>NC_086213.1:1196540-1523080 GCF_035770615.1 Melospiza melodia melodia | reverse complement strand
TGAAAGAAATGTTTAATGTAACGAGTCCTGAAACATACAAAACAAAATTCCCTCTGGAGTCTTTCTGAGCCATTGACCACAGCTCAGCAGAGAGAGTGGCCATGCAGCCCTCCCAGCCCTGTCCCTGCTGCTGTGGCTGAGGGGACTCCTCCAGCCAAAGGAACACGACTCCTGTTCCCAGGAGAGGGCCTCATCCCTCCTGTCTTTAAAACAGTGGGACACAGAGCCTGGGAAAAACAAGTGGTTCTCAATATATTTGCGTTTCTGTTGCATCTCCCTCTTACTAGAGGATCTGATTTATGCATTTGTTCCTTCTTAAGCAGCAGACAGTGTAAGCAGCATTCAAACATGCTCCTCCAAGGCTAGAGAATCCCCAGCACTCTTATGATGCACTTTTGGATGGGACAGTATTCAGATATTAAGAAATAGCTGCAGCTTCTCTGATCAGAAATGTTCACAATCAAGACAGAAATTCATGGCTTTTAGGAGAAATTGCACTCTGTGTCTGGCTGATGAAGTTTTTGGCTGGCACTCAGGCAGGAGGGAAGAGCAAACCTGAGAATATCCTGAGGAGCTCCAGCTGAGCCCTGAGGCACAGGGAGAGCAGAGTGGAGATGGAGGTGGTGGCAGGAGCACTCCCTGCCTCCTACGAGACCGTCAGTGCAAGCAGAGGGTTCTCCCCCAAAGCACTGCAAATCCCAAGCAGAGGTGTTGGCTTCTGAGAGGAAGAGCTGCAGGAACATTCCCCAGGCTTTTGGCAGAGCTTTTATGAAAGTTGGTTTTATTTTGTGCAAATTATTAACTTCAGTTGAAACTTTGTCAGTAAAACCCTTGATGAACCTCAAATGGTAAAAATAATAAAAATCTCAATTGAAGACAGCAAAATGAGCTTTGCATTGGAACATAAACCCCAACGAGGAGCTGTGTGCTTTTACAGCTCTCAGCTCACACAGGTACACGGGTTTAAAGGCACTTTGGCCACACTGCTCCCAGGAGTACAAGTTCTGGGTTTCCAGCTCTTAGTCTGGGGTTGAAGTGAGGACAGAAGTCAGTGCTTGCCTGTGCAGGCTTGAAGGGGAGCAGCCGCTGTGAGGTGGGGAGAGAAATGCCAGGGGCTGGAATCTGGGTGTATTGAGTGCACCAGGGGTTACAAGCCTGGGAAGTCTCATTTAAAGTGTTTCAATCTCTACGGAGTGTGAAATGTCTCACTTTGGAAGGTATAAGCCATGAAACCCTGAGGTAGCTGAAAGGTGAGAGCACAGTTTGAAGAAACGTATTTTGTACTGTTCTGTTCCTTTTCCTATTTATCTGCATTAAAGATGTTTGGTTTCTTAAACCCTGTGGCATCTTTAGCTTCAGCAGGAGGAAGTCCTGAGGCCAGGAGGGAGGGAATAAATTTGGATGTGTCAGAGAGATTATCAAGAGTGGGGTCATCCTCAACCTTGGGCTGTAGGTAACATTTTGGTGAGGAAAGGAAAGCTGACAAAGACTGCAAGGAACACAGGGAGGGACATGAAAGGGAGCTGGAAGATGTCAGAATGGCTAATGGACAGAAAGTTCTAATAGTTTATAAAAATAACAGCCTGGAGCTCAATTTCTCCTCAGAGCTCTTATTTGGAACACAGAACATTGAAATAAAAGGCAATAAAACTCAGATCAGAAACCCTGAGTTCCCATCCACCCAATATTGCAGCAGTCACAGGGCACTGGACTCAGGCTGTAGCCAAGGCAGTCACTTTGCAGTGTGGCAACTGTTCCAACTGGGAGAGATCCTTCCACCACTGGGAGAGGCCCTTCCAGCACAGGGACAGGCCCTTCCAGCACTGGGACAGCACCTCCCAGCAGTGGGACAGCACCTTCCAGCACTGGGACAGCAACTTCCAGCACTGGGAGAGGCCCCTCCAGCACTGGGACAGCACCTTCCAGCACTGGGACAGCACCTTCCAGCACTGGGACAGGCCCCTCCACCACTGGGACAGCACCTTCCAGCACTGGGACAGCACCTTCCAGCACTGGGACAGGCCCCTCCACCACTGGGACAGCACCTTCCAGCACTGGGACAGCACCTTCCAGCACTGGGACAGGCCCCTCCACCACTGGGACAGCACCTTCCAGCACTGGGACAGGCCCTTCCAGCACAGGGACAGGCCCTTCCAGCACTGGGACAGCACCTCCCAGCACTGGGACAGGCCCTTCCAGCACAGGGACAGCACCTTCCAGCACTGGGACAGGCCCTTCCAGCACTGGGACAGCAACTTCCAGCACTGGGACAGGCCCTTCCAGCACAGGGACAGCACCTCCCAGCACTGGGACAGGCCCTTCCAGCACTGGGACAGCACCTCCCAGCACTGGGACAGCACCTTCCAGCACTGGGACAGGCCCCTCCACCACTGGGACAGCACCTTCCAGCACTGGGACAGCACCTTCCAGCACTGGGACAGCAACTTCCAGCACTGGGACAGCACCTTCCAGCACTGGGAGAGGCCCCTCCACCACTGGGACAGCACCTTCCAGCACTGGGACAGGCCCCTCCAGCACTGGGACAGCACCTTCCAGCACTGGGACAGCACCTTCCAGCACTGGGACAGGCCCTTCCAGCACTGGGACAGGCCCTTCCAGCACTGGGACAGCAACTTCCAGCACTGGGACAGCAACTTCCAGCACTGGGACAGGCCCCTCCAGCACTGGGACAGCAACTTCCAGCACTGGGACAGGCCCCTCCAGCACTGGGACAGCACCTTCCAGCACTGGGACAGGCCCTTCCAGCGCTGGGAGAGGCCCCTCCAGCACTGGGACAGCAACTTCCAGCACTGGGACAGGCCCCTCCAGCACTGGGACAGCACCTTCCAGCACTGGGAGAGGCCCCTCCACCACTGGGACAGGCCCCTCCAGCACTGGGACAGCACCTTCCAGCACTGGGACAGCAACTTCCAGCACTGGGACAGCACCTTCCAGCACTGGGACAGCACCTTCCAGCACTGGGACAGCACCTTCCAGCACTGGGACAGGCCCTTCCAGCACTGGGACAGCACCTTCCAGCACTGGGACAGCACCTTCCAGCACTGGGACAGCAACTTCCACCACTGGGACAGCACCTTCCAGCACTGGGACAGGCCCTTCCACCACTGGGACAGGCCCCTCCAGCACTGGGACAGCAACTTCCACCACTGGGACAGCACCTTCCAGCGCTGAGGTCTGGGCACTGGCACCCGAGGGGCACTGGCAGCAGTAAGAATTTCTGATTCTGGCACACGAACAAGACTCCACGAGCCTTGGGATATCTCCTCCCTCATGATGTCCAGGGAAGATTCTCAATCCCTTGGACATTTCCTGTGGTGCACAAGACACCAGGGTTCCCTGGAGACCTTTTAACCAAACATCCAGTGCAGCCTGTGACAGCAAGGAAAAGAACTCAAGCAATTCTGGAAGGTTTTGTGCTGTTCATTGTCACATTAGTGGCCTGCTGGAGTTTCCTTCCTTGTCTCTTGTGGGAACTTTTCACTTGCATGACTTCAATTTACCCCAGAATCACAGAGTCACAGAATGGTTTGGGTTGGAAAGGACGTTAAACCCCATCTCATTCCCACCCCTGCCATGGCAGGGACACCTCCCACTGTCCCAGGCTGCTCCCAGCCCCAGTGTCCAGCCTGGCCTTGGGCACTGCCAGGGATCCAGGGGCAGCCACAGCTGCTCTGGGCACCCTGTGCCAGGGCCTGCCCACCCTGCCAGGGAACAATTCCCAATTCCCAATACCCCATCCATCCCTGCCCTCTGGCACTGGGAGCCATTCCCTGTGTCCTGTCCCTCCATCCCTTGTCCCCAGTCCCTCTCCAGCTCTCCTGGAGCCCCTTCAGGCCCTGCAAGGGGCTCTGAGCTCTCCCTGGAGCCTCCTGCTCTCCAGGTGAGCACCCCCAGCTCTCCCAGCCTGGCTCTATTGACCTGGATCAAGAGAAGAGGTGGTCATGTACCCCAAGATTATGGTCAAGTACCTCTGCAGGGTCCTGGGAAGCAAGAGCTTGACAAGTTCTTGCCCAGGTTCCAAGGGAGATGCTGAGCTCTGAAGGCAGATGCACACAAAGCAGGGTCTGTACTGCTGAGCATCACCCAGGAGTGTCATTCCAAAGGGCTCCATCCAACCCTGCCAGCTGTCCAGGTGAAGGCATTCCCTAACATCATCCCAGAGCACAGAACAGGAGGCATTTCAGAAAATGGACAGGTTGGTCTAAAAACCCAGCAGTGGCTTTGGTTGGAATTATTTATGGGACAGTGAAAGAACAAATATTATTCCAGACAAACTCCTAAATATATTTTTTCCATTGTCAAAGTAACAGCCCATTTTTCAAGAGGAGGTGCTTAATGTTTAGGAAAGAAGGATGTTGGCTGCAAAGCATTTTCAGTCAAAGATAGAAAGACCTGTCCCTAATGAGGACAAACACTCATGTCACTCCTCTTCTACATCTTCATCAACTTGCCAGACAATGTTCAGTGCACTTGTGAAGTCTCAGAAACCTTTGTCATTGTTCTCATGAGCTGGAATAATTCCAGTTTGGGAAGATGGTCCTTAGCCAGAGCTCAGCAAAACATGTTTGTCTGGACTTCTCTCTGAATTTCTCCTGCTTGCAAACCTTCCCCTGAGGAAAAATCAATTTTTGCCTTCGTTCTCAGCAGCTCCCATCAAGGAGGTGCTTTTAGCCCAGCCCCAGAGAAGCTGTTGCCTAGTGCTCCAACATCCCAGGCTCTTTGTCTCTGAAACAAAGGCAAATGCAGTTATGTTGACATGTTTTCACTAATATTGTCTGCACTGATTATTTGCAGCTTTTAACCTTTTCTTCTTCACCGTGTCTAATTTTCTCATCCAATAACTCTTCAAGGTCCTCCTCATTGTTGCTGTTCCCTAAGAGACGCTGTGTTCCAGGCCACCTTTCCCCAGGAATTGTATTTCTGCAGTTCTTGTTGGCTCATCTCCACAAACAAAGAAATGGGGATGGAGCCCAAGTAATGCAGAGAGGGAACACAGCACCCAACCCAGCTCCTCCCAGGCACAGCTGAGCACAGCTGGCAGCCATCCTGGTACATCCTGGTCCATCCTGGTCTATCCTGGTCCATCCTGGTCCATCCTGGGCCATCCTGGGCCATCCTGATCCATCCCGGGCCATCCTGGGCAATCATGGTCCATCCTGGTCCATCCTGGTGTATCCTCGGCCATCCTGGTCCATCATGGGCCATCCTGGTCCATCCTGGTCTATCCTGGTCCATCCTGGTCTATCCTGGGCCATCCTGGTCCATCCTGGGCCATCCTGATCCATCCTGGGCCATCCTGGGCCATCCTGGGCAATCATGGGCCATCCTGGGCCATCCTGGGCAATCATGGGCCATCCTGGGCCATCCTGGTTCATCCTGGTCCATCCTGGTCTATCCTGGTGTATCCTGGTCCATCCTGGGCCATCCTGGTCTATCCTGGGCAATCATGGGCCATCCTGGTCCATCCTGGTGCAGCTGTCTCACAATGCAGGCAGGAGCAACACTCCAGACAGACTCCCAGGCTGAGAAGGGTTCCTGCCTGAGAGCAGTGTGATTCCAGAAAGGCATCTGGGATTGCACAAGGCACTTGATGCCATGGGTATTGAAACCAATGACGATGAAGCGGAATGCCTATGGGTAAGAATTAAGGGGAAGGCCAACAAGGCTGACATCCCCCTGGGAGTCTTATGGTAACTGCTGATGGTGAGAAGGCAGAGGAGCTTAACACCTTCTGTGCCTCAGTCTTTAGTAAGAAGATGGCTTGTCCTCAGGACAGCTGTGCTCTGGCCTGGTAGATGGTGCCAGGGAGCAGAGTGATCCCCCTGTTATCCAGGAGGAGGCTGTCAGAGAACTGCTGAGCCACTTGGATGTTCATGAATCTATGGGCCCAGAGGGGATCCACCCCAGGGTGATGAGAAGCTGGCAGAAGAGCTTGCCAATCTGCTCTCCATCATTTGCCAGCAGTCCTGGCTCACTGGTGAGGTTCCAGATGACTGGAAACTGCCCAGTGTGACACCCATTCACAAAAAGGGTGGGAAGGAGGATCCTGGTGATTCTAGGCCAGTCAGTGTAACCTTGGTACCTGGTAAGGTAATGGAACAGTTTAGACTGAGTGTCATCACCCAGCACTTAGAGCATGGCCAGGCCATGAGACCCAGCCAGCAGGGGTTTAGGAGGGTTGGGTCATGTTTGGCCAACCTGGTCTCCTTTTATGTTTGGCCAACCTGGTCTCCTTTTATGGTCTCCAGGTGACCCCCCTGGTGGGTGAGGGAAAGGCTGTTGATGTGTCTGTTTGGGCTCCAGCCAGGCCTTTGGCACTGTCTCCCACAGCACACTCCTGGAGAAGCTGCAGCCCAGGGCTGGGACAGGAGCACTCTGTGCTGGGCTCAGACCTGGCTGGATGGCCCAGAGAGTGGTGGTGAGCAGTGCTGCATCCAGCTGGCAGCCAGGCACCAGGGGTGTCCCCAGGGCTCTGAGCTGGGGCCAGCTCTGTTCAATCTTTTTATTGACCACATGGATGAAGGGATTGAGTCTTTCATTAGTAAATCTGCAGATGTCACTAAGCTGGGAGCATGTGTCCATCTCTTGGAAGGCAGGAGGGCTCTGCAGGGAGACCTGGAATGATTGGAGGGATGGGCAGAGTCCAATAAGATGAAGTTTAATGAGTCCAAGTGCCCAGTCCTGCCTTTTGGCCACAATAACCCCTGCAGCGTTCCAGGCTGGGGACAGAGAGGCAGGACAGGGCCCAGGCACAAAGGGCCCTGGGGGTGCTGGTGACAGCCGGCTGAACGGGAGCCAGCAGAGTGCCCTGGGGGCCGAGAAGGCCAAAGGCTCTGGCCTGTGTCGGGAATGGTGTCAGGAGCAGGGAGCTCATTCTGCCCCTGCCCTGGGCACTGCTGAGGCTGCACCTCGAGTGCTGTGCCCAGTGCTGGGCCCTCAGCTTGGGAAGGACGTGGAGATGCTGGAGCGCGTCCAGAGGAGGCAACGAGGCTGGAGAGGGGCTGGGAACACAAACCCTGTGAGGAACAACTGAGGGAGCTGGGGTTGTTTAGCCTGGAGAAAAGGAGATGCAGGTGACCTTATCACTCTCTACAGCTCCCTGAAAGGTGGCTGTAGTCAGGTGGGGTTGGTCTCTTTCTCCAGGCAACAACTGACAGAATGAGAGGACACAGCCTCAAGCTCTGTCAAGGGAAATATAGGTTGGATGTTAGGAAAAAGTTTTTACAGAAAGGGTGATAAAATACCGGAAGCATCTGCCAAGGGAGGTGGTCAAGTAGCCATCCCTGGATGTGTTTAAAAAAAAACTGGATGTGACACTCAGTGCCAGGGTTTAGTTGAGGTGTTAGGGCTGGGTTGGACTTGATGATCTTGAAGGTCCCTTCCAACCCAGTGATTCTGTCTGTGCATGATTTGGGGACGTTTAGAGGAGGAACAAAAGGCAGGGAATGGAAGGCAGTGCATAAGAACTCAGTACCCCTTTTGTGTGAAGGGTTCGGAGCAACAGGAGCAGGGGGATGGAACTCAGGAGCTCCTATTTCTCAGTGTCAGAAACTAGGGAGACCTGAGATCCAAGGACAGCTACTGGGAAACTGTCTAAGCACAGCTGCTGCAGGGATCTGTACAGGATATATGCAAGTTTGTAAATTCTCCACTGTTGCTGTTTCAAGCTGGTCACACTCACTTGGCACCTGGGAACAAGAAGCTGCAGCTGCTCCACCTCTGTTGGGCCATTGGACAGGAAAGCCCCTCACAAACCCATCCTCATTCCTGCATGCAAATTTCTTTTCTTGCTGGTCTTTGTTGTTTCTTCCACTACAGGATGCAGGAACTCTGTACTGATCTTCCACTCTCCCAGTTCACATCTGCTGTCTGTCCCAGTGCTGTGGCCTTGGAGTCAATATTTTAGGGAGTTTAGTCCCCAAGTTTGTGCTGATGTCACCGAGCCTCTTTAGACTGTGGTGTGACACTAACAGAGAAGAGTTATTGCCATGTACCACTTCCACATGGGAATAATGCAGTATTTTTCCTGCTGCACAGTGCTACAGAACCTGCAGGACTCGATACCACACATGAAGACTGGGAGTGCTCCCAGAGATTTGGGCACAGCCTCCTGCACAGGAAGAACACTGCTCAGCCACATGCACCAGCTACACCATGTCATTTGTGTCCCCTCCACCCCAGGAGCAGTTCCTGATCCTCCAAGAACCCCCTAGAACCTGCCCCATCCTTTTTGCTCAACAGTCTTGCAAGTTATTTCATGCCATGTTCCTGAAGTCTAATCTAGGATAATAAAGATTTATTTTAGCTTAAAAGTCAAAAATACCCACACATACACACTTCACACACTCTGCAGCCTGAAAGTCCATCAGTTATTTCCTTTACCTTATCCCAAACCTGTTCACTCTGACATTTCCTCTGTGCACTGCTCCAGAATCTCCAAACCTGCGTTTCCAACAAACTGCTTTGTAAATCTGCTGTACTTTCTTTGTTCTCTGAGCTTACTCCATTTTCTCTCTACAGGAAAAGTTGCAAGAACAGCAGCTGCCTCAGCTAGCTGAAGCCATCAGCATCTCCATCTGCCCTGCAATCTATCAAGGATCCCAGCATTGGATTCCCTCCCAGCATTGTTCTCTTCCCGCACCTGTGCAAACACCTCATATTGCCACGCCACAATCCCCCAGCAACAGTTTTCTGATTTCATTGTTCCAAGGGCTCATTCTCAGCTGCATTTATACAGCCCAGGATTCTCAGCTGAGGGCTCCAATCTGGTCAGTTTTGCTTTTGTGCTGATTTGGCACAGTCTGGTTTTTTGGTAGGGGGGGAGGACCACAGAAGTGGCTTCTGTGAGAAGCTGCTGGAAGCTTCCACCATGTCCAACAGAGCCAACCTCTGATAGCTCTGAAGATGGACATGCTGCTGGAACAATTAGAGAGGCTGGTGACGCCTGCGGGATGGCATTGCTGAGACAATCAAAACAGTGGGCATGCAGTTTTTTTCCAGGGCTAGCATGGCACCACTGCTGGAGCCATCTCAGCAAAGCCCGAGGCGAGCCTTGCCTGCCTGGTCACCCCTAGCCAACCATGCTGGGGGCAGAAGGGCACGGGGGTGGTGACAGTGGCTTCCTCCTCCCAGTGCCCCGCATGAACAGAGGCACCAAATAATGCCAGCGCCATTGGCCACATGGCCAATAGCAAAAACGGGGCAAGCAATTCCCTGGCACAGAACCTAAATGAAATTGACCTCTTGGAGCCGCAGATCCTGCATGAAGCTTTGAATTGGTGCAGCTTGTTGGCAATGGGGCCTGTGGGCAGCAGGTTTTTCTAGTCAGACAAGAGGAGGAGGTGAGGAGCCGTGAGGGAGAACGACATGGCAGCACCAAGGGCCGTGGAACAAGAGGGGCAGGAAGAGCTCCAAGGGCCGGAGCCGAGATTCCTCTGCAGGCCCTGGTGAGCACTGGGGTGAAGCAGGCTCTCTCCCTTGCCGTGCACGAGCTCCACGGGGATGCAGAAATGCACTCACAGCCTGCGAGAGAAATGTTCACACCGCAGCAGGTGGCTGCCAGAGAAAGCTGGGATCCAGTGGGAGACCCAAATGCAGAGAGGGCCCCTGCTCCCAGAGAGACAGAGAGAGCCCTTGCTTCCAAACTGGAGCAGCCCATCCTTAGAGGACTGCACCCCGTGGGTCAGTGACCCGCAGCACAGCAGCTTTGGGAAGACTGTTTGCCTGTGGCAGGGACTCACTTTGCAGCAAGTTTGGCAAGGCTGCTGCTGCTGAGAATGGAGCCACGCTGGAGAAGTTCACAGAGAACTGACTCCTGTGGGAGCGACCCCACAGCACAGCAGAGGAAAGACTCCTCTCCCTGTGTGAGCACAAGATCTCCAGTGATGAACTGACCAAAACCCCCATGCCTTGTCTCCCTGCACTGCCAGTGGGGAAGAGGGAGGGGTTTGGAGGGAAAAGTTGTTTTAAAGGCTTATTTTACTTCTCATTATCCTTCTCTGACTCTATTAATAATAAATTTACTTTATATCTTTAAATTTGAACATACTTTGCCCTCATAGTGTTTTCTCCCAGCCTTTATCTTAACTTATGAGCCCTTTGTTAATTTTTTCCCCTCTCCAGCTGTAGTAGGAGAGGGTGAGTGAATGGCTTTCATGGGTGCCTGACACTTGGCCTGTGTCAAGCCATGACAGGTTTCAATATTCAGAGGATCTTTCTACCACTTCCACTCTGCTCTCCCTTGCTGTGCTGTTTTCAAACCAGTTTATGGTCAGCTAAACTTGGCACAGCCCCAAGGTCATCCTTGGACTTGTACCAAGCACAACTGAGCTTAACACGATACATGCATCCTTCTCTTTCCTGACAACATGTGTCCCATTACACTCTGCTCAAATCCTTTGGGATCTCCCCTGACCCCTCACAGAACTTTCTCACCAAGCCTGAATTCAAGCAGTTGCACTGACACTGTTGGACTGGAACTGAGATTTCCTGTCATCCCAAACCCACTGCCCCTCCAGAGGAGGGATCAGCAACTTTAAAGGGGCTCCTCCCTGAGGGGAGATCTCCAGATGGTGATATTTCTGTCCAGGTACCAGAGGAAACTCTGAAGATGCAGTTCTGGTTGGTGTTTTTCTTAAAATACCTTCTGTTCTCTGAAAGTACTGAAAATCATTCTGCTGTGTTAATCATTGGCATTGGAGATGGGATAGCAGCAGATGGATACAAAGTGGATGGGACTTGAAATCCTGTCAGAGAACATCCTTGTCCTTGTCCCAGGTCTCAGCAATGTCCTGCAGTGAATCAAAGCTGTTCACTTGCTGTAAGCAAGCTTTTATACTTCCTCAGCTATGCAAATAGTTTATCTACCCTTTTTGTTCTCAGACTTGATTAATTCATCTACTGAATATAAACATGTAAAACTGAGCCACAGCTTCCTTTGTAGTGGGTAGAGAGAAAGAAATGTGTTTCTCATTCCAAATGAGACTTTTAATATCAAGTGAAACATGCCCTGCCAGAGCCAGCTCACTTGCAGACATTAAGAGGAAGAGTCTAATGTTAAGTGAGATAAATCCAGTCTGACATTTCTCACCCTCAGTTATGCCCAGGTGGCAGATGCCAGAGAGAGGACACCCCATCTTTCCCCTGTGCCCTGCCACAGTCCCTGGTGGAGAAGGTGTGTGTGAGTGTGTGTGTAGGTGTGTGTGTTTATGTTTAGGGATTACTTCCATACTCTGCTCCCTGGTTTTGGTAGAGGAGAGCCTGACCAGAGTTGGGATTCAGCCTGGTGTGGTTACTCAGCCCTTTCTACATTTGGGTTGTGGCTCACAGCCTCTCCCATCACCTCCCAGCCCTCACTCTCAGCTATGTACTTTGTATTTCACTTCATTGACTGCTGTGATGGCCCAGGGTGACCTGGATTAGAGAGAATTGCAGCTCCTTAATCAAAGATCTCCTTATCTCCTGATGTCAAGGGGGGAGGTACCATCCTCACCCTCACAGCCACCACTCACCTGGACCAGAGAAGCTCTCTCAGCTGGGCCTGGAGAGTTCCAGCACAGCACTGGAGTGGCAGCTGCCATCCCAGCCCTGATGTCACACACAGCACTTGGGGAGGGGGCTGTGCTGCTGACAGTATAACCCCAGGCAGCAATGACAGCAGATGTGCTGATGTCTACTCTTCCCTTCTGCCCTTATGTAGACTATCTCATTGCCTGAGCAGAGCTTGGAGAGAGCTCCAAGTCCTGCTTTATCAAAGTATGCCCCTAATCAAAAGCTTCTGACCTCTGGTCAGGGTCACCAGGAAAAGAAAAAGCCAGAAGGCCCAATAGAACAAAGCCAATATCCCAGATCTGAGAAACCAGAGAGACAAGGACCACCTTGTTCTACAGCCTCCCTGACTCTCTCAGTACCTGCACTGTGTGACAGACAGACACATGAAGGAGTGTCTGTAGAACCTTCCAGGTTTCCTTCATGGGCATCTCCACCACCACCCCCCAGATCTCATGACAGAGAGCTGAGTTTGAAGGTGGTTGATCCAAGGCTGCGCCGCTGGCAATACATGCCTGGTTGAAGGGGTTTAGGAGAGACAAGGCCTCCCTCAGGCACACTGTCACTCCTCACACAGGATCTGCAGCCCCAGCAGCAGCTATGACACACAGCACCACTTCAGCCGGGGCAGCAAGGGCCTGTGCAAACCACACTGGAATGGACGATCCAATATGGATTGTGTTTCCCCAGGAGCAGGTTCCTCCAGCCCTGCACACCATGCACGGACATCAGTGAGAACTGGGAGGTGCTTTACAAAGAGCTCTGGGCCTGCAGGTGACACTCTCAGGTGACTCAAGTGACCTGCTCAAATATGTTAAGGTAGCTCCACCCTGACAGTCTTTGATGATGCCCTGGCTGAAGGATGATGACGGATGGAGAACCAAGACGTGAACACAACAGTTCTTGCTGAGAGAACTGCACAGCAAAGTTGCCTGGTGCAGGCTCCTGCAGGTGGGAGAAATCTGCAGTCTCTGCTCAGGAGGCAGAGGTGGATCTCAGGATCAGAATAACCCAGCTGCCCAGGAGTGTCAGACATCAGCCCAGTGTTTGAGTCAGGGTAATCAAACCCATTGCTGGCTCGTGTTCTTGGCTCCTGTCCTAGACCTCATTAATAGCCTTGCTTTAAGCAATTGTTAATAGCTTGTGACAGCTATAGCTGGTCTGTAGCTACACAAATAATTTGACATAGCAAATATCAACTCAATGGGCTGAGTTTGTTAGGGGATTGAAGTAAACAAGTCCTGGGTGTGTTAGAGACAGGCTGGATTCCAGCTCTGACAAGGGGACCCCAGCCAATCCCTTGGAACCAGGAATGCACCCATAGCACGGCCAGGGAGCTGGGCAGAGCTCAGATCTTTGCCCAATCACCTTTGTAAGAGCAGGAAATTCAAAGCCCCTGAATAAGGGCACACATCAATCAGCACTGGCTGCTGCTGCTGCCCCTCAGGGTGGGTGTGCCACATTCCTGTCCCCATCAGGGACAACATCACCACAGCTCCCTGCCAAGCATGTGCACTTAGCCAATCTGCTCATTTTGCTCATTTGGTTGTTGAACTTCTGGGTGCCTGAGACATCCTCCACGTCCCTCCACCCACATTTCTCACCTCAGGGCTCTTTACAAGAAGTGGGCTGGTACCTTCCCCTTCTGAAGACATTGGCTTTAAGGACAGGTATCAGGGTGACCAGGTGCGTTGAAGACACCTCTGGGCGCTGTGATAACACCATTTAAAATGCTTGTATTGTCCTTGCTTGCAGTTTTTGGGGTGGGAGTTGGTGAATGTGAGGGGTCCTGTGAGGTTGAGCAAAGGCTGCATGCCACTGCTTATGAGATGTGTGCTGGGGGCTCCAGGTTTTCCAGGCAGGTGCACTCTGATTACAGGCCAGCTTAGAAGGGCTGTCAGCGTTGGAAGGTGAAGAGGCCCCAATGATCCCTGTTTTAAATTATGCCAGGTACACCAGGGGTGATCCAGAGATCTCCCAATGCTGAGAAGCAGGGACTGCCCAGCAGCTTGGCCTGATGAGCACTGGCACAAGCACCCTGCTGAGGCTGTGCAGCCAACCCTATTGAGGCAAAAGGACAGCCCATGCTCAGGTCCACACCCCACGCTTTCAAAAGATTGATTAAAAAAATTGCAAGTGTCCATAGGAAAACTCAGGTCAATTTTGAAGTGCTGGGAAATTAAAACTAGAGCAGCTGAGGACACTGAGCTCATCAGGTAAAGGGTGAAGGTACTTCTGAGAGCAAAGGGCTCTTCAGTTTGAAAGGCACACACCCATAGGACCCTGTGGGGTGACCCTGGAACCAGCCCAGGCCAACTGAAGTGTGACACGGTTTTTGCTGCAGATTAATTAGCTATCAGACCAGAGAGTGTTCAGGACTCTGCAGTGCTCAGTCTTCACAAAACCTTTTCAAAAGCTCTGTGCCCACCCTGTGCCCAGATTGAACCCGTGTGACAAAGGACTTCAAAGCAGGAGAGCACCACAAGCAGTGCCAGCACTGGGCCAACAGCCCCATAACCAGCACACCCTGCACAGCCCCATAACCAGCACACCTGCACAGCCCCATAACCAGCACACCCTGCACAGCCCCATAACCAGCACACCCTGCCCAGCCCCACAACCAGCACACCCTGCCCAGCCCCATAACCAGCACACCCTGCCCAGCCCCACAACCAGCACACCCTGCACAGCCCCATAACCAGCACACCCTGCACAGCCCCACAACCAGCACAGCCCCATAACCAGCACACCCTGCCCAGCCCCATAACCAGCACACCTGCACAGCCCCATAACCAGCACACCCTGCCCAGCCCCATAACCAGCATACCCTGCACAGCCCCACAACCAGCACAGCCCCATAACCAGCACACCCTGCCCAGCCCCACAACCAGCACAGCCCCATAACCAGCACACTCTGCACAGCCCCATAACCAGCACAGCCCCATAACCAGCACACCCTGCCCAGCCCCACAACCAGCACATCCTGCCCACTCTGTGGCCCGGGGCAGGGGAGGGGCTGCAGTGCCAGGCTGAGCCCCTGGCTGAGCTGCAGAAGCACTCAGGGTTCTCTGACCATGAAAAGTAAAACAGAACTAGGAAGGACAGCTGGGAGACCTGAACTGCACAAAAGCTGTTGCCACAAAAACCACAGCCACATTCATGTTCACATTCAGGCAGCCTGGGGGACGCTGCAGGAGAAAAGGTGAGGCAGAGGAGCACTCAGGGGACACCCTCAGCAGACAGATGCATCCAGAGCATTTCTGAGCTGGATTGCAGGGTGATGGGAAGGACAAGTCTGTGTGCTGTTGTTTCGTCCTTTTTTAATTTATTTATTTAATTTCCAAAATTGATTTAATGACAACACTATCAAGTTATGTTTTTTCAGAAAAGAAAATACCAGTCTGGTGGCAACAGTAAAGAGTAATAATGGGCCAAATGGATGTTGGGATCAGTGTGAGTGCTTGTGGGCTGGCACCATGGGATCCAGGCTCACAGCCTGCCAGGCCAAGACCAGCCCACAACAGCCAAGAGCCCAGGAAATGCTGGAGAGCTGAACAGAAACACCCCTGAGAGCACAGGGACATGTCCCCTGTTTTCATTCCTTAGCTAGGCCTGAGCCCATAACCAAATGTCCTACAAGTGTCTGTCCTGCTAGGGGTCGTGTGGAGCCACATTTGGGCTGTGCAGACACTGGGCCCAGGTGAAAGCACCTGCACTGCACACCCAGCAAACACAGCTTCCAGGCTCTTGTGCATTTATGGAGCCAAAATCACAGCCTCACTGTGCTCCTCGGTCTTCCTGGCTTTTACTCCAAGAATGCCAATCCCAGTTGTGTTTCCTGATAGGAGTAAACACCTTTACTGAAAAAAAATCCAAAACATTTCAGTGCTCCTTGATTTGGTTGGAATGTAATTTATGAAATGTCACCTTGAATGGAGACTTAATATTTCATATCAGGTCCAACCAATCCATTCATTTTCCATCAAAATCAAGCCTGCCAGTGTTGGAGAGGACTCTGGGGTTACAGCAGACACAAGGTTGAATATTAAGGTAACAGTGAGCTCTAACTGCAAAAAATATAAACTCGTAGTGGTTTAGGTTTGCTAATTTGAGATTTCTCAGCTAATGTACAAATTAACGTGGTGGGTTTAGTGCTGGCTGAACGCTAGTGCACTTACTAGAATATATTGATTTATTTCTTGTTGTGAGACAGGATTAGGAGGAAGGCAAAGTAGGCTCAAAATTTTAAAAGGGTATAAAGAAAGCTTTATTAACAGTAACTAAAAGACAGAATAGTCAGAATTAGAATAAAACCCTTTTCCCCTCTACAACCTTCTCTTTCCCACTCACAAAGTACAGAAACAATTCAGCCCGTTTATCACTTTTAGAATAGTCTTTCTTTAGTTTACTTAGGGAGAGGAGTCTTTTTTGTTAATTTCTGGAGACTTTTTTATAAGAAAATGATTCTTTTGTGGCTTTTAATTTCCACGAATAGTAGTTGCCTGGAAAATCTGCGATCATGAAGTCCCTCCCATTTTTCAGAGCTTTTTTTACAGCTGTGTTTATGGGCCATGTTAATTTATGGGGTACTATTTTAAAGATGAGCTGTTTAAGAGCAAAGGTTCTCTTCATCTATCCCTGAGATCATAATTTCTGAGAACAGAGGTCTTTTTTTTCTTTCTTTGGGGCAGAGGGTCTTTATTACTCTTTTCTCTCTTTTTGTTTAAACTTCTTATGGGATCACAGCTACTTCAACATTTGCTTACTTTAGCATGGAGGCTTTTGCTCATATCTACAATTTGAACTCTTCATCTCTATACTTTCATGAGTTATAGGGAAAAAGAGTTTGGTATATTAATTACATTCTTCTCTATAGCTATGTAAGAGGATTTTAGCCTTAAGATTAAGGCATCTCTTCATCCCTCCCATCTGGGACTTGACTCTTTTGTTACTGACCTTGGTGTTTTTATGTTGTTGTTTTATGTGTTCTTACTTTCTCCTCTTCTCTCATCCAAGGGAGGACTGAAGGTTTGTAAGGTCTTATTTCAGGTCAGAAGGGAAACAGAGAACTCCCGGGATTTTTCAGTTTTAACAAAAATGTTTAACGAAGTGTGTTCACAGTGGTGTGTTCAGCTTTCTAGTGGTTTAACAAAGTGTCGGTATCCAAAACAACCCATGGATTGGTTTTGTCGGGCACAGAGGAAGCTCTCAGCAGCCCCTCTCAAAAAACGCCTTGCTTCTGTGGTGGTTCCAGTGATACAACCAGCACAACTCCCAACTGGTGCACTTTAGGAGAAGCATGGCCAGAAGGCTGAGGGAAGCTACTTTGGAAGCGTTAATAAAACATGTGGATGTAGCACTGGGGGACATGAGTTAGTGGTGGCTTTGGCAGTTCTGGGGGAATGGCTGGAATCAGTAATCTCAGAGGACTTTTCCAACCTTGAGGGTGCTGTGGTTCTATGATTCCACCCTCCCCTGATGTTGCAGCCTGTTTTAGTCATTCCGGTTCTTTCCCCAGGTGTGCCAATCACCTCTCCCTTCCCCTCCCCTTGCCCCCTTGCTGCCCATCAATCTTGGCATTCCAGCAAGGGCACTGTATGATTGGCAGAGTTCAAAAGATGCCTCTCAGCCCTGGGGGACATTGGGCCATCCAGGTGTCCTTTGTCCCTTTGTCCCTTCCCTCCTGTCCCTGCTTGGTGGCTCCCTGCCCCTTCCCTGCCCCTCTCCCTGGGGTTAAAGGAGCAGCAACCACGGGCTCAGGGAGTTCTGTTGGAGCTGGTGCTGCATTCAGAGGCCTGTGGGCCAGAATAAAGCTCTGCATCCAAACCCTCCATCAGAACCGACTCCTTTCCTTCACCATCACCTTAAAGCTTCTCCACAGAGGGAAACCTGAGCTCCTGCAAGCCTGAACTTGTCCCAGGCGCCCAGCTGCAGCATCCAGCTAGCCAAAGGTGTCTCTGAGGTGAAACCACCACAGCTGCCGCCTCTGGCCAAGCAGCAAGGCCCAGACGAGCCCAGGCACACGTTCCTTCCGGCAATATTGGTGTTTAATTCCAATATTTTGGTGCCCAACAAGGGGCAGCTCAGATCCTTGGTCCTAAAGGAGTTCGGAGAAACCTGAGAAAGTCCAGCTGTAGGTGCCATGGTGGTCAGAGTCACAAGTCTTGTGGAGAGGGTTGAAGGAGCCAGTCTAACCAGGGGGAAAGGTGGATCCGTGGAGATGTAAGAGGAACCTGCAGCTTCTAGGAGTCCTGAAGATCACAGAGACAACCTTCCCAGCCAGAACAGCCAGCACAACAAGGGGCAGTGAGGAAATGGGGCAATACCCACATGTAATGTCTTGAGAAGTTCAAATTCCACAAGGAATCAAAATGTGTGCCTGGATGGTGGTGCAGCCTGGGAACAGGTCACAGAGAGGTGGGAGTTCTGCCTCCTTGAAGCTTTTCCATGTTTGGCTGTTGAAAGGCACAGCTGGCTTGTCCTAGTGCTGGTGACAGTCGTCCTGTCACAACAGATGTTGGACCAGAGCTCTCCAGAGGTGCCTACCCACCACCACCTCTCACACTGCACCAGATTCCAGCTCTAGAACAGGATTTTGTCTTTGAAGAACAAAATCTATGTCCTGAGTCAGTTTGATGCACTGAATTTATGTCACTTTTTCTTCACAAGGAGTTATTTAGGACAACTCAGGACACGGAAGCTACTTCCAAAGGAAGGAATGATGCTGCTCTATAAACATCTCCTCTGTTTTTATATAGTAGCCAGGCAGGAGTGTGCCAAAAGCATCACCATGGTCTCAAAGGAGGAGCTGGATGGCTTCTAAACATGAGAACAAAATTTGAATCTGTTCACTGAGGGCTAGATTATCAACATTTAAATTGCTGCAAGTCAGAAATTAACCCACTGACCCCCATACTGGGCTTACGCAGGCAATCAAAAAAGCAACCTTGTATTGTATCTTCAGCCCCTGAAAACCAACACCTATTTCCTGTGTCTCTTCTTTGGCAGAGCAGCTGAAAGATCGCCAGCTATTAAAGATTCCTGGCCAAGCAGATTTTGGATTCAAACTTGGCCCAGGAAAAATAACTTCTTCTGTCCAAGGACACAAAGCAACTGAATTATTTCAGTGCGTTCCTATGCCAAGCCTGACCTGAGTCCAAGTCAGGAGAACCCAGCTGAAGACTCTTTTTAAGGTAGAAATGGGTTTACGTTCCTCTTTTAAAGGTCTTGAACCTCTGGCTCCACATCTGACCTGGGCAGCTCAGTTAAGACACCTCAACTTTTACCAGATGTTGGGCACACCAGGACAGCAGGTACCCAGCAGTTCCCCAGCTCTCCTGGAGCTCTCTCCTACTCTTCTATTAAGCAGCATTTTGGCATGAAACAAAATTTCTAATGGTTCCTCACTATCCACGTTCCTTTGAAGCTGGCATGTGTCCAGCCCCTCTCTCAATCTAAGATCCCACAATCTTAGCTGACCTTCACACACACCTCTCAGTATGTTTTCAATATCACTTCAGGGATGCCAACCCTGGTGCCTTCCAAACAAGTTTTGTCGTGGACTGAGGAACCAATTAAACACATAATAGATAAATAAAACTGTCCTGTACAAATACCCTGAACTGCAATCCAAGGAGCTGCTGCTGTGCTCATCCCCCATCCAGGTGAGATCAACCCGTGTTTCCTGTGAGCCTGCAGACCCCTGATCTCTGTGTGACTGACACAGACACGAGGCCACAGGACCCTCAGTGCTGCTTCACTGCCACCAGAGCCATCGCGTCCTGCCAGCCTGCCATTCCTCTCCTTAACAGCACCTACCATCAGTGTCTGTACCAGGCTGAAACACAGCCAAAAAACGGTGTGGGAAAAGAGACTAGTGCCACAGGAGTTAATTACCCTGACAGGAAATCCATTCCCAGATGGCTGCAGACAAGAGGTGAGACTATCAAAACAAAAGGCATGGAAGGGAGTGCAGATGAGAGAAGCCCACGGTGCAGTTTGGATTTTGCCTGCTCCCTTACCCCGTCTCTGGAAGGCTCCAACAGAGGCCCTGTCCTTCCAGCACCCAGGGACTCCTCGAGGGTGTCCCACAGCAGTGGCATCTCCCTAGGTCTCTGTCCCTTGTTTGCAGGGCAAAGTATCTTCCTTTAAGAGCAAATAATTCTGATGCAGAGGAAAGGAAGAAGAATAAAAACCATTGCAGCTGCTTTACAAGCTCTTCAGGGCTTGAGAATGAAGTGAATGGGAGTGAGGACACGTGAGTGCGGAGAGTGGAGAGCAGCAGCACAATCACTCTGGAACAGAAACAGCACTCCCAGCACACACCAGCCTGGCAAGGAGCAGAAAGGGCACAGGGAAAAAAGCTCCAGAAATATCTTCAAAGCTGAGGATGACAAAGGGAAGCCTGGCCCAGTGGGACCGTGACAGCAAATAACAGATGACACAGATGAGGCTGAAGCATTGAGCGCATCCTTCAGCGCTCAGAATAAAGAAATAATTGCAACAAGCTGTTTGAGGCTACATTCTACAAAGAGATGAGACAGGCCAGGTGTGAGAAGGGATGAGTTAGAGATGGCTGAACCAGAACAAGGTACTCAGATCCCAGCACCTGCAGACCCCCCCCCAGAGTACTCATGGATCCAGCTGAAGTTGCTTCTGAACTCTTGGCATCACTCTGAGGGACCTGTAGAAACATGGGAGGGTGAGAAGGAGCTGAGGCAGGGGTATAATATCTGGTTTTCAGAAGAGGAAGGAAGAGGGTGGAAATTATAGTCATCTCCAAATTATAGCTTGAACCCAGACCATGGAGGTTTTTTCAGGAAAGCAATATTAAGCAATTAGGTTGCCACCAAAGAGGTAAGGTAATAAAAATGCCAGGTGTGGATTTCTGAGGAAGAAATCATCTCAGGCTAGGCTCATTCCTTCGCTGTGGCAGCTGACATCATGAGAGAGGAGAAGTACTAAATGTGACATCTACTTTGGAAAGGATTTGTGATTTTTCTTGTAACACATTGGGGTTTGATACAGGTGGACAGCTGAGAGCCCAGAACATTCCCACAGATGAAACCCTGGTGTGTACAGAGAATCATGAGCCTTTCCCACTCAAAAGGTCTTTTATTTGAAAATTTTTCACTCCTTTCCCAGGAACGGCTCTAGGTCTGACAGCTCAACCCTTGCCTCTCACTTGAGAGCAACGTGATAATTCGGTCTTCACCTCACACTCACTCACTCACTCCCCCAAAGTTGATTTTCAGCTCTGGATTTATCCCAAGTTGTCTCTTTCCCTTTGCGTACTCTATTTAAAAACATATCATTCACACATTACATTTTTAGGCCACCTCAGATGTCCTTGCTGCTGTTTCATGGTCAGCTGCTCCATCTCCCTGAGCTAATGGGGAGCTATTAAAAGCCAGGATGACTCTTGCTGAGGGAACAGGAGCTGCTGACTCACCCCTTCTTTGCAAACACCCCCAGCATCAGGGCCAGGGTGAAGACCTGTTCAAGTCTTTCCTGCTGGCTGCTCAAGCTCCCTGAGGTCCAGCCCTGAAGGGGATCAGAAATCCTTTCCCTCCCCAGTTCTTTCCTTGGTTTGCTTTCCTTTGGTACAATGTGTTGCTTAGAAATTTCTCAGAGGCAGATTGTTCTATCTTTAATTTTGCTCTATTTTACAAACCAAGTAAAGATTTGCTCTGGCTGAAAGGTTGGATTTCCCTGTGCTGGACACATGGAAAGAAGCAGCCTGGATGCAGCCTCATGTCCCACAGCAGGACCAACAGGATGTAAGGGCTCTCTTTGTCTCCATCACACCTCTTACAGCCTATCCTAGCACATACAGGGATAAAACCTCAAAGTTGCTGATCCTTCAGGAGGCCAGAAGCTGGATCTGCCCAGGAAGAAGCAGTTCAGCAGAGCTGTGTTTGTCCCATGCCCTGAGCTCTGGCTCAGATTCATTGGCTTTGATCCACTGGTTCACCTCCAAGAGGCTCTTCTGAGACTGTGATGGGCTTCATCCCTTCCCAGTCACCTTCTCTTCCCAGAGATGGAATTCCTGAGCCTTGTGTCAAGGTTTAACCCCAGCCAGCCATCAGGAACACAGAGCAGAACATTGGAAGGGTGAAAGAAAACTCAAGGCTTGGGGTAAAGACATTTTAATAGGGAAAGCAAAAGCCACAGAAGAAACAAAAAGCAAGACAAGGATTTAATTCCCTGTTTTCCACATGCAGGCAGGTGCTCAGGCACTTCCGGGATAGCAGGATTTCATGATGTGCAATGGTTACTTAGAAAGAGAAATGCTCTGCATGTCTCCACCTTCCTGCTTTTTCCTCATACTCTAATGCTGAGCATGCTGTCACATGGTCTGGAATATCCCTGTGGTCCCTTGGGGTCACCTGCCCCAGCTGTGTCCCATCCCATCCGTCCTAGTGAACGGATGTTGTGATGGTTCGTGGGGTGATCTCAGGGTGCAAATGAACCGACACAGCACAGGGGGTTCGCAGTGATAATCAAAACAAATGCACCTTTATTGAATGATCACAGCAAAATGCGATAGAGGGATTAAGGGAGAGAAAAAGATAGAGAAAGAGAGAGAAAAGAGAGAGAGAAAGAGGGGCATAGAGCTACCAAACGTAGAGATGAAGTCCTTTGGCCCAGTCCAGTCAAGGATCCGCCTGTTACGTGGGGGAGATCTCAGAATCTCTCGCTAACTCAGAGGTTTTTATTATGATAACTCTATTGAAAATTTTTGGGGTGGAACAGATACAATAAGGAATAGATGTAACAGGTAGTCCATGTTCTCAGCAGTAAATGAGAGCCATTGTGTTCTTGCTCCAGTGGTCACAACCTGCAGGCAAACATCTCGCTTTGGTCAGCTTGCCTCCCCACACACCTGCCCCGGGCTGGGGGTCTCAGTCCGTCCTTGGGAGGAGCAGAGGGGCCTTTGCACATGGGGGGTCCATGTCTCAGTCCTTGATGGAGAGGCTTCTTGCATCTCAGTCTATCTGTCATGGTGGCTGTAAAACAGGTGAGGGTCTTCTGTGGGAGACCACCCGAAACTCAGGAGAAGTCCAGGCAGGCCGAGAGGTGGGACAGCTCCCAAGGCTGCTGTTGCAAACGGGGCACGGTGCCCCCTTCTTAGCATACAGCAAACACACCTGTGAAAACAATAAATTAACACTGAGCTTTCAGGTCTCAGGGCCTTTGGCGTGCGTAACTTTCTCCTACAAAGCCAGACAGGGGGGATCTTCTCTTCAGTGGTCCCCCAATGACAATCATGAGGCAGATGAGGGAAAATTCGGACAGACTCTCACAGCCAGCCTCCCATAGGTGTGGCCCTGCTCAAGCCTTCTCTGCTGCCTGCCTCACCCCAGTGTGGCCATAGAAAAAGCAGAAAAGGCCTCAGCTCTGGGTAAGCTCAGCAATAACAAAAACATATCTATATGATCCACCCTGTGTTCAGCACAAGCCCAAAACACAGTCCCATTCCAGCCACTGGGAAGAAAATCAGCTGTACCACAGCCCAAACCAGAACACTTGGTTTTGGGAGGAAAAACAAGATCTCATGAGAGTATAACTGTCCTGCTCTGCTCTGCAATAGAAGACATAAAGCCATTAGACAGTGTCCAAAGGAAGGACAGGAGAATGGCAGAGAACCTTGAGGGGAACCATATAAGGAGCAGCTGAGCTGGAGAAGACTGAGGTCAGACCTCACCAGAGGCTGCAACTTCCTTGTGAGGGGAAGAGGAAGGGCAGCTCCAATCTCTGCTCTGGGACAGGGACAGCACCCAGGGCACGGCTGGAGCTGGACCAGGGCAGCTCAGGCTGAGCTCAGGGCAAGGCTCTTCCCCCAGAGGGTGCTGGCACTGCCCAGGCTGCCCAGGGAATGGGCACGGCCCCGAGGCTGCCAGAGCTCCAGGAGCCTTTGGGCAGCACTGCCAGGGATGGACAGGGTGGGGTTGTGGGGGGTCTGGGCAGGGCTAGGAGTTGGGCTGGATGATGCTGGTGGGACCCTTTCAACTCAGGACATTGTGTGATTCTGTAACTTTTGCCTCCAAGCAGGTCCTGCCTTGGAGGTAGGAGCCTCCTCCAGGATAAGCTTATCCTGGGGCTGAGCAGTCCTTCAACATCAAGCATCTGATGAGTCCTTCTGTCATCACTGGAGCCAGCTAAAGGATAAGTCTATCCACTGAGGCTACCTGAATTTAAAGGTTTCATCCTAAAAGAGAATTTTAGGTTAAAAGAGACTCCTCCTTGTAGCTGGCAAAACCTGAAGAGGGCTGGGGAGTGTAAGCAACCCTGTGATTGCCTCGGCAGCCCTGAGAGCTGAGGAGAAGCACTCCAAGGTGGCACACAGCCTCAAAATGATGTGTTGCAGTCCTCAGCATTTCCAACACTTCAGGCTCCTGGGAAATTTAGCACCTGAGCCAGTCTGACATTTTTTGGAAATTTTGCCCTCTTTATGTGTATTATAGGTTGCATTTAATCATGCTGAGCTGGTGAGTAATAGCTATAAAATACTCTAGCAATTTCATACAAAATTTTTTAACTGCTCAAAGGAAAAAAAGGATACTAGAGAGGATGAGTCAGACCCTGAGAAACAGGTTCCATGGACTCATTCTTTGGTTTGCAAATTGTCTGTGAGCAGATTCTGATTTCTTTAAATGGGTCATTTCCTAAAAGGGTTTTTGACTGGTTTTCATGAGTCATTCAGAAGAGTTCAGTTGGTTGCCCACTGCTCTCACCAATGGGGTTCAGAATGTGCATGTTATCATTTAACTCACAGGGGTTTGTTCCTTCATCCTTCCCAAAGGGCTCAGTGATGGTTGGAAAGAAAAACAGAGATGAACAGAGAGATGAACGCAGGGATGAACACAGGGGGACTTTGGTGTAGATGCTGAGAGCAGGCAATTTTAGCATTTTTCTGCTCAGCAGGCTCTCTTCGCCTCAGAGGAAGCAGGAATCTGACACAGGAACTGAGCAAACTTGGCCGGCAAAGCATTTTGGGGGGACTGACTGAGGTGCCCAGTCTGGGATTGTGAATTATGACCCAGAATTTGTGCTGGGGCTCACCCTCACAGGGAGAGAGAGAGGGAGGGATATAGGTGAGCTGAGGCATGGCCTGGACATGCAACCTCTCCCAGCCCGCAGGTCCTGAGATCCCTTTCCACCTTGGGAAGTGCTTTCTGTTCTGCTCCCCTTCAATAAACAACTCCTGCAGGGGAATCACAGAATCACAGAGGACTGAGTTAGAATGGACACGCAAAGATCACTAAATCCAACTCTTAAATGGATGGGGCGCCACAACTTTGGCATTACTGGCACCATGCCGTGACCAACTGGGTCAGAGGTTATCCAGATATTAATTTCACATTATAGTTGTGTTGGTTTGGCACAGGCTGGTTTTTCACAGCGGAGGAGGGCCACAGACGTGGCTTCTGTGAGAAGCTGCTGGAAGCTCCCACCATGTCCAACAGAGCCAACCTCTGCTGGCTCTGGAGAGGATGGACATGCTGCTGGAACAATTAGAGAGGCTGGTGACGCCTGCGGGATGGCATTGCTGAGACAATCAAAGCAGCGCAGGGGCAGGGCGGCTCCGCCACCGCGGCCATCTCAGCACAGCCCCGGCACCCAGCAGAGCCCCGGCACCCAGCAGAGCGCCAGGCTCGCCCCGCCGGGCTGCGGCAGCAGGGCCGGGCCCGGGCGGCTCCTCCGACCCAACTCTGCCCGAGCACGGCCGCTGAACGGCGCCGGGGCCGCGGGGCCGGCCCTGCCCGGGCCATGGCAGCGGGAACGGGGCAGCGATTCCCCGAGCTGAACCCGGACAGCATCGGCCCCGCGGAGCCGCGGGATCCTGCAGGAAGCTTTGAATTGGTGCAGCTTGTTGGCAATGGGGCCTGTGGGCAGCAGATTTTTCTAGTCAGACAAGAGGAGGAGGTGAGGAGCCGTGAGGGAGAACGACATGGCAGCACCAAGGGCCGTGGAACAAGAGGGGCAGGAAGAGCTCCAAGGGCCGGAGCCGAGATTCCTCTGCAGGCCCTGGTGAGCACGGGGGTGAAGCAGGCTCTCTCCCTTGCCGTGCACGAGCTCCACGGGGATGCAGAAATGCACTCACAGCCTGTGAGAGAAATGTTCACACCGCAGCAGGTAGATGCCAGAGAAAGCTGGGATCCAGTGGGAGACCCAAATGCAGAGAGGGCCCCTGCTCCCAGAGAGACAGAGAGAGCCCTTGCTTCCAAACTGGAGCAGCCCATCCTTAGAGGACTGCACCCCGTGGGTCAGTGACCCGCAGCACAGCAGCTTTGGGAAGACTGTTTGCCCGTGGCAGGGACTCACTTTGCAGCAAGTTTGGCAAGGCTGCTGCTGCTGAGATTGGAGCCACGCTGGAGAAGTTCACAGAGAACTGACTCCTCTGGGAGCGACCCCACAGCACAGCAGAGGAAAGACTCCTCTCCCTGTGTGAGCACAAGATCTCCAGTGATGAACTGACCAAAACCCCCATGCCTTGTCTCCCTGCACTGCCAGTGGGGAAGAGGGAGGGGTTTGGGGGGCAAAAAGTTGTTTTAAAGGCTTATTTTACTTCTCATTATCCTCCTCTGGCTCTGTTAATAATAAATTTACTTTATATCTTTAAATTTGAACATACTTTGCCCTTAGAGTGTTTGTCTCTCAGTCCTTATCTCAACTCACGAGCCTTTTGTTAATTTTTTTCCCGTCTTCTCTGCCCAGCTGTAGCAAGAGAGGCTGAACAAATGGCTTTTGTGGGTGCCTGGTGTTTGTCCTGCGCCAAACCACAACATAGTGATAACTTACTTATATTGAAACAGGTGCATGCTTCCAAAAGGGAAAGCTATATAATGTCCTAGAGGTTAGAAAAAGGTTTGATGAACTTGGAAAGCAATGGTACAAAAGTTGCATTGCTCATCTAGAATCACTGCTAGGAGCAAAAAATCATTGCCATAACAGGGAATATTTAAAAAATTGATAGTCCTCTTCACAACTCTAATAAGGAGAAGCTGCTTTGGAAAGCACCAGAGGGAGTTGGGAGATTTGGTGTTTGGATACTGAGGAAAATCTACCCTTTGCAACAGGTCATTGATGGCTTGCACTTGAGCTCACAATGGGTGTGATCTGGTCCGTGTAAGGCTTTTTTAGGCAAAAGTGAGGATTTATTTCCCACAGGTGAGAGGGCACTGCAGGAATTGTCCAGCAGGGGTTAAATCCATGTCAGGAGATGCCAAGGATGCACCTGTGTGCCTGCACACACACTGCAGTTGTCAAGGGGCCTTTCCAAGGCCATTATGGTTTGTTCTGGTGGTGCCCACACTGTTCTGCACTTCTGGGTGGCCTGAGCTGCAGGATCTGCTCGTGGCAACAGGCCCTCAGAGCATTGGCTCTTCTCTGTTACCTGTCTCTTTCTTGGTGGCCAGAGGTTCTTGCTTCAGTGTTGGAGTCCCAAACATGGCAGATTCCATGGCTCTGTTCTGTATTTCAGTGATGGCAGCCCAGGGACAGCATGTGGTGAACATGGTAATGTTGGATTAGCAGTTGGGCTCAACGGCCTTACAGGATGAGCACAGAATGGAATATTCTGCCAAGCTCAACATGTCTAATAGGAAGAGAGGCCTAGGTTAAGGTCTGCTAAGGAGAATGGAGGGGGCAGTGGGGTTCAGAGTGAGATTGCTAGAAGTAAGGCTAGTAATGGGGTTGTGATAAATAAGATTGGAGAGGATGTTGATCGTCGAATGAGTTCTTTGATAAATAGCTTTACGCCATCTGCTAGAGGTTGTAGGAGCCCAAATGGGCCAACAATGTCTGGGCCCTTTCAGCCTTGTATGTAGCTTAGGATTTTGCGCTCTACTAGGGTGAGGAAGGCTGCTTCAGTTAAGATTGGGAGGGCATAGGAGACAGCTATGATGAGGTTGATTAAGAGAGGGTGAGTGGTCATGATAGATGATTTGAGTTAAGCTAGGGAGAGGATTTGAACCTCCGAGTTAAAGGATTTAAGCCTTTTGCATTTTCTGAGCTCTGCCACGCTAGCTGGTGGCCTTACAGGGCTTTTCCAACCTAAATGAGTCCTTGATTCTCATGAAATTCTGCCCTGTTACAAGGAATAGATAGGAGAGTGAGTGACCTTTGCTGAACAGGTGCAGTTTTCTGGGAGTTTTCACACTTGATTACTTATGTGGGCAAAATGTTTCCCTGAGTGACACACACTTCATTTTTCCTTTGTATTTGCCCCAGGACTAGAGCTGAGATACTCAAACACAGGAATTTCAAACCACCACTCAGCCCAAGCTTCCAGACAATTAACTCCCAGGAGATAATTACTTTTAGAATGAGCTCCAAGCTGTAAAGTTGAGTTCTCCTGCTGCTCAAACTATGATGTCTCTTGCAGCCACCTCTCTGTGATTTTTATTTAATCCACACCTAAAATGTAACCTCTCTTCCTTTCTCCCTTGCCCTTGGTGAGGAGCAGGGACTTTAAATCCTCCACAGAGCAGAGCAGAGGGGTGACACGGCACAAAGAGTTTGTGTCTTATTTCCTGCTTTCTGAGATTGCAGCCCTAGCGCACACATATGGTGTTTGCACAGGCTCTTGCCCAGCAGGAGATGCTGACACTTGTTCATTAGCAGCCAAACCTTCACAAAAGCCATGTCAGACTCTGCCAGCTTGGGGAGAGCAGGGACAGGAACTCCTGGTGAGGTGACTGAGCAGGAGACATGGGGCATGTGGAGGGGGGCTGTGCTTCACACTCAGAAATTCCCACACCAGAGTTCCCTCTTCTCGAAAGATGCAGGACAGAGCTGAGGGCACTGCACAGGCCATGAGTGCCAGTGAAGGAGCAGGAGTAATTTGACAGGATAAATGCCAGGCTATGGTGGAATGACACCAACAGGATGCAAGGATGCAGTTTGGCTTTGGAGCAGAGCATTGTGCTGGTAGCACCATGGTGAGAGAGGACGGGAGGCTCTCAGAGCATCATCCCCTGCACCATCCCCAGACAGAGTCAGGCAGGGCAGTTCTGCATTCACAGCCACGAATTAAGCTGAGAGAGGCACAATTTCCCATGGATAAACCTGAGCTGATGGGATGCTTTGGCAGGATGGAAGCACCACAGCTCTGGAGCTGTTCAAAGCCAAAGGAGTTTTGAATTAAAGAGGAACATGGGCCATGGGTAGGTGCTTTGGGATGGAAATTGAGTGTCAGCCTGTTCTGTACAGTCACCACCTGTGTGACACCAGTGACCTGTGGGATCAGACATCGCACTGCTGAGGACAGGGCTTTGCTGGAAGAGTAGATGGGACTCTCAGGATGGGGGCTAGGAAGTGTTTCATGTTCACAGATAAATTGTGCTGAGCATTATTCATTATGTCCATGCCAGAAGTCAGAGGCTGAAGAACTGCAGGAGATGGCTGCACTTGGGGCAGAGGTGACTCAGAGCAGGACATCCTTCTGTCTGTGAGCTCCCAGCTCTGCTTCCTTGTCAGTCCAGATGCCCCTCTGGAGCATAGGCACATCTGAGAAATGGAGGCCACAGGAACCATGTCTCCAAGTCAAATCCAGACTCACATGGCACAAGCACTCCCTGGAGACAGTGTTCCCACAAATCTGCTGGATTACCAGCTTTACCAGGGCTTTGTTTTCTCTCTGGGATATGCTCTGTGTCTGATCTCATTCTTGAGAGCACTGAGCAGCCTTGGGCTGCCTCACCCCTGACCCCAGGGACATGGAAAGGCAGCCTTCCTTCCAGCAGTACACTGCTGTGCCAGGTACAGGTGACATCCACAGCCTGGGATGGAGTGAAGAAACTGCTCCTCACCACACTCCTGTTGCCCTGTCACCTTTCTCCTGAGGATCTGTTCAGCAGCAGTGACAGCCATCAGCTCCGGGCAGGGAAGCAGCTCAGGTAACCCCACAGTGCAGCCATGGACACCGAGTGCCATCACTATGGAGTACCAGCCTCACAGGGAGGGAGTTGCAAGCTCTGTGCTCATCCCCTTGCTTTTAATGCAGTATGGAGCAGAAACATAAGTGAGAGGCTTCTTTAGCAGATGTGTGTGACCGTGGTCACAAGGGTTTGCAGGTGAAGAGAGAGGCAAGAATGTTGATTCTATGATCAGAAGGCTTGATTTATTATTTTATGAGATATATATATATATATATATAACATTATAACTATACTAAAAAGAATAGAAAGAAAAGTTCTCAGAAGGCTGGCTAAGAATAGAAAAGAATGATAACAAAGGAGCTCTCTCCGACTGTCCAAGAGATCTCAGTCCTTGATTGGCCATTAATTGTAAACATCCAGGATGGGCCAGTCACAGATGCACCTGTTGCATTCCAGTGCAGCAGACAATCAATGTTTACATTCTTTTTCTGGGGCCTCAGCTTCCCAGAAGGGAAAATCCTAAAGAAAGGATTTTTAGTGAAAGGATGTCTGTGACAGATGTGCAACTTTTTTTGCATGAGCAATTGCTGTTTGGGATTCACAACCTGCAGAATCCAGGAATTTTCTAATTGCCTGGGATCACAGAGATGCACAAGGACCACAGGGCCAGCACACACACAAGAGGTTAAGTCTGCTCCACCATGTGTGGGCAGTAGCAAACTTCATCAGTGCAGTGATTGTAACCCCTGGCAGGACAGGGAGGGGGCTGCTCGTGTTTCTGCTGGAGTCAAAGCCTCGGCTGATGTCACCCAGGGCAGAGGAGCCCCTCCCCAGAGGAGGCACTCCCCAAGGCAGCCATCCCATGCCTGGTGTGCTGGCTGTGCTTCCTGGAAGGCTTGGGGAGATGAGCTGCCTGTCAGCATAAAGCAGAGCCTGAGCACTGACAGCCACCAGAGCTGGTGTTAATTCACTCCCCACCAGCTCCAGCTGTCTCCCGTGCCTGCACTTGGTTTAACCAAGTAACCTCTGGTGGAATTTACAGTCTTGCTCTTTCCTTGATGTATTAGTTGCAGCCTCTGGGTCTGATGATAAGATGGCCCGAGCCCAGCTCTATCCCTTTTTTTTTGGAGTATACTGAAGGTTATTTGTTTATTACAAAGGCTGATGATAAAAAATACTCAGCCACACTTATTCCCAATTGCATCACCATGGCAACGATGATCAAAGTTTTCGAGATTTTCCTCAAAAGAGTTTGCTGGGTTAGGTTGTTTATAGAGATCTCCTTGTGTGCCAGGTAGGAGGTTTCTAGTGATTTATCTGGCACAAGCTTTGTCAGTTATCTATGTTTGTTTGTGCAGCTCAGCTGCTCTCTTCAGCATCTCTGCCCATTTCTCTTGGCCACTGTCCTTCTCAGCTCTCTGTGTGGCTCCCTGGACAGGTCACCTCTTCTCCTGTCTCGCCCCAGCCCCTCTGCCAGGTACAGAGATACCCAGCTTTACCAGAGCCACCTGCTGTGGCAGTGCACTGTCCCCAGTGTCACAGACAGGCTCTGGGATGTGCCTGAGGCTGCACAAACCCTGCGTGGGGCTGGCAAGGGTGGTGGGGAGGGCAGGGCAGGGGGGCACAGGCATGGGGTGCAACAGAGGCTGTTTGGGGAGTCTGCAGAGGGTGAGATTCCTTGCCCCCTGTCCCTGCTGCCCTCCCTGCAGTGCTTGGGGTGACAGCAAGGATGCTGCACTGCCTTGGGAGAGAAGGGCCTGACCCTGAGGCTCCCTGGGCAGCAGGAGGTTCTCAGAGCACACCAAGGGTTTCCAGCCACCAGAGTTCAAAAACCAGGCATCACAGAGGGACCTGTGAGATGTCTTTCCATGAAACTTGATGCTCCTTCAGCAACAGCTCCCTCTCATTGTCTCACACTTCACCCTTGGAAGAAAACAGCCACAAGTGAGGGGCTTGATGCCACTTGGAGATGTTTCCACCCCAGAGGCTGGTGGCCCTGGATGACTCCAGTCAGTCTGCACCTATTGGCTTCAGACACACACACCCAGCCCTCAGCATCCTGGTCTTTGCATGATGCTGCCCAGATTTATCCCAGCCTGATTCCCAGCCAACTAATTAGCTGACAGCCATGGTTTCCCAGACAGTCCTTGTGCACAGAGAACTTCTCCTTGCTTTGTGCCTTCCCCAAAGTCCCCTGTTCACCAGCTCCCTGTGGTGCCCAGGACCAGTCCCCAGGCTCTGGAGAAGGTGCAAGAGGGTGCCTCAGCTGCAGGTGGGTTCCAGAAGCAGATTCCAAGAGGGCCCAGGACTCCTGGCCATGCAACATGTCCCAGGCCAGGCAGAGGAGTTGCCCTCCTTCTCCCAGCATCCCTGCAGCCGAGTGCCAGTGGCAGAGAGGTACCAGCACTGCCTCTGCCTTCTTCCTGCCTGTTATGGGAGCTGCTCATGTGCTGAAAAACTCTGCAGACCCTTTCCCTTGCTCTCTCCCTCTCACAAGACACTGCTGTCACCATCAGGCTCATCCTGCACTGCATCACCAGGAGTATCTTCCCAAGCTGAAATCCCTTCTCTTATTCCCCACGCCATCCCCACCTCATGCCCTTGATCTCCCCTCCATGATTCCAACCCTGCCAGTTACATGCAGTTGAGGTTCACTCAAGAAGGATTAGATTGAGCCAAGGAGCCATCCTGAGCCCTGGCTGTGTCCAGGGGCATTAGCCATTGCCCTTCAGTAAGATCCACAGCCCACAGCAACTCTTCAGACACAGTTTGTTTAGGCAGTAAGATTCTGGGAGTCTCACCCCTTGATTTGTTTCATTTCCTCTTTATTATCATCGTTCACTTTACACTGGTGCTTTATCTTATGAATATTGATTCTTTTGCCTCACTGGTTAGCGATTGTTTATTCCACACTAACGTTTTCTGTTCCTACATTTCTGCACACTCAGGTGATTTATACAGGTAGTAAAACAAAGAGTGCTTGTTGCAGTGAACTCAAAAAGCTCTGCTGTGCTAAAGGATCCTGAGAATAATAAATCAAATCTAACCTTGAGTCAGAGTGTCATCTCTGCTGCATTCACCCTCAGATGGAGTCATCTAGCATCACATCCAGAGCATCACCATTCACCAGACAGCTCTGTCTGCCCAAAGCTGGTGCAGGGAGATTCCCCTGTCTGTGTGTGCCATTCATCACCTGCAAAGCCAGAGGCTCCCCAGGGAATGGGCACGGCCCCGAGGCTGCCAGAGCTCCAGGAGCCTTTGGGCAGCACTGCCAGGGATGGACAGGGTGGGGTTGTTGGGGGTCTGGGCAGGGACAGGAGCTGGGCTGGATGATCCTGTGGGTCTCTTCCAACTCAAGATATTCTGTGATTGTATGAAAGCAGGGCATGGCTGGACTCCTGGAGAGTGGCCTCAGAAACTACCCTCTCCACCTTCATCCCATGTGAAAAGGTCCTGCCAGCTCTGACAGACGAGTCCTTGGGGCACACTTGTCACCCAGGGCCTGAGAACCAAAGACTGCTGGCACAGCTGTGCAGCTGCAGGTGAAATGCTGTCCTGCCCGGGAAGCAGCGCCTCCGTGCAGCCACAGCGGGCTCCGAGGCTCTCTGCTCCCTGGGCTGTCACAGACATCTTTTCATAAAAATCCTTTCTTTAGGATTTTTCTCCCTTCTGAGAAGCTGTGGCCTCAGCAACAAAGTGTAAACAATGGTTTGCTGCTGTGGAATGCAGCAGGTGGATCTGTGATTGGTCTCGGGTGGATGTTTGGATTTACTGACCACTCACGGCAGGGCTGGGTCTCGCTCTCTGCTGAGACACAGACCTTTATTATTCATTCTTTTCTATTCTATTCTTAGCTAGCCTTCTGAGAACCTTTCCTTTCTATTTCTTTTTAGTATAGTTATAATGTAATATATATAATCATAAAATAATAAATCAAGCCTTCTGAACATGGAGTCAACATTCTCGCCTCTCTCTCACCCTCAAGACCCTTGTGACCACTGTCACACTGGGCAGCTCCCCCAGCCCATTTGCAGTGTGTGCAGACAGCTTCACTCAAACACACTCCCCAGGCAGGGCCGGGCTGTGGTGCCTGAGGAACAGGAAAACAAAAGCAATTGCTGAAAACACAGCCCCGGCCACCTGTCACTGCCACACTGCATCCCAAAAGGTCACCAGACCTTTGCTTGCTGGCTCTGAGGCCCTCCCTGCTCAGACACCTTAATTCCTCTGTCTTTTCCAGGTCAGTGGAGCTCTTTATGTCTGTCCATCCATCAGCTCCGGCAGTCTCTGTCAGCAGAAGGGAACTGTTCTCTTCACCTGAAGGCTGTGTGCTGATGTGGGGAGCCCCAGGCAGGGCTCTGCTCAAAGGGCAGGGACATATCCCAGTCCATTGCCAATGCAACTGGGTGTAAATGGTTTTCCTGGGTGTGAGCCGAGCCAGGGATGCCCCTCTTTGGATCACTGGTGCAAAGAGAGCCTGGAGAAAGGTGCCTGGAGCAAGGCCCTGCTGCCCTGTGCTGCTGCTGGGCCCCTCCCTGCACAGGCTGCAGGAGGGGTGTCACTCTGCCTGGTGGCCATGGGGTACAAGAGGTCACACAGCCACACCAGGAGTGTTCCTAAAGCCACAGGATGGTGGAAGGGAGGAGGGGGAGCCCCAAGGCACAGCACTTTCCCCGGCTGATGCAGAGCACCCCAGCAGGCACAGTCACTTCCCAAGGAGATGGCAGATGGGGTGACAACAGGCTTTCCACATTCCTGCTGGGCCAGCAGGAAGATAAATCCCTTTATTTCCTTTTCTATTCCTTTGTCTGTGAGAGTGCTGACCCGAAGGACCAACCAGGCACCCTTTAGCCCCCAGGTACCCGTGTCTGGGTGCCAGTGCTGGAGGATTTAGCACAGTGATCAAAAGCAGAAAAGAGCAAACCTGCCTAGAGATCAGTGCAGCTGGGCTGGCCAGCATAGTGGCTCTCATCCCAAATCTGCCCTTACCCAGTCACAAACTGTGTAGAGCAGTGCTGATTGTATCAGTGAGGGCTGGCTGTCAAAGCTGCCATCCCAGCTAGGACAAGCTGCTCTCTGTGATAAGTTAAAGGTGATTCAGGCTGTGCTATCAAAACCTTTTCTCGGTGAAATAAACCTACATCTTTGCAAGAAAAACAACCAGAAGAAGGAAACCTACAGTTTCCTTGAAATGTTGTCACTGCAAAGAGAAAACTCAAGAAAATCACGAGCTGAGTGGTTTCTGAAAGTTTTCTGGTGATTTTGTATCTCGCAGTCAGAGAATCAGGGAATTCCTACTGTGGACAAAATTTTTAATTTCAAAAATTCATCTCATTGTCTCCACTGATGACAAAGGAAGCAGTGGATATTTGTCCTACTGGACTCTCTCAAGGGATAGCTGCCAATGCAGTGATGGCTCTTTTCAAGAGGGCATCACTCCCAATTTTTACAGCTGGGAATGACTCCTCTCCACTGTAGACAGGGACATGGTGCAAGTGGAGTGCTTGTCAGTTTGTTGGAGGACCATCAGAGACTGATCCTCGTTTCTCCTGTTGAGCAGGGTGAACCCAGTCTGATGTGGGAACTGCCCAGTGCCCACAGCTGCTGAGCACAGTCCCATTCACTGCCGGGCTGCAAAGCTCTTCCTCATTTCCTTTCACAGCAGAAACATCCTGTGGGTGCTCCCCTGGCTGAAGCAGGAGTAATGCCAAAGCAGGAGTAATGCCAAAGTAATGCCAAAAATCAGGGTTATAAATAAAATTCACAAAGCTTTGGCATTTCCCTGGCCCTATGGAACCACACCAGCACCTGAAGCAGTGTCCTTCCACACCAAGCCCAGGTTCCACTCCTCATGCAAACACAGCCCAAGGGTTCTGTTTCCATTTGGTGCAAACCAATTTCACGGTCTTTGGAGCTGCCATTCAACAAAATCATTGACTTCTTTGCCAAGAAACACACCAGAAGAGATGGAAGGGGGTTGCCCAGCCCTGCCTGTTCATGCCTCTCTCTCCTCACTGCAGAGCCCAAAGGATCTGTAGTACCACAGCAGGTGGAGGTGATGCTGCCCTAGGACTGAGCAGGCACTGTAAATGATCATTGCCTTCAGTGTGGGCTGAGCGTGGACCCCCCTGCACCCCCTGAGCCCACCCAGCCCATCTCCTGCTCCAGGTGAACAAACCAGATTGGCACCGGGGTGTCCCTGGCAGGCACACACTGACACACCCCTGAAACAGGGGGTCTCAGTTACTGTCACATCATCTCCCTGTGACAGTCATTCTCAGCACATCTCCTGCTCAATGCCCCACAGTCCCCTTGCTTATCTGAGCTCCCAGCGTGTAGCTCCTGGCAGCCTCACAAAGGAGGCAAGCCCTGGAGGGAATGGGATGAATATTCATGGTCACTGTGTCTGGAAGGAGAGGGGAGGCTCTAAGCACATCCACAGGTGAGTAAGACATTCACCAGAAAATTCACATTCAGGCTCTTATTCCTCTTACAGCATTAAATATTTAACAACAGAAACTTTCAAGTGTCTTCACAATGTAATCATGGTGCCAGGAGGATCAGCTCCACTTGCTAAGCCCAGCTCACTGCTGGGACAAAATTTCCAGCCTGGGTGCTCTCAGTCCCACCTGGGCTCCCTAAGCACCTGCAAGGACAAAGCGAAAAAAGAAACCAAGGGTGTGAACGTTGTAATATGGAGAGAGGCTGCAGGGACAGCACAGATGTCCAGGAAGATTAAAATGGAAGAAAAAATCCCTGTTGCATTAATATAACAAAATCCATGGTGATGGGAAGAGGAGGAATCAGGAAAGAGAAAGTGTACCATTTCTCAAGGGCAGCAGTTTGGGGAGGGATGCAGGCAGGGCAGTGAGGGAGGAGCTGCACCTGGAGAAGTGCAGGCAATGCCACAATGCCACCCTTCCAGCCAGGCACACTCCCACACTGAGGGCACATGAGGAGAGAGGCAGCCTCTTATGCCTTGAAGTACAATCCACAGTTGAACACACACACAAACACACACAGAGTGTGTTGCTAATTGTCTCTAACATTCCTCAAGGAAAGCTGAGATCCAGTAGCATATCCACAATCCATGCATCAAGAGAAAGCATTCAAGGGAGATAGAGACTCCCAGGAACAATGGTTAACATCCCAGCAAGAACATAAGAACAAGAGCAGTTACAGCCTTGGCTGCTGACAAAAAAGGGGAAAAAGGGTCAAATCCAGTATGTCACTGGGTAACTGAAGAAAAACATGGGCTTTCTTAGTGCAAATTAATGTGTCAAGGCTGAATTTGCAGGGTAACATTCACCAGTGATATCAGTCCTTGGCAGAAAAGCAGCAAAGCTGATACAGAATTGAATTAACGAAGAATTAAATGTTAGGAATTTTATCAAGGCCAGTCAGAACAATGTTATGGAACACAGCCCCTGCCCAGAAAATCTGTTCTCATTTGCAGGGGAGAGCACCCATGTGGCTGATAGGATACAGAGCCCAGGCACAATCAGGCTTTACAGACTTGGATTAAAACCAGGTCCAGCCAATGCTGGTAAAGTCCATTTGTAAATATGCTGAGTGCTGGACAGAAATAGCAGACTCCAAACAGGCAGGGAATTCTCATCAAATAAGAGTGTGATGGATGGAGTTCTGTGAAGGACAGCTTTAAACACTGGAACTGTGGGGAAGGAAGATGATGAGATGGACATGGACATGGACATGGACATGGAAATGGGATGGAGATGGAGGTGATAGAGATGAAGGTGGGTTGGAGGAGAACAGTTTGCCTGTTAGACAAAATTTGCAGGGTGCCAAGCAATGTCAAGTATGAAGCAGTAAGGGAAGAGGTCCAACTCTGAGCCCAGACACAAAGACCAGCAGTTATAGCAAATTCCCAGTGCTGCAGCCTCCCAGCCCAGGTACAGCAATCCCTCCTCTGTCTCCCAGCCTGCAGAAAACCCTGGACAGGCAGGAGCTTTGCCTCCCCCAAGTCTTCCTGCATTTCCCCATAGTTTACTGCTCATGGTCTTTGTGTTTCTCTTTCAGGGATCAGCAGGTGAAGTGGAGCTGTTGATTGTGTGAACACATGGCCTGGCTTTGCTCTTTGTTCACCATCCTGCTGAAATCCATGAAATAAAGGCTGCTGAGAGAGAAAATCCTTCTCCCTTGCCCAGACTCGCCTCCTGGCAGCAGCTGCCTTGTTTTGCTCTGGTCTCACCCTTTGACAGCCCTGGTTGCATATTATTGCTTAATTATCATCTCATTACAGAGCCCAGGCACATTTCACATGGCCTGTGCTCTGCCCACATTGCTGGAGGAGCAGATAACAAATGGCTCTGCATGTCTCACTAATCAGACTAAACCCAGGATCACCATTCTGGTAAGAGCCCTGCTGATGAATAGGCATGAACTGCAGCTCCTGGGGATCCCAAATGTTTTTCTCTCCCCCTCCTGGAGCTCTGGGCACAGTTAGGCTGTTTCAGAAGGACAACAAGGCATATTTGACATAGAGCAGCCTCTGGGGCACTCAGTAGAATTCACTCTTGACAGACCATCCATGCACGGGGAAACTGGGCCATCCTTGGAGGAGGACCACAGGTATACAGAGGATCTGGATGTCTGTCTAGCATCAAGTCCACATAACAAGCACCCAGAACAATTCCAGGGAACATAAAATGCAAACAACCAATACTGAAAATAGTAACAATGGTCAAGAAGAAGAGGAAGTAGAACAACAACAACAACTTAAACAGAAGCAACCCCTCATTTCCCACTTTTTCACCGTTTCTCCCACCCCATTGGTGCTCTCCTCTTCCTGACCTAAGGAGGTTTGCAGGGTGGGAGGTGATTACAGCCACGTGCTTGCCCCTGCAGGATCAAGCCAAGTTCATCCTCACCACAGTAGTTTATGACTGCAGCACTCTGAAGTGGATAGACTATGGGGATAAAGATTTACAAATGTTTTCACTGAGAAAGTGAGCCACATAAAAATACATCAAACTATTGATAGTTCTCCTACTGGAAAAAGCAAGACTGCTATTGTAAGTAATGTGATTTCTAACACCCAGGCAATGTAAGCAGAAATTGAAATTTTGCATAAATGTATATAAAACTTGTATTCATTGATGTGATTGATATTAAACAATAGCAATGCATTTGACAGAGAGATGCCATGATAAAAGACCACGGATATGATAGCTCGCAGCAGAATTTTATGTTGCAGTTCAATTTTAAACCCCCATCTGTCTCTGCAGATACGACTTCCACGCTGCCTCGTGGTCTCTGAAGGCTGGCCAAGAGCATCCTTGCCACAGGATCAGTTTTCTCAGCTCTGGCATGGAGCAGAGGCACAGGAAACATGAGCCTGTCCATGTCCATAAAACACAAAACGGGGTGTGTGACATGAGGCTGCAGGATCTGAGCTCCCCTGCTGCCTGTGCCACTCCACACAGCTCTTCAGCCTGTGCTTAACCCCAGAGAAGTGCTCAGGTCTCATTGACACAAAACACCAGGGCTGACAGTGAGCTCTGGAAATGGAATGTACCTTGGGATGCTTGTGGAAGGGTTGACGTGGCTGCTCATGATTGCTGCTGCTCCTCTGGTTTTTGCACAACAGCAGTGAAAGCTGATTTTTTTTTTTTTCTAATTCAATTTTCATCCCTCAGTTCATCACTCAGGGTCAGCTTCCATATAAATGTAGCTGTCTGTCCCCACACAGGCAGCAGCTTGGTGCTGGAGATGTTAGTTCTGCAGCTGAGCTTGCCCATATGCTGTGAAATTGCAGTCAAATAAATGGTCATGGGATCCAAGTGACAAAGAGCAAAGTCTGTGGGAGTAACACCAGCTCCACTGGGCAGGGATGAGTGCAGATCCTGTTACAGAGGAGCCAAGGAGACAAGTCTTCACCCAGCTCTGCTAGAATGGACTTGGACTCTGAGAACCCTGTGAGTCCCTTCCAGCTCAGGTTATTCTTTGGTGAAGGATCCCAAGATGAAGCCATAGGAGGAGCAGCTGAGGAGTGCTTGGTTTGTGCAGCTGGAGAAGGAAGAGGGATCGAGCTCAGACCTCACAGGCATCTGCAGCTCCTCCTGAGGACAGCTCCCATCTCTGCTCTGGGACAGGGACAGCACCCAGGGCACGGCTGGAGCTGGGCCAGGGCAGCTCAGGCTGAGCTCAGGGCAAGGCTCTTCCCCCAGAGGGTGCTGGCACTGCCCAGGCTGCCCAGGGAATGGGCACGGCCCCGAGGCTGCCAGAGCTCCAGGAGCCTTTGGGCAGCACTGCCAGGGATGGACAGGGTGGGGCTGTTGGGGGTCTGGGCAGGGACAGGGGCTGGGCTGGATGGTCCTGGGGGTCCCTCCAGCTTAGGATATTCTGTGATTCTGTGATTCCATTACTCTGCTAAAATCTCTCTCTCAACCACACAGAGCTGAGCAGGGGGTGGCTGTTCCAGCCTCTTCAACTCTGCAACCTGACTTGATCCACCTTGTCCCTCAATACCTTCTGCCACGTGCCGTGGAGGGCCCCATACAGCACCTTCCCATGTTCCATGCATCCCTGCAATAGGGCTGTCAGTGAAGAGAGCACACTGCTTTTCATTTTCAGGTAGCTGATTATATGGGTGGGGCCTCCTCAGCAAGTCACCATGCACTGCTTACTTACTGCCCCTCCCATTTCCCCTCCTTTCCTCTGCAGGGGGATGGAGCTGGAAATTGGAGGCATAAAAGGCAAAGATCACAGTTTGAGACAAGAACAATTTACTGGAAACAGCAATGAGATAAGGAAAAACAACCCAGTGACAGGAACAATATTTTTTAAAAAGTGTATAAAAGAGAGAGTGATTCACGCGTCAGAATGCTTACCACGGACCCTGAGACCGTGAACAAGGGCCAAAGGCTTCCCCCCTCCCATGTTTTTTGACTGGAAGCCATTTCCTTCTTCTCAGGAGCCCAAGAGAGTCCTTTGCTCCATCCTGGAAATGACCTGAGATCGTATCAAACAACAGGAGGGTCCTGGCTGAAACCAGGACAGTTTTCAATAAATTTCAGTCCTACTCCAGCTAGAGAGAGGGAGACGGGCACAAAGCAGAGGTCACTACTGAATGACTCCTGCAGTGTCACTTACAGGGTCACGTCTGTCCTTCCATGGTGAGTGTTGGTCTGAGAGGTCAGCAGGAGCTCTGCTCCACAGAAAAACACTGAGGGGGTGGAGGAACCACATCCTCTGAGCTCCCAAAGGTCCCAGTGACCTTGTTCCCTCTCCCTGTCTGGAAGGTGGTTGAAAACAGTTAATTTCAGTCCATCTCTGTCACTGACAAGCGAGCAAGGAGAACAGTTCCCCCATTAGCATTCTGCCAGATGCCTTCAGGACAGTTTCATTTACATCTGTATAATTTTTATGATTTAGAAGATTCATAGGGAACTGCCTAAGATTCAGATGTGTCTGGAATGGGAGCTCCACACGCTGGTTTATTTGAAGATCTCTTTGTCAAATCATATTTTGGGTTGGAAGAGACCCTTAAAGGCCACTTGGAGCACTCCCCTTGCAATGAGCAAGGATATCTTCAGCTAGACCAGGTTACTCAGAGCCCATCTGACCTGGCCTTGGAGGTTTCCAGGGAAGCTTTTGAAAGCTACAAGCATAGAAAGTAACAATCTCAGGGGAAAAAAATGGGTATGGCCTACTCACCCAGCACAGTCTTCTCAGCGGGTTCACAGGCCCTCTTGCCTTCTGGCCAGGGCGTTGCTGGCTGGACAGTTTAAACATGATTTTATGAGCAATTTGCAGCCTGTGGACTGCTGCAGACTCTCCTCAGTGCTCCCTGAATGCTGACATGGGGAGGACAAGTCCAGCCATACATTTCTTCTCCTCTCACATAGCAGCTTAACCTCAGGAGGAAGTGTAGAATACATGTAGGTGTCATGGAATGATAGAATGGTTCGGGTTGGAAGGGACCTTCCAGCCCCCTGCCATGGGCAGGGACACCTGCCCTTGGAGGAACCAACCCCAGCCCACCTGGCCTTGGACACTTTCAGGATGGGGCAGCCACAGCTTCTCTTAGCAACCTTTGCCAGGGCTCAACCACTCTCCTAGTAAAGAATTTCCTCCTAACACCAAAAGTAAATCTCTCCTCTGTCAGTGTGAAGCCATTCCCCCTTGTACCATATGTATGTAGATATGGAGAAATATGTATGTAGAAACTGTAGAATAGTGTACAACAAATAGAAATGTATGAAGTTTGTGGGACTTCAGGGTTTTCTTCTCCAACATTCTTTAATCTCATGGCCCTATGAATTGTAGCAGTTCCAGCCTGGAGTGTCCTGCATTATTTGTAGGTCAGAGTGGAATTCTTTAGGCAGTTATGCCTCACCTTCTCACCATAGCATAGCTGTGGCTGTCTCTCAGCAACCAAAGGTACAGGAGAAAATCCTGGGATGCCAGCCTGGTCAGGCAAACCTGCAAGAGCAGGGAGCATGTGCCATCTCCTGCCACGGGAAGCACCACAACCTACACACACAGGGGATGAGCCAGAACGGAATGGATCCAGAATGTGGGGGCTTCCCCAACTTCCCCAGTCCAGAATGTGCCAGCAGGATTTCAGTGATCTTCCTCACCCACCACAGCGATTATCAGCATCTGATCCCTCCTGTGGCTCCTATTAGAATACCCAGGTAAAAAAGCAATATTTTAGGGATTTTTTCACTGGTGTCAATGTGCATGTACAACTTATCCAGGGGTACCAGGGCAGATCTGAGCCCTTTCAGGGAAGGCAGTTCCCTGGGAGCAGAGGCAGGAGTGTGGATGCACATGGCCTTCTCCATGATGTGTCCCACAGCTGGGCTGCTCCCTCCTCCTGTTCTTCCCTGCCCTGCACAAAGCCAGTGTGCTCCTGCTCTGGAGGAAGTAGAACAAAGGAGAGAATGGAGCTCTTCATTCATCCCTGATGGCTGCAAGGGGAGCAAAACCCTTGGCTCAAACTTAGAAAGTTCTTAATGCCAAGAGGAGCTGAGCTCTTGGCACGGCAGAGGCTTTGGACGCAGCCGTAGCCGGAGAAAGGGAGTCAGAGTGATGCCTGGAATGAGGGGAGGAGGGGACACCTGGCAGCACACGGCTGGGGCTGAAGAACGGCCAGCTGCTCTTCCCTGGCCTGCAGGGACCGAGTGATCCATGGCACTTGGCCTCTCTCCTCGCTGCTGGTTCCAGTCCCCTCTCCAGCCCAGCAGATATATCTGCTCAGAGAAGAGACTCACCAGGGCCTGCTAAAGAAAATCCATTTTCTGCTGAAGCCCAGAGAGCCTGCAAGGAGCCTGTCTTTGGCAGACGAGCTCAGGGAAGAGTTAAAGCACAGCATCAAGCTTTCAGCAGAGACAAAAAGTTGTTCTCCTGCCTTTCTTTTCATTTTTTTTCCCTCGCTCTTAAAAAAAATGCCTCATTTTCACTTCAGTGAAGCTGGAGAGGCAGGAAATAATACAAAGGCTCTTTACAAAGCCTGGCTTCTTTCTTCTGTGGCATCTGTGCTGAAGTGTCTGTGATGGTAACAGCCTCTGCTTTCTCTTCACAGGACTCAGTTTCATCAAATATTCCCTCTCTTGAGGCTGTGCAATGGTGGGATTCCCTCTCCCAGCTCCATTGCTTTTCCAGTCACACTCTGAGCTGCTTACAGAGCTCAGGCAGAGAAAAAGGAAAATCTATTCTGTTTGCTGCTTGCAGTGAGAAGAAGGGGCTGTGGCCCCCCTCAGCCTCCCCAGCCTCAAGGAAGCTCTCCCTTGGGCCAGCCAGACACGGGGAGCTTGGTAGCAGCACTGTGACCCCCTCATACACTTGTCAAATCACCATTTTCCAGATATATTTTAATCCCCTTTGAATTTCTCTAATCTAAATAATTAATCAGTGCTGAGTCGTTGTCTGTTCTCTTGACAGGAGTGCTGGGAGCTGGTTGTACTCCCTGTGCAGCACCTGCCCCTGCCGGCCCTGACACGGGCACAGCATTTCTGCCACAGCCCCTGTCCCCTGTGTTCCCTCTGTCCCCTCAGGGTCCCCTGTCGAATTTGCAGGGAGCCCCGACAAGGGGGAGAGAAGATGATGCATCTGACTCCATTGATATCAGAAGGCTAATTAATTACTGTATTATACTATAATATTCTAAATTATATTACACTATATTACATTACATCTAAACTGAATCTGCCAAGCCCTGAGCCCCGCACACACTGCACTGAACTGCTCTGACTCTCGTGGCTGTCAGTGACAGTCCTGACACACACAGACACACAGACACACATACACACACAGACACACACACATACACACACAGACACACACACAGACACAGACACACACACATACACACACAGACACACACACACACCCACATACACACACCCACACACACACACCCACACACACACAGACACACACACACACACACACACAGACACACACACACACACCTGGCCCTGACAGGCCGAGGAAACAAAACACCATCGCTTTGGGTAGACAATCTCCATATTGCATTCTACTTTAGCACAGGCACAGCAAATGATAAGAATTGTGTTTTTCCTTTCTCTGAGGTTCAGAGAATGTGAAACCCAGAAATATTCTTGGGACAAATTGTGCCTTGCTTTTCTCTGTGAGGAGAAATGTGGCAACAGTCCCCCAGGCCCAGCTGGCCCCAGGCCCCGCAGATCACTGTGCCTCATTTTGTGGGTTTATGCCAGGGAGCATGGGCTGGCAGAGGTGAGGGCTCCCCAGCTTTCCCCACCACCCCCCAGATCCCCCACTCCACACCTGCTCAGCAACATCTGCTCCTGCGGCAGGTGACAATGACCTGCTGTGGCTCAGGGAGGAGCCATCCCCTGTCCCTCAGCCTCTGCAGGCAGCCATGGGCCCTGAGGGCATTGCCATTACCCGGCCAGGTCATGCCCTGTTGCCACCCATCCCGCAAGGAGAGCCGGAGGACAGCCCTGGGCACTCTGCTCCTGTCCTGTAGCCCCTGCCCTGGGAGCTCATCCCTCTGGCCAGCGTGCCTTGGGCACCTCTGGCAGGGCCCAGACAAGAGCGTCTGTCCCAAAGTGACCATGTCTCTAGCAGAGGGGTGCAGCACAAGAGTGGCCAGGTGTCACAGCCCGGGCACAGGAAGGTGCTGGGGGACCAGGGAACATCTCAGCATCCTTGTTCAGAGTGGGGAAGCAGCCCCAGGGTGTCCCCAGGTCCTGCAGGCAGCAGAGGCCACAGCAGCAAGGGCGTGAGGTGACCTCAAGAGCATCGGCTGGACCTGCAGCAGCACGGGCAGTGCTGCAATTTCCTCCAGCTGCCTGGGACATGGATGCACACACAGGTACACCCCAAGAGCCCCTGGCGCTGCTCAGCAGTGCAGGAGCTCCCCGGCCACTGCTCTGGGAGCGGCCGAGTCCCAGCACGGGCTCTGGGTGCCCTGAGCAGCTCCTGCCCGGGGATGTGCTCTCCTCCAGGCTGGCACAGCAGGCACCAGGCTGGCTCAGCCCTGGGGGCTGGGCAGGGCTCCCAGCAGTCTGCTGGTGATGATGGGCAGGCTGATGCTGCTGTGGGGGCTCTCAATCCCTCCTGTCCCCCTCTGGCCCATCACTGCTCTGGGAAGTCTCTCAGCACTCTCGCGCTGACCCCAGACACTCCAGGAGATGGCACCCCTGCTGGTTTCCTTCCAGAAATACCATTTTCATAATGAAAGTGCTACTGTTTTCACCTCTCCCTGGTGCAGACACACTTTGTTCTCTCATGTTTTAATTCTCAAGTTCCTCTCCAGTATTTCCACTGTAAAAATTGACTCAGAACAGCACATTTCACCTCCTCCCACAGGTCCACACAAGGGCAGTTTCCCTCTCCAGGTGGGGAAGAAGGACATGCCAGGAGCCACTGGCCAGGCTCTCCAGCAGACCTGGAGCATTGCTCCTGTTCCCAGGCAAGGAGAAGACTGGAGCTCCCTGTCCCAGGACACCCTGCATGTGTGTCCAGAGACCGCCTGCTCCAAGCAGGGAGAGCCAGGGGTGGGCCAAGAAGGGGTGGATGGATCAGCAGCCATGGGAAGGGTGAAGAGGAGAGGGTCCTCACTCAGAGGATGGCCCACTGGGGGTCAGTGTGTCCAGCCCTGTGTCTGTAGCTCCTCCCTGCACCTCAGCAGCTCCAGGTGATGCATTATCCCCATGGAAGTACCAGCTGGAGCCACAGAAAATGTGGATGATGTCCAGGCTTGCTGGCCCAGCATTTCTATTCCTGCCTGCCTGGCTTGGAGGGCCAAAGTGGCTGTGGCACAGCATGGGCAGGGAGGCTTCCAGGATCAAACCCAGGGGGAAAAAGTGGTGGAAATAGGAGCTTTTGAATCTGCACACCTGCTTACCTGTTCTGCCTGATTTTGAACTGGATAAAGATTAGAAAGCAAATTAGGAAAACAAATAAGCAAAAAGCTAAATCAAATTAATTTCTTTTTCCCAAGAGAAAATATCTTGATTTTTAGCTGATGTGAAAAAAATTTTGGATTTGTGCTCACAGCTTTCCTTTGGGCTCAGTGGGTCTCCTCTGGGTGAGGGAAGTCAGCCCCAAGGCCATGCTGACTAGGGAAGGAGCACAAAGAGCTTCTTCAGAAGATTTCATCTCACAAAAACAGCAGGGATGGAGCCAGTAACCCCCAGTCTGTGATGAATCCCCAGGAAGATTCCCATAACTGGCAGCACAGCTCTGCAATCCAGGTGGCACAGAGAGATCCCCTGTCACTGTCATATTTTCTGGAAAAATCCCTTCACCAGGATTTCTTTTCCTGGGAAGCTGAGAAGCCTCAAAAAAAAAAAAAAAAAAAAAAAGGAAAACAATAATTATCTGATTAATTATCTGATTGTTTCTCCTGTGTTTTGCTGCTTTGGAATGTGGTTTGGAGATTGTTTATCCAACATGTGAATTGTTTTAACTTAATGACCAATCACAGTCCAGCTGGGCTGGAACTCTGGAGAGAGTCGCAAGTTTTCATTAGTATCTTGTTAAGCCTTCTGTCTGTATCCTTTCTCTATTCTTTAGTATAGTTTTAGTATAGTATTTTTAAAAATAATGTAACATAACATAACATAACGTAATATAATATAATATAATATAATATAATATAATATAATATAATATAATATAATATAATATAATATAATATAATATAATATAATATAATATAATATAATATAATATAATATAATATAGCCTTCTAAGAACATGGAGTCAGATTCATCATTTCCTCCTTTGTCCTGGGGACCCAGCAAATACCACAGGATCCCACACCCTGGGGAAAAATGCAAAAATCAGGCAGCCCCAGCCATGTACCCAAAAGAAACAGAATCTCAGAGTGCTCCACTCTTGGTTCATCTGTACCACAAGCCGTGTCCTCCTGCAATTACCCAACGCAGCAGCATCACAATTTATTTACATATTTATGGAGCATTTACCCCAAACCTCATAATACTACAAAAAACTTGATCATACAGCTGGTAATTTAAATGAAAAATTGTTATTCATACATTTTCATTGTAATGTCACATGTCACAAAATATTATGGGTTCATGAGGCAGCCAGGCCTCTGCTAATAATTAGAATACATTACCACTTTGATGAGGCATTTACACAAAACTGCAGAACCATCTTAGAGCTGCTGAGATGTCCCTAGCACCCCTATTTTAAAAATGTCAGAGGTTTTTATCTACTCTACTGATTGTGCAGCATAAATCCCACCTTTTGCCTAATTGCCCACCTAAGGCACTTGGCACGCATCAGGACATGGGTGTTGTCACCTCCTGGTCCCCTCAAGAGCCTTGGGGCACAGGTGTTCTGGCTCAGCACAGACAGTGCCTCTGTGGCACCAGGCATGAGCAAGTGTCAGTGCTTGGAGGAGCTGTGGGGACAAGAGCCACGGCAGAACCTGTGAGGGACCTTTCTTTGGGAGGTGCAGAGGGTCTGAGTGCGCCGGCAGAGCCAGGGTGGGAGCTCTGCAGGGCAGAGATGGCCCAGGGGATGGATGGGCAGAGGGCACGGGGTCTGTGGAGAGCAGCACCCTCAGGGTTAGCCAGGGCCACACCTGCCCTCTCCCATCAGGTCCCTCCTGCACAGCCCTGCTGCCCCCTGCACCCCATTTCCCTGCCCCTGCTCCAAGTGCTCATCTCCTCCTGCCTCACCTTCTGCAGCCCAGCCCATTATAGTAGGAGTCCTAGTAAAATCTATGTATTGTATAGGTGGCCTTGCCCCAGTCCTAGTTGTTCTAAATGGGCTGCAGCTGTGATGGCCTTAATTGGGTGGCAGCTGTGGCTAATGAAGATAACTGGGATAAAAGGGCGTGGGTTGGTCAGTCAGGGAGAGCTTTGGAGGAGCTCTGATGAAGAAGTATTGCTGCTGTGAAGAGCTGCTTGTGAGAAACCACCCAGAAGGTATGGGGCTTTAGAAATATGATAACAACAATATGAATACAACAGCCCAACGTGCTGGTCCCTTCACAAAAACCTTTCCCCAGCCATTCCTGCTGGTCCCAGTCAGTGCCCCCAGCCATTCCTGCTGATCCCAGTCGGTCCCCTCAGCCATTCCTGCTGATCCAGTCAGTGCCCCCAGCCATTCCTGCTGGTCCCAGTCAGTGCCCTCAGCCTCGTGCCAGGTCAGTGTCCCCCAGCCCTTGGTCACTCGGGCTCATGGGGCCCCACGCTGCCATGGCCATGGTTGCTCTGCTCTGCCCCTCAGCTCAGACACCAGCGAGGGCACCAGGGGCAGCCCTGGCACTGCTCCCAGCTGCTTCAGAGCCCTCTGCCTGCTCCGAGTGCCTGTGTGGGAAGTGGAGATCCAGGAAGGGGGGTCCCATCCTGCCTGAGCCCCTCAGTTCTGGCAGGGGATGCAGTGGGGCTTTCTCTGGGGAGCTGGGGCTGTGGGACACCCCATGGCCCCTCAGCTCTCTGCTGACCAAGCACAGCTACCCCAGCACAGCAAAGGGGTACGGCCTCACTGCCAGGCCCATGGGCTGGGCACATGTGTTACCTTTGGGGGTTTTGATGGAAAATACACCTTCCATTCACCTGCTCACTTGTCCCAGGGTGAGGGAAGCTCTGTCTCTGCACGGGCTGCTCACTTTGGGTCAGCAGCTTTTGGCTCAGCCCAGTCCCCGAAGAGCCAGCCCAGATTGCCCCAGACAGGCAGGTGGCACCAGGCAGGGAACTGAGACCTGCAGGGAGAAATAGATGGAAGTGTTGTCACACCTCGAAGGAGCAACCACCTTGGCAGGCACGGCAGCAATGAGCTGTGAAGTTATGAGAAATGCCCCACAGCACCCTCTAGAAGTAGAGAGCACAGCAGGGAAGTCCAAGAGCAACAGGGAAAATCCGTGCTTGTCTCTGGAATCTTTCATACCACTGGCTTCATCAGGGGGTTGGATTTTCCTGATCCCATGGGAAGGCAAGGCCCTCAGGAGCAGCACATCTCTGCTGGCAGCACACACCTCGTGCCAGGCTCTCACTCACAAACACCTGGAGGCCTGGGCAGGACAGAGCTGGGGTGCACAGAGAAAGGGATGAACTGCAGGTAATTAAAGCAGGGAGGAAACAACCAACCAGGGCAGGACAGAGCTCAGGGACCACAGAATTGTGGAATTCCAGAACGGTTGGGTTGGGTTGGAATGGACCTTAAAGCCCACCCAGTGCCACCCCTGCCATGGCAGGGACACCTCCCACTGTCCCAGGCTGCTCCCAGCCCCAGTGTCCAGCCTGGCCTTGGGCACTGCCAGGGATCCAGGATGGGCACCCTGTGCCAGGGCCTGCCCACCCTGCCAGGGAACAATTCCTAATTCCCGATATCCCACCCATCCCTGCCCTCTGGCACTGGGAGCCATTCCCTGTGTCCTGTCAAGGATGACCAAGGCTGCAGAGCCAAGAGGTCCCACAGCTGGTCTCAACTCAGCTGGTGGCTTCACATGTCTGTAAGTGACATCTGCAGGAGCAGCCTGCCAGGAGTGGAGGGAAGGAGAAGAGCCTTTCTCAGGCTGTGCAGAAATGAGCTGAGCCTGAACCGCCCTGTGGCTGCTGGGATGGTCAGTGGTGAGCAGCACACCCTGTGCGGCTGCACTCGCAGGGAGGGGATGGTGCAGGAGGGAACTGAGGTGACACATGAGGAAAGCACGGTGTGGGGGGGCCCTGCAGCTGGAGTGGTGCCCTCCCCATCCACCAGGGCCAGCGTGTGGAATGGTCCCTGTGCCCCTGGCCCTGCACGGCCATCCTGGGCCCAGCCCTCAAGCTGGCAGGATGTGGGGACAGTGCCAAAGGTGCGGCACCCCCTTGTTCCTCCCATGTCAGAAGGGGGTGATGCAGCAGCTCCTGGAGGGCTCAATATCCCTTCAGCCCCAGGAGGGCACTGGAGCCAGAGCCACAGCCAGAGGAGGGGACAGCCACTGGTGTGACCCCTGGGGCATCAGTGCCTGTGGGCAGGACAGGTGACGAGGGCTCAGACCGGCCTGGGTGGTGGCAGGGCTGGGATAAAACTGAACCTTCAGGAACCCTCTGGAGGGAAGTGTGGGCTCGGCACTGTCACACAGTGAGACTCTGCTGGGGCTAGGGCAGGGCTGAGGCTCTTCAAGGGGGGAAGCTGCAGATGTGCCCAGCACACCTGGCTCACCTTTGGGCTCTACAGCTCTCTGTGCTCCCTCTGCACCCAGCCAGGGCTCAGCTCTGCTCCCCTCCCTCCTCACCCCACTGCCTGTGTGCCATGGTGAAGCAGACCATGGAGCACTGGCACTCGGATTGTGCCTGCTGCAGAATTTGTTATCTGGCTCTGCAATTGCACATTGTGAAAGTACACACAGGACTAATCATATCCCAAGGAATTTTGGGTCAGAAAGAAACAATTGCATGATTGGCCTCTTAAAAGCAAGATGCTTCTCAAACACCCGAGTAGCACTGTACTGGCAAGAGAAAAACTTTCCCAGTCATTCAGGAGTAGAAGAGCCCATCTTTAAGAGAGAAGTGCTTTATTTCGAATCAAAAAGGATGACCCCAGGGATCCTTACCAGAACCTGTAAACTACATCATAAACGTGAAATAACTTTTACCCAAGCTCACAAAAATAAAGAAAAAGCCTCCCTTTCAAGAATATTCTGTGCAGCTTAAAAATGACTCTTATTAAAATGAATCAATTTCATAAGCATGCTAACATCTTTATTCCTTAAATGTTAAGTAGAACATTTAGAACTGCAGAATGTATCTCTGAACACCTTCCTTACATCTAAATTCATGTTTCTGCATAAAGGTCAAAGCTTTTCTGGGTATTTTTTTTCTTGATAAGCTCCTTCAGAGGTGTTTACAAATGATCTGCTTCCACATGTAAGCCTCATATAATAACTCCTGTTGCTTTTGTTCTGTGTGGGAGATGGAGGTGTAAAAGTGTAGCAAGGCCATTTGATGTCATAACTGGATCTCAAAGCAGGCACTGCCAGAGTACAGAATGGAGCAGCAGTGGGCCCAGCTCCGATCTAAGCAGGGCTGTGGTACCTGGGCTGCCTCCTTTGGGTGGCAAAAGCCCCTCAGCCCCCTGTGAGCATCCCCTGCTGGTCACAGGTTCTCCCAAGGGCGACAGTGATGCTGCCCAGCACCAACACAGCAGGACAGGATTCACTCCCCAGAAGTTACATTAAGATAATCACAGAATAAATTAGGCTGGAAAAGAGCTTTGAGACTGAGCCCAACCTGTGACCAACCCCACCGCAGCAACCAGACCATGGCACTGAGTGCCACATCCATCCTTCCTCAAACACCTCCCGGGATGGCGACTCCACCACTTCCCTGGGGAGCCCCTTGCAATGCCTGCCCAGCCTTTCTGTGAAGAACTTCCTAACATCCAAATGATGTCTGCAATGAGTGATGATTGTTCTGTTTCAAAATTCTCTCTAAAATTTCCATTTCTCAAAAACAGAAGTCATGCTGAAGTGCCACAGAACAGATTTGTCCATGGGCAAAGCAAAGTGTCAACTGCTTTGAGTTCGTGATGATCTCGAGGGGCATTTGAGAGAGTGGGCCAAAGCAGGGAGGGGAACACTGCAGATGCTCTGAGGTTCTCCAGCACAGGAGCAGAAGCCACCAGGGTGCTGTTCCACACACAGAGCTGCTCTGTAGCCATGGGCAGGTCAGAGCATCCAGCCAGGGAAAGGGTGACTGAAATCATGGGTTCCTTTGGGCTCACACAGTTAAATTTTTTCAGGTAAGCAGTGGCTAGACAGCTCAAGCAGGGAACATGGAAAGGAGTCATGACACCCCCAGGTTTTAATGCCACACAGCACATTATTTCCTCAGCACTGAGAGCAATAGGAGGCTGTCAGCATTCTGGCAAGGAATCAGAGTTAATGTATTCTCATAATGAATTTAATGGGATAATGAAATGCTGTTGTAATTGAAGGTATTAACATCTTCTCCTGTTAAATACCAACTTGCTTAGACCATGTGTTCCTTGAGAAAAGACATGTGCTAATCTTGGTAAACGCAGAGAAATAGTGGGATTTAATTTGGTTTTAGACTCTCTGTATCCAGACATTTGGTGGGTTTCAATACTACTCCTTGTGGCTTCTTTTAAATAACTTATTTAAATGCTTTCTTTGGTTGCATTGGATTTAACTGAGATTAATCAGCTTTACACATGCAGATACTATTTAGATTATGTGAGATATGTAAAGAGGATTCTCCAGCCTTTGAATTTGGCTATCGTGCCTATCTCTAAGCTCCTTTAATTGTCTAAAGTGAGTAAGGGGGAGCTCACCAGCAACTCAGGAAAGGATCTGCTTTGTCCCTGACCAGGACAAAGACCCTCCAGGCACACATGCTCTTGTCCCATACATCTCAGTTATCAGCTCCCAGCACAGCTAATGGCTGCAGCCACTGTCTGCCATTCCTGTCCTTCTGTCTCCTTTCCTCATTAATTAAAAAGTCATGTTCACTAACTATGATTGTGGTACCTGCCTCAGCTGTGGTGGATAACACACCAACTCAATGCCTAGGGGTCAGCAGACACTGAGGAACACTTGGCCTCTGGGCATTCAGGTGCCCCTTGGCTAAATTTTGGCTTTTTTTAAGAGAGAATTATTGCCAGCCTTTCAGGAGATCCCCATGAGAGCTGGGCTAAGGGCAGTGGCCCTAAGAGCACCTCCCTGTGGGATGGAGGGGAAGCCTTCAGGGTCTGACTTCACCCATCTCACCTGCAGCCACCTGAGCTTTGGGGTGTGGCAGTGATGCTGAGTGAGCGTTTCTGGGGGGTGCCTTCCTCTGGGTGTCACCTGCATCCCTGAGGGTGATCCTGAGGAGGCCCTGACCTGCAGGAACAGCCCAGCCTCAGCAGCAGCATGAGGAAAGCAGGAGATACAGGAGTGCCTCCAGCAGCAAAATTCAGTTTGAATACTGCCTTTGATGCCTGGGTCAGAAGGGACAGTTATTGATGTGCCTGGAAAATGACAATAAAAATGCAATTTTGTAATAAAAGAATATCAAAATCCAAACCTGTATTGGCCCAGGTCTCACAGGGACATGCTGGCTCCTCATGGGGAGTTTCCAGCAGAGAGATCACAGCAGAACCCCAGGGCAGCGTCTCCTCCATCCCCCAGCTGGAGCCCAAGAGGAGAGAGGAGGGTGCCAGCATGGATTTTGTTCCTTTGGTCTCCCTTGGCTCCTTCCTGCTCAGCCAGGAGCTACTGAAGGAGCTCAGGGATAAAGGAGCTGCCTGCACCTCGTTTACAGCTCTGTAATTACTTGTTAAAAATGCAGGCCATTCTCTAGAGCCTGGGATTGGTCTGTTCCCCACTCTTCAGTTCAACACCACATTCTGCCAAATTGCAGTATTTCTGTAGGTCTCTGCTTAAATAAATCCCAAAAAATAGTTGGAGGAATAGAGACACGCAGAAAAAAGCTACAAAGTTGATTTAAAGGCCAGGAAGAACACCTTCCATGCAGAGATTTAAAGGCTTCAAGCTGGTTAGCTGTTAAAGAAGAAGACTGAGAGGTGACTTCATCATCACATCTAAACTCCTTCAGGGGGAGAAAATATTTTGCAATAAAGACTCTGTGACCGCAATGCGAAAGGCAAAACAAGAGCTGGGAGCTGAAGCCAGAAACATTTGAATTATAAATTAGACACCTTTCTGCAAGGAAAACATTTATCCACCACTGAAAGCAGCCTGAAGAGGTCTTCCTGAAAGATGTGTTTCAGTCAAACCCAAGTCACTGGATGCACTGCATGATGAACACAGTGCAATGTAATGGGCTGTGATTTACAGGAAATCAAGTGGGATGATCTAATGCATCTGTCTGGCTTTAGTCTCTGTCAATCCACTCAATAAAACCATCACACAGGCTGCAAGCCAGCAACAAATTCCTTCTCTTGCCACGCACCTGAAGATGAGGAGATGGCTGGAGCTCTCCTGGAGGCACATCCCACTCTGGAGATAGATCCCTGCCATGTCCAAAGGGGAGGCTGGGGGATAAAAGCTCTTGTCTCCCTTGTGGCAGCTTGGTGCAGTTTGAGATGGATGAATCAAAGCTGGGGCTGCCCCTGGATCCCTGGCAGTGCCCAAGGCCAGGCTGGGCATTGCGGCTGGGAGCAGCCTGGGACAGTGGGAGGTGTCCCTGCCATGGCAGGGTGGCACTGGGTGAGGTGTGAGTTCCTTCCAGCCCACACCAGAGTGGGATTCTGTGATCCTCAGTCTCTGGAGGTTTCATAGCCCTGGTGCAGGAGAAGGCTGCGCTGAGCTGGGGTGGCAGCAGCTCAGCAGTGCCACAGCCCCACTCGGGAGCCGTCCCGTGGGCAGAGACAGTGCAGGGGCTCTGAGGAGGCACCCAGGGATGCTCTCAGCTCAGGGCTGACCCCTTTCAGGGCCGGGGACTCTGGGTGCAGCTGAGCACAAACGGGGGTGCCCAGCCCCAGCTCCCCGCTGGAGCAAACACCAGGATCACTGCATTTTCACAAACACAACCCACAGCAGGGGCACAGAGCCTCTGCTAACTCCAGGGCAGGTCCAGAGCCTGGCAATGACCGAACCCCACCTCCCCTCTCCTCTCTGCACTAGGAGCTGAAGAAGACAAGCTAAGCCAGCAAGCCCTTCCCTGGGTGGGTGGCAGAGGACGTCCCTGTTATCCCATCCTCTGGAAGCCACGGGTGTGCTTAGTATTCACAGCACAGCCCAATTATTTATAACAGTTATTTTTCATTTTGAGTTTCAAGGTATAATAAGGTGGTTATAAAACTGATTTAGGGATAGAAAAGTTTGATTATAAAGGGAAATTATTCGAAGGTTTCAATGGAAGGAATAAGTTGTATGAAATAATGGTGCTGTTGGAGGGAAGAGATGCACAGAATCAAAATCCTTTTTAACTGTTCCCTTGCCCCAAGCATGGCCATCCTACCAGCCCTCGTGTTCCAAGAGGAGGGCTTGGGTTTCCCAGGGAAGAGAGTCACATTCCCACTGCCTCTGAGCCTATCACAGAGCAGGGAGGGCAGGAGGAAACACTCCCAGCAAAGGGAAACCTGCACAGTGGGATCTGGAATGCAGGTTAGCAGGGGGGAAGGACAACTTTAGGAACCTTATGATACAGCACTTCACCTCAGGAATTGATATAGAAGTGATAGAGTGGAAGCAGACAGAGGGCTCAGCCTCCCACACACAGGACAGGAAGGAAGGGACTGGGCTGAAAGACAGAAGACCCTGATTTCTCACTGTGGTGGGAGCTGGTTTTTTCACACCTCAGTGACAGCACATCCTGAAGAGTAGAGGAGGCCAAAAAGCCATTCCCACCCCTCCTCACACGGAGGGCCCTCTGCTCACACACAGCTCAGAGCGATGGGATGGGTGGTGTGGGCTGTCCTGGTCCACGAGGAGATCCCTGCTCCTCCCTGCCCACCACCAGCTGCAGACCCCAGACCTCGTTCCAGCTGCACCTGTGCTCCTTCAAGGTACCTGGAATGGGAGAGACCAGGTTGGGTTTACTCTGTAAATCAAACTTTAAATACTTGTCATTAAATAAACTTACATCTTAACAAACAAATTGTTGTTTGCTAGCACAGGGGGAGGAATTAACATGTTTTGCAGAGGTTTCATCCTTCCTGACAAAGTGCTGCAGAGAGGACACCTCTGCCTGCTGCTGGGAGAAGCTTTGCACCACCCAACGCCTTCATGTGTAGCACATTCACAAAATGATGGAATCATGGAATGGTTTGGGTTGGAAGGCACAATAAAGCTCATCTCATTGCACCCCAGTGTCCTAGGAGGACGTTCTGCTGCTTGTATCCCCATTCCTGTGCTCTGTTCATGCTGGATATGATGTTCTGTGCCTTCCAGACTGGCTCTGCAGAGTGAATGTTTTGTTTGGGTTTTGCTCTCAGCTGCTGCCCCACGGCTGGTGGGACACACAGACAGGGCAGTGCATGGTGCTGCTTTTGCTTTCTGCTTTGCTTTTCCCTTTTTTCTTGCTCCTGCTTTGCTCCTGCTCATTAGTTAGTTTAGCTAAGCAGCCCAAATTTTCCCTGGGCTGTTTCTCCTTTCCCTTTTTTGGCCCCACTGGAGCCTGCTCCGGGCTGGGCCCTGGGAACAGCGAGAGTTTGCACCTTGTGGCTGCAGCAGCTGCCCCAGCACAGGAGGGACTGAGAACAGAGCGAGCACCCCAGAGAGACTTTCTGAATTTGTCACGTATGTCAGAGCGGGGACAGAGTGGTGTCACCTGGTATTGTTCCTTCTGTGTGCTGGGGGTGCTGTGCCTGTTCCATCAACAGGTTCTGTGTGCTGGGGGTGCTGTGCCTGTTCAATCAACAGGTTCTGTGTGCTGGGGGTGCTGTGCCTGTTCAATCAAACAGGTTCTGTGTGCTGGGGGTGCTGTGCCTGTTCCATCAACAGGTTCTTTCCACTTCTCTCCAGGGAATCCTTCCCAACCCAGTTGGGCACAGGGGCTGTGTGGGTTTGCTTTCTGGAGGGGCCCCTTTGGACGTTTTCTCCCAAATTTGCCCTAAACCAGGCCACCCAGGCACAGGCAGGGACACATTCCAGCAGAGCAGGCTGTCCATGTCCATCAGACACTCATCCTGCAAGGCTACAATGGAATGTGCAGCCGTAGCCCTGCCTTGCCAGCCTGGGGAGAGGCAGGCACTGTGTGAATGCACACAGCAATGCCAAGGGTGGGTTAGGCACAGAGCTGGGGCTGGGCACAAGCATGGGGGAGCACCACTGCTCAGGATCCCCAGAGCTGAGCAACCTCTCCTTAGCCAGGGCACTTGCCAGGGACACAGGCAGCTTGGTTCAGCTCTGCTCCTGAGAAGTCCAGTTCATCCTGCTCCTCTACAGCAGTGCAGGAGGAGATGGAGAGCATGAAGCTGGGCCAGGGCAGGTCATGCTGAGCTCAGGGCAAGGTTCTTCCCCCAGAGGGTGCTGGCACTGCCCAGGGAATGGGCACGGCCCCGAGGCTGCCAGAGCTCCAGGAGCCTTTGGGCAGCGCTGCCAGGGATGGACAGGGTGGGGTTGTTGGGGGTCTGGGCAGGGCCAGGTGGGACTGGGTGATCTTGGGGGTCTCTTCCAGCCCAGGATATTCCATGATTCCATGAGCAAAACAGTGAGCAGGACTCAGAGGTTCCAGCCCATCTACAGCCACCTGCTCTACCAAAACACTCTGAGAGCGAGCTCCAGAAAGTGGGGCAGGAGCAGGCACAGGGCTTGAATACAGACACAGGGAAACACCACTGCCAGCAGTGCTCCAGCTCTTTGGGATGCAGATAACCACAGCCAGCAACTTCCCACTGGAAAAGGAGACAGAGGATTCATCAAAGAATACAAGTCAACAGGACTGTTATTAGACAGAGATGATAAAATTGCTAATAATGAGACAGGGAAGACAGGAGCAGAAATATTTATGTACTGTGTGGGGGTGAGCCTGAGGATGTGCTGGGAAATGGGGAGAGTTTCCCTCGCTGCTGTGGAGGGTTAAACACAGCCTCTCACTGGGAAGCACTTCCAAACTAATCACAGCAGACAAGGTGCCCCAGCACTCTGTGAGCTAACAAGGGGTCTTAGGTCAGAAATGGGGCTGTGTGTTCTGTTCTCACCTGTCAGAGCTGGGGCAGTTCTCTGCTGTCCATGGGGCAGTTTTTTCTTTATTTCTCCCACAGCCAGCCCTCCCTCCAGGAGATCTCTGCTGTCCATGGCCACTGAGTGTCCCTGCAGGGCTGATCCAATCCCAGCATCCCATGGGGAGATGCTCCGCCCAGGGGAGGAGCCAAGCATTCCTGCCTGGGCACAATCTGAGCCTGGCACAGCACAGCAGCCTTTGCCCCCTGCACTGCCAGAGGAGCAGCTTTCTGCTGCCCTGCATGGCCAGAGGGAGCCCAGGCCCATCTGCAGCAGCCCTGGAGCTGCAGAGGAAAACTCCCCCCTTGTGCAGGATCCCTGCTGCAGCAGAGCCACAGCTGGCACTGCAGGAGGGCTGAGCCCCCCTGGGATGGGGCTGGGACACCCCCTGACACACAGGGGGCAGGGACTGCTCTGACTCTGGCAATGTTGGTTTTTTGTTTGTACTATTGCATTTGTATTTTTAATTTTCCTCCTAAAGAACTGTTATTCCTGCTCCCATATCTTTGCCTGAGAGCCCCTTAATTTAAAAATCAGAATAATTTGGAAGGAGGGAGTTTACATTTTTCATTTCACGGGAGGCTCGTGCCCTCTTTAGCAGACACCTGTCTTTCCAAACCAAGACACAAGGAGATATCTGGCCTTTAAAAATTTTCACTCCCTCAGAGACAACAGGGAGCTGAAGGAGAAGGGGAGAACACTGATGTTTTACTTTGCTGTGCCCCTTGAATAAAGTAGGTCTCTCATCTGAAATCAGTCACAGAAAATAACAGAAAACCAACACAAGTCTTGGCTGACAAAGAATTAAATTATAGAATTAACACCAACAAGGGTAATTGCAGGCAGGCAATTCGTTCCTGGTGGGCTGCATGGGAAAGGAGCAGAGCTGTGCCATTGCTTTGAGATAGAACTGAGGAACAGCACCAGGAGCCAGTGCAAGGACTCTTTGCTGTTAGGAACAGAGTGGGGTGAGCCTTGGCTCAGTGACCTCTGTCGTGCCCTGCCTGGCAGCTCTGGGGCTGCTTCCCACACACCCTGGAGCAGTTCCTCACCCTGCCCGTGCCGGGGCCATCCAAGGGAGAGCACTGGCCAGGAGTGGACACACGAACATCAACGATGGCGCTTCATAGTAGAGGGAAATAAGGGTGTGAGAAATTCACTTTTTAAAACAATCAGATCTCCTATTTCCAGTATTAGGCTGCATGGGGAAAACAAGGACATGGGATAATGTGACAGATTAGCCATTTTGGGGAAATGAACACATTTATTTCAACTGTGCTGACAGGCTAAATTCACTTTAAATTACAAAACACGGCAATATGTCTTCATCATCCATTACCTGGGAGTGTGTAAGTGAAAAACTGTAACCAGAGAGGCAGCCTACACTTGTCTAAAGGTTCAGGGAACCTGGCTGGCTGGTGCTGCAGACAGGAATGTGCTTGGGGAGGCTGCCCAGTGTCACAGAACTGTGCTGCTCCAGGCAAAGCCCCGCAGAAGGTAGGCAGCCCCCTGCTCTCCTCCTGCCCCACCATCTCTGCTGGGCCATCTCCCGCGTCCACTGGATTCAGGGCATCCTTATCAGAGCATCAGCTCTGCAGGAGCTACAGCTGTGATGGAGGCAGCCAGCTGCTGTCCCTGTGCTGACAAGCTCAGGTGAGACATGTCTTGGTTGGGACAGACAGGTGTCTGCTAAGGAAGACAGGAGCCTCCCTTGAAATGGAAAATGTAAACCCCCTCTCTCCAAATTATTCTGATTTTTAAATTAAGGGGCTCTCAGGCAAAGATATGGGAATAGGAATAACAGTTTTTTATTAGGAAAATTAAAAATACAAATGTAATAGTACAAACAACTTTAAAAAAGCAAAAAGCAAACCCAAAAAACTAAAACCACTGCCAGAGTCAGACCATGCCCTGCCCCCTGTGTGCCAGGGGGTGTCCCAGCCCCATCCCAGGGGGGCTCAGCCCTCCTGCAGTGCCAGCTGTGGCTCTGCTGCAGCAGGGATCCTGCACAAGGGGGGAGTTTTCCTCTGCAGCTCCAGGGCTGCTGCAGATGGGCCTGGGCTCCCTCTGGCCATGCAGGGCAGCAGAAAGCTGCTCCTCTGGCAGTGCAGGGGGCAAAGGCTGCTGTGCTGTGCCAGGCTCAGATTGGATCCAGGCAGGAATGCTTGGCTCCTCCCCTGGGCGGAGCATCTCCCCATGGGATGCTGGGATTGGATCAGCCCTGCAGGGACACTCAGTGGCCATGGACAGCAGAGATCTCCTGGAGGGAGGGTTGGCTGTGGGAGAGAGAAAGGAAACACTGCCCCATGAACAGCAGAGAACTGCCCCAGCTCTGACAGATGGGGACAGAACACTCAGCCCCATTTCTGACCTAAAATAGCCAGGAGCTGGTGACATCAGGCATTTCTCCAAAGAGTCACTCCATTCAGAAATTTGGGAAGGATTTCTTCCATGGTGTGAGTCCCATCTGACAGCATCTGGGCTGTTCCTTTTTTCCTCCAGTAGGCAAAGTCTCTGTTATAGAGATCTTTTTACTCGGAAATTGTAACTTTTTCGTGGAGAGTTACAGCTGGGTCTTCCCCCACATCATTTCTCACTCCCTGTCTCGCTGTGTTTCCTCCTTCTCAGATCTCAGTCATAGCCCTGTCTTTTATCAGAGACTCAGCAAGCCCCCAAAATTGCAAGATTGACTCTTCTCTCTAGATCAGTCACCAGTAATCCTATGATTTTGTCTTCTTTGTGTGCCCTCTGTTCAAAAGCCTCTCGCTCGTGGGGTTTATTTTCTACATGGGCTGCGCACCCCCCAATTTTCTGTGCCACAGCTGGGTGCACTTAGCCTCTTCTGCTTGACTTGTCTGAAAAATGTGAAACTCTTCAGGAGCTTCAGAGCAAGCAATTGTCAAGAAAAACTGCCTTCAAACTTTCCTTTTTTTTCCTGGTAGCTGTTTCTTGAGGCAGAATGAACAGGGGAAAATGTCTAAGCATACTCTGGTTCAAATTTGTTCATAGGTTCAGTATTTGGGATGCTCTTAATTGTACACAATTTCTGCATTTGCTCCTGGTACAACAGGAGATGAAAGATGATGAGTGCAAAAATAAAAATGAAAGTTCAAAAAAGGTCTGAGCCTGAAGTCCAGCAAAGGTTAAAAGCTACTTGGTATTGGAGAAACTCCTTTATAATCGGCAGAGCAGAGGCCTGGAATAGGTGGAGAGATAAATCCTCCTTACCAGAGGTTTGTTAATGGTCTGTCATGTGAGCACCCATCGATGTGATGCACTTTGGAGGGGAGATGGACAGATGGGCTCATTTATTCTTCATCCTGCTTTCCTGTATTCCATTTCATCTGGCAACTGAAGTTTATAGGACCCCTGTCAGACATATGTGCTCAAAAGAGGGGAGGAAACAGGGTTAGGATAGGGTTAGGGTTAGGGCTACATTGATTTTTACCGAACAATTTGAAGACCCAAGAGCACTGAAGCAAGTCCAACATCCATGTTCCATGTCATGTCCCGTGCCTCCTTCATTTGGGGGATGAAGGGCAGTCACATCATTCTCTGAGTGCCAAAACTGGCCCTGGGGGGCTGAGTTCATTGTAGGGATCAGGAGGGATAGTCACAGATCCATGGAATGGTTTGGGTTGGCAGGGGCATCACAGCTCATCCAGTGCCACCCCTGCCATGGCAGGGACACCTCCCGCTGTCCCAAGCTGCTCCCAGCCCCAGTGTCCAGCCTGGCCTTGGGCACTGCCAGGGATCCAGGATGGGCACCCTGTGCCAGGGCCTGCCCACCCTGCCAGGGAACAATTCCCCATTCCCAATATCCCACCCATCCCTGCCCTCTGGCACTGGGAGCCATTCCCTGTGTCCTGTCCCTCCATCCCTTGTCCCCAGTCCCTCTCCAGCTCTCCTGGAGCCCCTTCAGGCCCTGCAAGGGGCTCTGAGCTCTCCCTGGAGCCTTCTCCTCCCCAGGTGAGCACCCCCAGCTCTCCCAGCCTGGCCCCAGCCCTGCAGCAGCTCCAGGCCCCCCCTGGGCTCTCCAGCAGTGAATGGACACTGTGGCTCTCCCTGCTGTGGCAGCTGCCTGGGCAGGACTCACAGGTTGTATCCCGGTCCCAAACAGCATTTCCCACTGTACCTGAAATTTGCAGACATCGTTTTGCTCCCACACTTTATTTCAGATATGAACTAATTAGTGAATTCATCCTCAGAATGTTCCACAATCTAAATTTTCATTGCAAATAAAAATTTATAGCATTGATGTTTGCTGGAGAAACCTGCAGATGTGAATCAGAGGCAGCAATCTCTTCCCCACACATGAAGGCAGTCTGAAATAGCAGTTTCAAAAAAGCTCTCAACTGCCTATGAAAGGGACAAGGCAATAATTTTGAAATCAAATAACATTAATAATTTCCCAGGTGATTTATTGATCACAAATATTCAGATTGTGCTATCTCAGAACACAGAGGGACAAACACAGATCACAACAACATCAAGGGCTTCCTCGTTGCCTTGTGCTCCCAAAACAAAATTCTGTGGTGCTTCCTGTAAAGTACAAAAAAACCCTTTCCACTAAGTTGCCTTCCTGCTTCTTTTAATATATTGCAGCAAATATTTCCCAAGTCTGTGCCTTTAACAGCCCTCATTCCCAGAATCTATAAACGATATTGTCTTTGCTCTTTTGGAGACTTTAGAAAATTTTCCTTCTTGCATAACTTTTAATTGCAGCAAAATTTCATTTGCACACATAAAACTGATGTTTCCACCATTCTGAGATTATTCTAATTGGACAAGCAGACATTTCACCTTAACTTTTAAAATTCAGCTTCACTACAACCCCACTAGAGAACTAATAAAAAATTATTCCAAAGTTCACAACACCCAACTTCCCATGGCCGGGGAATTAGAGACATCCTGATGTGTTTGAAATTAAATGCAGACACCTATTGGAGAATAATGCTTTCAGGTGCCAGCAATAAATACTCTTTCATCATGCTGGTTGTGAAGCCATACCTGCTAGAAAAGCAAAATCAAAGAATAAATAGAAAGAAAGTGGCTCATTGCCTGCATCAGATTAACCAGTGACCTACTTGAGGGAAGCCAGGCCAAGTGGGATGTACTGATTTGCTGAAATGCATTGACAGAACTTTTACAAAATCACTCTGGTCCCCCCTGGACCACGATTCAAGATCTGAGCTTGGGTCCTTCCCTCTCCAGGCTGGATTTGTTTACTGAGCACTTGGGGGGTACCAGCTTTAAAGAGAAAGGCCGGGTCTCTGATTCCCAGCACCTCAGGCTCTGCACCACGTGCCCGTGTCCCTGTCCCTGTCACAAACCCCAGGGTCCTGGGGTGCCTTTGAGGTGCCTTTTGATACCACCCCTCTGAAGTCCAAATGCTGCTTTACCTTGACACTCTGCCTCTTCCAGATTCCACCAGCCGGTACTGAGCCAGGCTGCATCCATTACTGGGGCTCCCAGGGATGCTCAGTCTTTACTAAATTCCTACTAAAAGGGATGCTCAGTCTTTACTAAATTCCTACTAAATTCCAAGTAACGAGGTCATAGAATCATAGGATCATAAAATGGGTTGGTTTGAAAGGGACCCTAAATCCCACCCAGTGCCACCCCTGCCATGGCAGGGACACCTCCCACTGTCCCAGGGTGTCCCAGCCCCAGTGTCCAGCCTGGCCTTGGGCACTGCCAGGGATCCAGGGGCAGCCACAGCTGCTCTGGGCACCCTGTGCCAGGGCCTGCCCAGCCTCAAAGGGAAGAATTTATTCCTGATTTCTAATCTCTAATATAAATCTAACCTCTAATCTCTAATCTAAGTCTTTTTCAGTTTGAAGTCACTGCCCCTTGTTCTATCACTGCAGAACCCAGCACTGTGTGGCCGTACCTGCATCCACAGCCCTGGTACTGGTCTGTACTGGTTGTGCCCTCACCAGCCTTGGCCAGGCAGCTCCCCTCCTCTAGCCACTGCCTCTGATGGCTCTTTTCCACCTCCTCTCATGGTAGCCCCATCAGCTCTGTACTCCCAGAGATACATTTCAGTCCCTCCGCTGAGTTCCTTTGGAATGCTGTGTTTTTCACACACCCTTTCTTCCCTGTTCCATGTTTTGGGGCTTCCAGGTGCTTGTCCCCTGCATCTGAAGGGACAGAGAGGGAGGATGTTTGGAAATATCCAAGTCCAATCTCTGTGGTTGCTCTCAGCCAAGACAGGCTGAGGAGGTGGTGCTGAGCCCAAACCAATGGTAGGAGTGTCCTTCCTGAGATATTTCAGTCTGTCAGCACCCCCAGCTTTGTTTGGGGCAGCCACAGAGATAAAATCACCTTTTAGAATCACAATGGTTGTAAAGCCCAGCCCTTAACCCAGCACCACAATGTTCATCACAAAACCACATCCCCAGCTGCCACTTCCAAATGCCCTTTGAACATCTCCAGGGATGGTGACTCCACCACTGCCCTGGGCAGTTCCAATGCCTGATCATCCTTTCTGGGAATAAATTTTTCCCAATAACTAATCTGAACTCCCCATCTCTATTTTAGCTGGGATCTCCTTCCCCTTCTCAGACAAACCATGTCCGCTGGTCTGAAAAGTGGGAGGAGATCCCAAGCGAAAATAGAGATGAGAGTGAGTGTGGACAAACATCCCTAAAATCTGAGTGTGGACAAACACCCCTGGCCACCGTGTCCCTTTGTCTCAGGCTCTCCCAGCCCCCTCCCATGGCACATGCATGAGGACCAAGGGCCGCTCTCAGACAGCTCCCATAGCACCCAAATTGACGAGCCCATTTGCATTGATGCCCAAATTCATTTTGGGCACATTGTCTCTGCCCAGCTGGGGGTTTGGACATCAGCTGCAGCCCCAGGTCTATCTGCCAAACATGGATGGCCCTTGGCTGCCCCTTAGGAACCCATCCAAAACCAGCCCTGCAGCCTGACAGGGATTCCCTTGGGCCCTGGTGTCCCACCTTGAGTGGTCGTGCAGCACAAATGAGCTCTGAAATGGAGCAGGGAAGCAGCAGACCCTGGGCTGCTTTAGCAGGAGGCTGCACGGGGGTGCAGGCAGGACAACGTTCCCTGGAAGAGCAGGAGCAATGCCATGGGCTGGCAGGAACAGGGTGAAAAGAGGCAGAGAGGATCTCTGGGGAAAGCTGCCTCTGAAATGCATTGCTGGTGCATAATAGGCAGCAGAATAAAGAACTTTTAAAAATGCAAGGTATATGAATCACCATCAGATCTGCAGTGGAGACCATCCAGCTCAGTCCCTGAATCACGCTTTGCCCTTTGTTGTCTTCATTGGGTGGATGGGGATGTGCCAACAAATAAATGAATTTACACATGTGGGGGGCCACAAGTGTGTGGGGACGTGAAGGGGCAGGGGGCAACTCTGAAGGAGCAGAAATGCTTTGCCATGGGCTCTGTGATGCTGTCAGAACTGCAATAATGGAATTGGCTGCAATAAAGGAATTGGCTGCATCTGGCAGGCTTTGTTCCATGTGCAGCCACCTCCCTTCTGTCATTATGATAATGGGATTTTGATATGATAATAACACCTGGATTCATTTGGAGCCTTGGGTCAGCCTGGTGCTGTGCAGACCCCAGAGGGGATGGAGCAATACAACCAGACAAGGAGATGTTGGTGTTGGTGGCTGCCCTGGATGCAGCAGGGTGGCGAGTGCCTGGAGTCATGCAGGGGCAGGAACAAAGCCTGTCCCTTTGAGAAAGACCCGTGAAACCACAAAGGACGGGATGGAGCATCCCAGGGACAGCCCATGACACACAGGTACCATGCAGCAAACATCAGAGTGGAAGGGGACAGGCACTGGGGAGAACAGGGAAAGCCAAGAGCCCCAGCCAAAGGGGCACAGGAGTGGGGCCATGGAAGGGCTGCTTCCCACTTCACCAGGGACTTCAGAATGCAGCAAAACCATAGAGTAACTTCAGCTGCCCAAGATCTATAGGATCACCCAACAATTTATCCCACAGCTCAGGTGCATGAGGCAAAGCCAAAGTTCTTGTTGGGAGGGCTAAGGAGAGACAGTACCCATTGCAATCACCCATCAGAGAGAAAACAGCTCAGCTCCTTCCTGCTGCTCTAATCCCTCAGGAGGTGGCAATAAATCCCAGGATTTCGCTTGTCATATAAGTTTGCAGCATTTTTCCCGTCCTTTATTATTTTTTTATCTTAGTGAACATCAATTCCAGACATTTGGGATAAATGGCCATATTCCATATTCCCAGTTCTAGAATCCCCATTTTGTCCCATTCCAAGTGTAGCCTGGACCATTAAAACCTCAGACATGAAAAAGCTTGGTGGAGACCCTGCAGATGCTGCATGAGCTGCGTTTCTGTCCCCTGTCATGGGGCGCCACAGTTTTGGGACACATCCACATCCCACCACCTCTGTTGGCTGGTGCAGCTGGGTCCAGAGCAGACCCTCCCTGGCTCAAGTCCCAGAGGTTCAGGCAGGAGCAGATGAAATCTCCCAGGTGGGCTCCTTTACCAATGGGAACGGGCTCAGGGTGCAGCCCAGAGCTGTCCCTGGGCGCACCACAGGTGCTGAGTGCTCCAGCCAGGCCCTTTCTCCAAACAGCAGCAGGTGCTGGGGAGCAGGAGAGAGCAGGCAGTGGCACAAGGGACCAGCACAATCCCCCTCACGAGCAGAGACTTTGTCCTTATCATTGTTTTGTAGTGTATCAGGAAGGATTTTGCTGCCCTGCATTTGAAGGTCACTCAAACATCACCAAGCAGAAACCAACAGAAACTCTCACAAAATGCAACAACCCTGAGCCAAAAATCTGCTTTTTTGCTGAAAAGGGGTGTTCAGACACCAAGGGTGACCCAGCACGGAGCGTGCTGCAACCATGGAAGGAGTTGAGGAAAAGCCTTTAAAGCAGCAAACAGGTTCTCTGCAAGCCCCAAAACATCCAGCATTGCAGACTTCACTGAAGGCACGAGCCACAGCTGCCTCTGTAACTCTGCTTTTAGTTATTTTAACTGCACCTCTCCCCTCGACCTCCCATTTCAACCCACGCTCTCTGCCTTGGGGTATATGTATTTTTTAGTGCAACACAACCATGTTTTAAGCAGCCTAGGAGACAAGATTAGGAATAATTTAGCTGCTGTCTTTCAGATCTCTTTGAACAGTGGTAATGTCAGATGCCCCCAGTATGAACCTGAAATTTAACACAGTGGTAGATCATCTGTAAGGGAAAGGCAGTTTGCCTTTTGTTGTTTTATTTTTTCCCTTATTTAGTGTCTCAGTCAACATCTAAAGGAATTTCCCATAAATCAAAACATGAAAAGAAATAGGAAGCCACAAAAAAAAATGAGTGAGATGTGAAAAACCAGCCACGTCTGTGGCTAGAGGGTATTTCATAACTCAGAAGCACCAGGAAAAGTGAGTTCTTATTACCCGTGCAGATCTAATTCCAGATCCCCTGACTTGGAGGGCTTGGCTCTTGTAATCCATGCTCTGAACAGAGGGCACCTCCAGGGAGCATCAGCTGCCCACAGAGCATCAGCCCTCCACAGAAAGGAGCAGGCTGAGCAACTGGCTTGGCACCTCAGTCCTCTGGAAGCCAAGGGCTCTGACTTATAGGGCCCATGAAAGGTACCTGATTCATTTCAAATACATTTATAGTTCATGTAAGGCTTTAAGATGGGATCAAGTTTAGTATTTCAGTTTTATTCCATTTTATCATGCCTGGACACTGTAAATGCAAATGTTTGGCCTGAGCTCAGTGGGTGCAAATCAGGGGAGCCCCCTGGAGTGATGCTCCATTGACCTCCACCCACCAAAGATTTAACCAGCTCTCTCCTAATACAAGTCCTGATAGGCACATTTTTATTTGTGGTTGCATTAACTGGGGTCTTCCACACTGCCAAATGAAGAATTGCTATCCAGGGCACAGCAAAATGCTGCTCTTGGCAGGGTTGTTTTCTCTCCCCAAAACAACATCACTGGCTATGAGCAAACTGGAGCATGGACTGAGAGAGGAGGGATGGGAAGTGAGGGTGAAAGAGGGACAGACAAGAGACTGTGACCGTGTTCACAGGGGTCCCAGGATGAGGGAAGAGACGAGGATCTGACTCCATGTTTCAGAAGGCTTGATTTATTATTTTATTATATCTATTACATTAAAACTATACTAAAAGAATAGAAAAAAGGATTTCATCAGAAGGCTCGCTAAGAATAGGAAAGAATGATCACAAAGGCTTATGGCTCAGCTCTCTGTCTGAGCCAGCTGACTGTGATTGGCCATTAATTAGAAACAAGCACATGAGACCAATCACAGATGCACCTGTTGCATTCCACAGCAGCAGATAATCAATGTTTACACTTTGTTCCTGAGGCCTCTCAGCTTCTCAGGAGGAAAAATCCTAAGGAAAGGATTTTTCATGAAAGATGTCTGCGACAAGAGACCATTACAAGGGGAAAGAGAGGGGGGAAAGGCTGGGCATGGACAGAAGGATGTACAGAGCCCAAGGCATGGGGTGAAGGAGAGGTTCAGGCCCACCCTGCCCATCTCCTCCCACCAAGCACAGAGGCTCCATGGCACTGGGGACTGCAGTGAGGCTGGAGGGGATGGGGATGGGGGGCTGCACAGAGGGTGTGAGGGCTTCAGACTGAAAAACAAGTCAGAAACATCGAGAGGTGCTTTAAAGGGGAGCCCCATCACACCAATCAGACCCTGGGCCACAGACACCGCTTGTCCAGCCCTCTCTGCTCAGCCAGGAAAGGTCCCTGCCAGGCTCCTGGGATGGACATGTCTGGGGGCAGCAAGGACAGCTTTTCCCTCAGGGAGCTCCAAACGAGTGAAGGGCAGGTTTAGCTGACACATTGGGAATGAATTAGGAATTGTTCCCTGTGAGGGTGGGCAGGCCCTGGCACAGGGTGCCCATCCTGGATCCCTGGCAGTGCCCAAGGCCAGGCTGGACACTGGGGCTGGAGCAGCCTGGGACAGTGGGAGGTGTCCCTGCCATGGCAGGGTGGCACAGGATGGGCTTTAAGGTCCCTTCCCAGCCAAACCATTCTGCAATTTGACAATCAGATCTTCTTGAAATGACTCACCAAACTAAAATCCTCTTTGCTTTGCTTGGCTCTCTGGTGACACAAAGGCCAGTGGAACACCCAGAAGGTGTCACCCACAGCCCTGCACAGCCCTTCCCAGGAGGCAGGGATATGTGTGCCTATAGGTGAATACAGATACAGATATAGTATATGCTACCTAGATACAGATAGATGTATAAGCTTTTAAGTACATATATAAACCTTTTCTCCTTTGCTACCAGGGGCACATGTGAGGTGTGGCCCACCCAGCAGAGCTCCAGAGCAGAGAGAAAGGTGAGGCCTGGCAGGGAAGGGGCACTCGGGCAGCACTATGAGCAGCAGCTCAGCCCATGTGTGTTGGCAGGGCCCCAGGGGTAACAACTGGGAGCCTGTAAAGAGACACAGAGGCTGAGGAGTGACATTTATTCACCTCCCAGACCTGGGGCAGTGTGCAGATGCCTCAGACTCTCTATTGCCTACAGCACCTGGTTCTTTGTCCAGGCTCTCAAACAGCTGCAGGCATTTCTGCCATCCAGGTCCTGGAGGCCACAGGAAAATCCAGCCTGGAAAATCTCATCAGCAAACATCTCCTCCTCCCTTGCTCAGGGAGAGCTGTGGACCTTGGCTTGGCTGAAATTTGGTGTGGTTTGAAAGACTGATGCAGAAGGAAAAGGTCTCACATGGGCAAGAGATCCAGCAGAATCCCCCCAGGTGGGGTTTTGGAGATGACTGTGCACTGACAAATTCTGTAGGCAGCAGCAGAACATGACCAGAGCACCAAAACCAGCGAGGTGAGCTGGTGTCGCAGCACTGCCCGTGCCAGAACAGAGGATTCTCTCCTTGGCTCTGACACTGCAGCTTGTCCGAGTGTTTTGCTGAATAGAAGCTGCTGTCCTTCAAATACAAGCTAAAACAGAAACCCTGGCTCTCATGGACATCAAAGCAATCAGGGTGGTAATGTCTAATCTGAACCTCCTCTCTTTCAGTTCAAAGCCATTCAGCCTTGTCCTGTCACTCCAGACCCTTGGAATCAGTGTCTCTCCATCTTTCTTGGAGGCTTCCTTGAGGCACTGGATGGCCAGCAGCAGGTAACCCCAAAAACAAGCAGGGAAGAACAGGAACTCACCACTGGAGTTGAGATCTTGTCTTGTTCAGGGGTGACCTGGAGCTGTACATGCCCTGATCCAGGAACATTCCAGCCCAGGGAGCTCAGCAGCACGGCCCTTGCTGTGGCTGCTGGAGGCTTCTGCTGGGCTGGGCTTGCACAGGAGCCCAAAACACCCAGGCACACAAAACCCACTGCAGCAGCAAGCAAGCAAACCCAAACATGGACTCATGCCTGTCACCTCCTGCACCTACCTTCTAGGATTCCTATCTAATTGGGATCAATCCTCAAACATTTTTCCTTTTCTAGATGTTGGTTTTCTGATCTCTATATTCTGTTATTCCCAAACAACAGGCATTCTTCTGCCATTTTCCTCTCTCAGCCTGGAGAGCAGGAGGCTCAGTCTGAAAGATCAGGTGAACAGAGACGGTAGGGATGTTGGCAGGGAAGCTGAAGCCCAATCCTGCATGCTGAGGGGCATGGATGGCCCTTGCTGAGCAGGGCTCTGAGGACAGCTGGCACCTCTGCTCTGAGCTCCCTTACTGGAGTGCTCCTCTCACCTTGTGCTTCTGAGGGAGTCTCAGCCGGTCCCAAGGGTGCAGGATGGTGGTGCCACAATGCCCAAACTCCATTTTGCCTGTGCCAGGGCCCTGGTGACAGGTTGGTGCTCACCTTCCATGCTGCAAGGCTCACAGGAGGGCCAGCGAATTTGCCAGTACTTGCCTTCAGCGGGAAATTCCCTCCTGTAAAGCAGTGGTTAAAGAGGGAGCACGTCCTAGCTGGCTGAGACAAGGCCCTCATGCTCAGTGAAGCAGGCACTGTGCACACACCAGTGCTGTGCTGGGAGATCCTTGGGCAGCTGAAGCCACTGCAGCCTCCCACCCAGCAGTGTGGTCAGGAGATGCTGGACAAACCCCTCCCAGAGCACAAGAGCTGCTCCAGGTGTGCAGGGCTGGTCTGGGCAGCCTGGGTGATGGGCACCTGTGGGCAGGTGTGTGCAGGAGGGACCAGCCCCAGCTGGGAGCAGAGGCAGCTCCTGTGTAAACCCTGTGTGTTTGCAGATTCATGTGTAAACCCTGCCTCTGTGTGTTTGCAGGTTCGTGTGTAAACCCTGTCTGTGTGTTTGCAGATTCGTGTGTAAACCCTGTCTGTGTGTGTTTGCAGGTTCGTGTGTAAACCCTGTCTGTGTGTTTGCAGGTTCGTGTGTAAACCCTGCCTGTGTGTGTCTGCAGGTTCGTGTGTAAACCCTGCCTGTGTGTGTTTGCAGGTTCGTGTGTAAACCCTGCCTGTGTGTGTTTGCAGGTTCGTGTGTAAACCCTGTCTGTGTGTGTCTGCAGGTTCGTGTGTAAACCCTGTCTGTGTGTTTGCAGGTTCGTGTGTAAACCCTGCCTGTGTGTGTCTGCAGGTTCGTGTGTAAACCCTGCCTGTGTGTTTGCAGGTTCGTGTGTAAACCCTGTCTTTGTGTGTTTGCAGGTTCATGTGTAAACCCTGCCTCTGTGTGTTTGCAGGTTCGTGTGTAAACCCTGCCTGTGTGTTTGCAAGTTCATGTGTAAACCCTGCCTGTGTGTTTGCAGGTTCGTGTGTAAACCCTGTCTGTGTGTTTGCAGGTTCATGTGTAAACCCTGCCTGTGTGTTTGCAAGTTCATGTGTAAACCCTGTCTGTGTGTTTGCAGGTTCGTGTGTAAACCCTGCCTGTGTGTGTTTGCAGGTTCGGAGAGAGGAACAAGCTGAGCATTATAAATGCTAGAAGGAGTTCACACAATTAATGTTTTTCATGAGATGTAATTTATAGACCTCTCCCTTGATGTTTTAGGAGGGTGTAAATATAGGAAAGAAGCCCATAACTTAAAGGCAGGAATGTGCTAATTAAGTGTGCCAAAGGAATGCTAATTAGGAGCCGGTGAGCGGGGAAGGGCGCAGACTGCTCTCATCCCGGGAATCCTCCCTGAGTGCCTCATCCTGCCCTGGGGATGCAGCCGCTGCCTGGGGCAGAGGCTCCAGAGGGTCACTCCACTGTGGGGCTGCTCATCCTCCTGGGGGCAGTCAGGAGGAGATGGGGAGCAAGGCACTGCCACGAGCCTGGCCACTCAGGTCAGCACGGAGGACACTTCTCCCTGGATTAATAACAGACAGCCCAGAGATTCCCTCGCCAGGGAAGCTCAAAGCCAAAATCCATCACTGGGAGTTCAGCTTTTTCCATAGCAGCCCCATTTCCTAAACACAGCCCCACATCCAGGCTTTGGATAACTCAAAGATTTAAGGAAAGGGAGCAAGGAAGATCTGAGCTGTGCAGCATTTGCAAAGGGCTCAGGTTTGTTTGGGTTATGTTTATCCATAACTGTCCTGAGAAATGGGTTGTTCTTCGAAAGCCTCATAAGAATGTCCCAGCTTTCTCCTGACCGGCTGCAGACTGACCTCAGCAGATATCTCTGGGAGCTTCAAGGCAGAGGAATTTTCTACCTGAAATACTGAGGAATCCCTACTCTAAAGAGAGTGAGACTTTTTCTGTTGCAAGGCACCTGCCCCTGGTCATCATAGAGTCATGGAAAGGTTTGGTTGGAAAGGACCCTAAATCTCATCTCATTCCATGGGAGAAACACCTTCCACTAGACTAGGTGTCCCAGACCTACATCCAGCCTGGCCTTGAACACCTCCAGGGATGGTGTGCTGTCAGCCCTGTCACCCAGCTGGCTCATGAAAATATTGAAGACTTCAGGCCCCCTGTTGCCACCCCAGGTCCCAGACCCCTCTCCAACCACAGCTAAACAAGGTCACAGCAGCAGAGGACACCAGCTGAGTTCCACACTTGGTACTTGGCCTTTTCCTTCGCTGCCTGCTGGGAGTTTGTGCCCCTGGAAGGGAGGATACGGCTGCTCATCCCCACAGCAGCCCAAGGAGGGGGGACAGGGACACCGCGCCCGTCCTGGGACAGCTGGGACCCTGGCACCGCTGAGCTGAGCTGAGCTCCGGCTGCTGACTAATTACCAAACGAGGCTGCTGACTAATAACCAAATGAGGCTGCTGACTAATTACCAAATGAGGCCGGTGCCGGCGAGGCATCATTGCCAGAGCCGCTTGCAGCCCGGCTCCATGAGCACAAAGGAAATCAATGACAGAGGGAGCTGCAATTTCCCAGGATTTCAGAAGTGCTATTTTTCTTTCTATTATAGCGTGTGAACAATGGTCAAGTTGTTACTTCTCCATCCAGAGGCCTCCCAAAAGAAAGGGATTACAACTGTATCATTAATATCACAGTGACCTGGCAGCAAGTCGACGGATTTAATCTGGTGACAAGATGAGTGGCACTGAAATTCTCGCATCTCCCCAGAAAATGAAAAATGGGTTCTGCCTGCTACTAGTAAATATTGCTGCTAAGTGAATAAAAATTCAAAAGGGAAAAAGCAATTTTCCTTCTGTTCATATTGTGCTTAGTTCTCAATACACTTCATGCAAGAGGCTCCCCTGCCTGATGGATTCCTCCTAGATTATATCATGCCTTTGAATTTATATGCCCCAGCTCTTTAAAGGACTGTTTGCCAAGGCCTTTGCATTCCGTGTTAGTCTGGTAACTGCTGACATTTGAAAGATGCTGTTGAAGAAAAATCCAAAAGGTTTTTTAAGTAAGAAAAGGAGACAGACCTAGCAGGTAGAGGGAGATTAAAGATTTAGTCAACAGCTGAAATCAAAGTTTTCATGAAGTGGTAATGTCAGAAAAAGTTTACAAGGCCTAATAGAGGGCTTGTGTGTCATGAAAACCCAAATTAAGTTTCAGGTTTTTTCCTTCTAGCACTCCACATGAATTTTTCAAGGCTTTGGCTTCTGTGAAGCAGCAGAGCAGCAACCCAAACACAGCCCACAAAGGCAGAGACTCTGCTGGGAGCAGGTGTGGTGAGTGGGAGGAGGAAGACTTGAGCTCCAACCCAGAACCCTCCAAGGAACCAAGAGAAGTCCCACATGTGGCCACTGGATTTGTATTAAATATCTGCCAGAAAGGCTGTTGTCTGCCATCAAACATTGGGAAAATGCAGCAAATTGTCTGGGCTTCTGCTTTGAGTGAACATTTGCAGCCCAAGGCATCACTTCTGTCTCACAAACCAGATTTTGTGGTGGCCATGGCTGCTGTGGGCTCCAGTGCTGACATCACATTACGCTTCACCTCAAGGGGTTTCGTGTTGAAGGATGGAGGCAGCAGAGCAGGGCCTTGCACCACCTCCACCAGGCCTGGGGCCTGCACCAGGCCGTGGGGCTGAGGGAGCAGAGATGGCATCCCCACCCTGTCACCAGGGGCTGGGGAAACCCCCAGGCACGGCTGGCGTGGCCTTGCAGACAGACAGTGAACAGACCCAGCACAAGGCAGAGCTGCTGGGCCAGAGCACTCCTGGTCCAAGGCAGAGGCCCAGCTGGGGTGGGGAGAGATGGCCACCATGCATCCCCAGGCTGCTGAGGGGAGCTGACAGTGCTCCCAGCGAGGCCGTGGCCCTGCACTGAGCTGTGCCCTGCACATGCAGCTGCAGGATGGATGGGGATGGGCTCCTGCAGAGCCTGCTCCCAAGGGTGGCTGATGTCCAGCCTGGCCTGACCTCCTACACCCCCCTGCCATGGGTCAGCTCCACCTCCAGCACCAAGAGAGAGCTCTGCCTCACCCCTGAACCGACCATCTCCACATGAGTCCCCTTTCCTTGGAAACACCAACATTTCACCCATCTCCTTAATCCACAGACCGTGGTCTTCACCACCCTACCCAACCATGGCCAAGAGACCCAAACTTGGGTGCATTCCTCACCTCTGCAGCAAATCTCTGCCTTTCCCAGTGCCTCGTTCCCTTCCTGGTGTGTCCCCCTCCCACGCCATCCATCTCCCTGGCACACAGCAGGACGGAGCACAGAGGGCTGGGAGTCACTGCTCAGCCCCAGGCTGTGCTGGGACAGGAGCTCAGCTGTGTGTCTGCACCTCCCCGTTGTTCAACAAAAAGATACCAAAAGCAAAACAGATTTTCACATCTGTGACCTCTACACTTGAAATTGCCACCAAATGGTGCACTTCCAACCCTTGACTGAAACCTCGTTAGCAGCTGTGCTTAACTGCTGTTGGTCTCCTGCCTTGGCCTGGGCTGTCCCATGGAAGATGTGAAAAGCTTTTCTACTTAAGAGAAATGAACCTGCTCCAAAAACTGCTGTTTAAAGAGCAAGTCCAGATCTGAGTAACGCCTCCTAACCTGGATCTCCATGACAAGTTGACCAATTTTAGTCAAACTTCGCAAGAAACATCTAATTAGCTTCCAGAGCACGCTTATGAGTCCTCAGAGCTCTGCAGCTGGGTGAAATGCTAAAAACAGGATCTCCATGGAAACTTCTTTAGCACTTAAGGTGAGAGGATGTGACACTGGTGTTGCACTCTGTTCTGTGACCTGGGGTACCACACTGGGTGTCATGGGGAAAAATGGAGGGAGGAAATATCCTGAAGAGAACTTCAGCTATCCCTGGGCCTGCCTGCCCAGCCAAGAGGGTCAGATCCCTGCAAAGTCAGGGCCCGTTTGACCCCCAGGCAGGAGTCAAATACACATCCCACTGGGCATCCCCTTCTCCAGGGGCACACCTGCCCCTCGTAGATGGGGTACAGCCTCTGATGGGGTACAGCCTCTGATGGGGTACAGCCTCTGATGGGGTGCAGCCTCTGGTGAGTGCTGAGCTCTCCCTTGGGGCAGGGACAGCCCGGGCACTGCCCCAGGTGTGCAGCCTCTCTCCTCATGCAGCCACAGCTTCACTCCCTCGGGATAATGAATTCACACCAAGCCTTTATCACCACCCTGGGTCTTTATTTAAATGCAAAAAACCATGAGAACAGCTCATTGCCACAGTGGGGATGTCAGTGCTGCCCAAGGCTTTAGACACTGAGAGTGCTCCTAGACAACAGGTGCTGGGAATTGCTCTTAATTTCTGTATTCATTTATTACTATTTACTTCAGAAGGGAAAAAATGGTGTTATTTGGCCAGAAAATCACAGGACAGCAAACCCGTGTGAGTGCCATGGGCACGAGGCAGCCACGAGCTGATCCTAAGTGCTTTTAACAAAGCTATTACTTTAAGAACTCAGCCAGCCTATTCGTGTAATTCCCCATTATGCTCAAAGAGTTGACACTGTAAACACTTCCAGGCTTGAATTATGCCCATTGAGGGTTGCTGCCTACTCAACACTTGTCTCCCTCAATTATCAGAAGGACAGGGAAGTTTTGGTGAGGCTTTGGGGTGAGCAGCTTCCTCTCTGCACCTTCCTTGACTCTTGGCATCAGTGCCCCTGTGCTCAGGGATGTTCAAGGATGTGCAGTGATTCACTGCAAGCCGTGGATGTTTATTCATCACCAGCCTTCCAACCCCTTGAATCCCTTGTTTGCAGGTATCATTTTCCTGCTCTCGGTGTGTGTTATTGAAATCAGTGGCAGTGCTGATGTGGCAGATGTGGAGACCCCAGCAAAGGGCTCCAATGGCCTCTCCTCTGAGCGCCGTGGGGAATCCAGCTGCAGAGGAGCCTGTGTCCTTATCTCCAGGTAAATATCCCCACTGCTGGATGAGTGAGGGTGAGCCAGCCCAGCCCCACAGCAGCTGGGAGCCGCTTGGAAAGGTCCAGCTCTTGGAGCAAATCCAAGCCAGGAGTGATGGCTCTTGAGACACACTCACAGCAGTTTTGTCACAGTGCCAGGACCATGGCAGGCTTGAACAGCTCAGGACGGTGCTTGGAAGCCTGTTCCCATGTGGGAGAATAAATGTGAAAAAAACGGGTGGCAACTGCTCATGCATTAGCACCAAAGATAACTGGGCCTGCAGAGGAGATTGGCCTCTGCTGCTGGGAAAGGGTGCGGGATATTCCTGGGAGAGGGACAGAAGCAGAGCCCAAGGTAGAAAACAGGTGGGACAGCCAAGTCAGTGCCACAAAGTGTCAGAAGTGAGGAAGACAAGGCGGCTCCACCTGCCCTCAGCACTGTGCAGGAGGGATCCCTCACTCAGCAAGGGTAAAACAGCAGCACGAGGTGAAAAGCGACCCCAGCCCAGCAAGGAGGAGCTGGGGAGTGCTGAGGTTCCAGCAGTGTGCAGGGAGGGCAGTGTGCAGGCTGGGGCAGGCAGAGGGCCCTGCTGCTTCTGCTGCAGTCCCTGCTCCTCTCACTGTCCCTGGGAGTGAATGAGTGAATGAACCGGGCTGTCCCTGCTGTCCCTGCTGTCCCAGAGCTGTCCCTGCTATCCCAGGGCTGTCCTGACCCCAGGACTGTGCTGGCCAAAGCCCTGATGGGATTTCTGGTGCTGGCTAATTGTTTCTCAGGCAGTGACCCAACCCTCCTGCTCCCTGTTCCTTTGGGGCTGGGGAATTGGAGATGCCCCTCTGCCATTCCTTTCCTTCTGCAGCTGGGTAATTGCTGGCGACACTTTTTAAATCACTTTGGGGAGGTTTGATGAAACAAACTAGATGGAAATCAAATTTCAAGTAACTGGTAGGAAATTGAAAAGAAATATGTTTATGGAGCAATTTTCTTTGCTTCCTCAAATGGTGGAAATTGTTACTGTCACTCATAAATTATTAATTTCAATTTGCCCAGTTCTCTTTCCAGGTTGCAGCTCTCCAGGAGCCTGGGCTCTCACTGAAGGTGCTCCAGAAGTGCTCAGGTGATGGAGGCAGGCAGCACCTCCCCCATGCACCAGGACAGGGTGTCCCTGCCTTTTGGAGGGGGTCAGTACCTTCAAATCAGTCCCAAAGGGGCTTTTGTTTGGTCACCTTTATAGAACCAGTCCTGTGGGAAGCAGGGAAAAACATGCACAAGGCTGGGAACAGAAATCCACCTCTGGAGTGGTTAACTTGGCTGGGAGGGGCTGAGCTGGAAGGTGGGAGGGAAGAAATTACCAGGGTGAAAGTGGCTCAAGGACTCTTGTAATTATTGTGTTTGTAGAATGACTGGAATGGGAGCCAGGAGGGACTCTAGAGAGGCAGATAGAGTCACACTCCTCCCCAGTGCCACGGCAAACAGAGGGACCCACCACCAGAAGTGACTCACCAGGTGTGACAGGAGAACATCCCCTGCAGGGAGGTGAATTGAGAGCAAAACTAATTGGAAAGGACACAACATTGACAGAAAAATATGAGTGAAAACAGGGAATTTTTCTTCAAGGGCAAGAGCCATAATTTCATAATCAAGTAACAGGAAGTTTTTGGCCAGATGCCCATCCTCCTCAGTGATGAAACAGAAGCAGATATTAGAAATCAAGAAAAAAAAGCAATATATAATGAAATGGAGTGTAGGGGGGGAAATAGATAACCATTGATTTTGAATTAGAAGTTATGAAGTACAGAAAATTTATATGAGAAGGTACATTCAGCAGTTAAAAATGCATGACTTAGGGAATGAATGGCAGGAAGGAAGCACCTGAAATGCTCTGTGAACAACAGCAACAAAAAAAAAGGTTTTTGTTTATAGAGATGGCCAGACACTTGATAGGACAGAAATGCCATTGGTGTTTCTGGGCTGCCTTGGTGTCTGTAGCACAAGAGGATGCTGAAAGCTCACCAGCATTTTTAAGATCAAGGCAGGTGTTACACAGCACTGAGTAGGACGAGTGACAGCTCAGGCAGACCTGGAGAGGGCTATGCAGGAGCATCCTCAGTGCATCTCACAGCCCTGGGGAAGCTGCAGCATCCCAAAGGAGATGGCAGCAGGGTGAGGCTCCTCCTGAGCACCAGGCACAGGCAAAGACAAAGGAAAGGGATCCAGGAGGCAGCTGAATGGAAGTTGGAGGATTTATGCCAATCAATTTTTTTATGGAGAAGAGGTCTTGTCAGCCTTCATTTCACCCACAGAGGAGATGCCCTGCGTGGCTGCTGGCGGGGGCTGAGCAGATGGGATGTGCTGCAGCCTGTGGACTGCGCCTGACTCGGAGCTGCACGGCTGATTAGAAATGAGCACTCTGCATCTGAGACACACGTGAGACAGGGAACCAGGGAAGAGCCCAGGCAGCAGCCCCTGGTGGGGAGCTGTCATTAAATCTGTGTTTCTCATAATGTTTTGGAGCAGGAGGCTCAGACTAGTCAATATTTTCATCAGTGATTCAAACAGACATATTAAAAACTCATTCATAGGAAATCTGTGGCCGACACAAGGCATGGAGAGATTGATAAATCCCATGGAGTTCTCAGCAGGGCTGGGGACAGGCTGGGATCTCCCAGAGACTGAACCCTCTCCCATGAGCTGCGTTACAGCCCAGTGCTCCATCCAGGAGTCCCACAGGGCTGGAGCTGGGCTCTGTGCCTGTGAGTGCTTGGAGAGGAGGAGCAGCAATGTCCCCTCTGTGTGCTGAGCCCAGCCCAGCTGCCCAGGGCTCAGGGTGAGAGGGGTGGGAATGAGGGATGGGAAGAGCTCCACATGTCTGTCCTGATCCATGACAAACAGAAACTCTGCGGGCTGCTTCAGCCACCCCACACCAACACCTCCCTGTGGAGGAGACACTTGGTGCTGGCCGAGCTTTGACTGTGGGGAATGTCCCAGTGAGGGCAGAGGGAAGCAGGAGCATCCTCTGCCTGTCCTGCAGAGAGGGACTGTCCTGGGGGTGCTGAGCTGAGAGCAAGTGACACAGCTCTGTAGGAGGCCTGGGTGGGTGAAACCCAACAGGCTGTGACTTGCTGCAGACCAGGAAGCCACAGGATCCTCACTCGGATTTGTCTCGCTTGTTTCTACTGTCCTGCTGGGAACTCTTTGCTTGCAAGGATTCCTGCCCAACAGAGCCTCACCACCCCTCCAGGACAAACTCCTTGGAGAAACCTCCCTATCCCTTAAAGAAACGACTGTTCACCACAGCTTAGAAGCCAAAGTCCCCTTCAAAATTGCATTTTTCTCCAAGAAAATAAGGCATCTTGTGCAGATGCACTCGGGCAAGCCTACAGCAAGCAGATGGGCAGCCTGCTGAGGGCAGTGACAGCTGAGCAGGGACTTGTCACCCCAAACTCTCCCCAGGGATGGGCTGCCCCTGCCCTCAGAGCATCTGCAGTGGGACCATGCCTCCAGAGCCTGCTGCACCCCAGATGACAGCAGAAACCTCAATCAATTAACTTCATTTGTCATAGGACAGCAAAGGTTAATGCTGCCATCTCTGGATGTGACATCAGTGAGAAGACCCCTCTGGAGCCAGGCTGCATCCCAGGGTGAGAGCCTGGGTCAGGGATCCATCAGGTCAGAAGCAGAGGGAGAGGTGAGGTTCAGAGAGCCTGAGAGCAGCAGGACCTCAGGGACCAGCCCAACTCTCTGTCCTGGAGGCCATCACATGAGACAGCAGCTGGACTAACGAGAGAAACAGCCTGGGAGAGCTGAGGGGCAGCAGGGTGTGTAGCTCTGGGGGCAGCTCTCCTCACAGCCAGGATGATGCTGGAGAAGAGAGCAAAGGTTGAGCAAGAACTAGAATACACCCCAGGGGTCTCATAATGGCACACAGAGCCCTGTCTGCACGCTCTGCATGTCTTGCCCTGCCCTGGGCTCCCTTCTGGACCAGCCTGGCTTCACATCACAGCAAAGGGACAGAAGCAGGTGTCCCTGTCACCAGACAGACCGCTAGAATAGTTCATCAGGAATTGCTGCATCCCAGCTCCTGGCCAGGGGGGTACAGCAAGCTTCCCTCTCTGGTGATTGGAACTTCACATCTGCTGGGTCAGCCTCAGGCTGGGTCAAGACCAAGGCAGATGTGAGCTGAGGCCATGAGGTCAAGACTGAAGGCAGCTCCAGATGGACAACCAGGATTCCCCTGAGAGCCTGGAAAACAATCTCTCCATCACAGACAGAGCACACTGGAGGTCTCTGTTCACAGGGAGTCAAATGCCCTCGCCAAATATTTGCAGAAAGCTCAGCTCTCAGAGCACTTTCTGTGTTTTTAGCTCCCACCAGCCCTATCTCCCAGCAAACAGTGAGCATTCAGCAAAATCCCTCTGCTGCAGCCTCCATGCAGAGCAGCCCTGATGTGCCTCGGGTGTCCCTGTTCTCCATGGGCCCGGCTTTCCCAGCAAGGGTGGGAGGCTGGTGCCCGCCTCGCTGTGGAGCAGCACCTCCAGCAGCATCCACACTGGAGCTTTGCCTGCAGTCCAGTCTGGGTTTTGCTCAGCAAATCTCTCTGCTGCTCCCAGCAGCATCACCCCGTGCCAAACCTGGTGCTGCCCACACGCAGCAGCCCCTCCAGGTGTCCTCTCCTGGCCAAGGAGCTCCAGCTTCCCTGGGGATGCTCCAGCCATGCCAGCTGAGCATGATGGTGCCCTGATGGAGTGGAAGGGGTGCATGGCCTCAAGACAACCCTGCCCAGAAAACAGGAGTCCAAGGGCACCTGCCAGGAAGGAATCTGTGTGTGATGCCCCTCCATGGTCTGAGAACCAATGCAGGTGGTTGAAATCTCAGTTTGTGCTGATGGTGTGGTTTAAATCAGGAAAATGGAGCCACTAGAAGAAAGTGGCAGAGCTGAACTGCGCCTGGAGAATGTCAAGCAGAGCCTGGGGCCTGGAGCACCTCTGCTGTGAAGAAAGGTCAGACAGTCTGTGAGTGCTTTTTGGAGAAGGCACAGGCCAGAGGGGCCCAGGGATGTGATAAATGATCTAGAAGAGAGCGACTCACAGCATCTGTTCTCCCTGCCTCAAAATCCAAGGACACCCAGTGAATCTGGAAAGCAACAGCTCCCATGGGGAGAGGGAAGTTCTTCTTGCAGAAGGTGCGTGTGGGCCTCCCAGGACCTGAAGACACTTTAGTCTCAGGATTTAGTGAGACAGAAGCAGATCTTGTACATCTCCACTGGTAACAAGATTATTCACGTGCTGCTGAGCACAGCAGCAGCTCTGGCAGAGACTCTGCCTGGTACCTTGGGAGGAAGCCAGTCTCCAGCTCTCAGAAAGAGAATTATCCCCCACATGCAACCCCTGGCACTGCACCTTCTCCTGCAGCATCTGGCCATGTCCCCTTCATCCTGGAGGTGAGGGCATCCAGCAGGACCATGCTCTGAGGGCTGTGGTGACCAGCAGCCAACACACTGACCCTTCATGCACAGCCCCTACAGAGTGATGGGGCAGGGAGGTTCTGAGTGCCATGGACACACCCAGCCTGCTGCTGGGGCCAGGCTGACACTGGATTTTGGGTCACAGGCTCCATCCAGCTAGAGGTTTGTGCCAGCCCGGCAACTATTTACAGGCATGAACAGAACGGGACAATCCGAATCAGTGTTGTCAGCTCTACTGCTTAGAAAACTTTCCACTGTATTAGCAATGTTCACAAGTCTGCTGTCTGAGGCCTGCCTTTTTACCACCTTCTCAAAACCCTCTAATTTTTATGAATCCCAACAGTTTGGAGAGCACAGACTTGAAGCAAATGATGACAAAGACATGTGGCAAACGGGATGAGCCCCTGGCAGATCCTTCTGCATTGCTCCTCACAGCCAAGCCCAGGAGCTGCAGCAGAACAGAGTGTCATGGGTTGGAAGGGCCTTTGAAGGCCTAGTCTGACCCCCTATGGGCAGGGACACCTTCCCCTGTCCCAGGCTGCCCCAAGCTCCATCCAGCCTGGCCTGGGACACCTCCAGGAATGGGGCAGCCACAGCTGCTCTGCACTGCTTGTTCCAAGGCCTCTCCACCCTCACAGCAAACCTACAGCAGGAGGCCCCTGCAGCTGGACCACAGCTCTCACCTTCCAGGAGCATCCCGAGCTCATGGGGGCACCTTCTGCCCTCTGGTGGGAGATGTCCATCCCCACAACAGGATTGCTCCTGTCCTGAAAAGGTTCATTTCACGGAGCACTTCCTACCCTAATGCTCCTCACTGCTCCCTCCATCACTCAGAAAACACTGCTGAGATACAAAAGTGCTTTTAGATATCAGAGCTCTGCCTGCTAGTGTCACTTATTAATCAGTCACCACTTGGCTGCCTTCCTCCCATGCCTGCAGAGGACATTGTCACCCAGTCCCTCCCAGAGCCACAGCCTGGCAGTGTGGGCAGTGTGAGGGACAGTCCCAGTCTCCTCACAGCCATCCACAGGCTCTGGGGCTCTGAGGTTTGCTCCAGGCTGGCCAGGAGGAGCAGGAGGAGCAGGTCAGCAGCACCTCCCAAGCTCTGGATCTCCATCACTGCAGTGATTGATCCCAGACTGTGACAAACAAATCAATAAATTCAAATTAAATGACAAAGCCACGACAAACAGCAGGGTTGGGCAGGGCCAGAGCCTCCTCCCAGAGGCACTGGGCAGGTTAATGGAGGCTCCCATTCTGAGCCCTGGGGCAAGGAAAGTGCCTCCAACTGGCAATCAGGAAAGGAGGGAGAAGCCAGATCCAGTGCACAGGAGCTGGAGGACAGAAATGGCATTTGTAGGAGGGGACTGCTCAAAGCACAGGGCTGGGGAGTGATCACCTTCTTTCCCATTCCATCTCATCCACAGGAACCATGCAGATTCTTTAAAAACTTCTTAAATGAGAAAATAACACTTTATTGCTTCACCTGGACTGTCTTTAGCTTAAGGATTTGATATTCTCATCACTTCTGTCCAAAAATGTTTGTTCTCAGAGCTGACTGAGCACTAAGCCCTCAGCAGCACTGGCCAGACAGATACTGGTGATGTCTAACTTCCCAATCTGCTCTGTGCCCAAGGTTGTATCTGCTCCTGCTGATCTCCACTTTGAGGAAACCCCGAGCCTTTCAGGACCACTGGGAGCAGCTGACCTTGTCTGCACAGCTCCAACTCAAGGACAGGTTTTTGCCAGGCAGGACCATGATGATCCAGAAGCCTCTCGCCCTGTGGGTGACCCCTGTGTGGGATAGTCTGGACAATTGTTGTGCCCAGTCCCATGAAAGAAAAAGTGACTCTTTAAACAGTCTGCTGCCTGTGGCTATGGGTCCTAGGGCCAGCTTTACTGAACAGGTCATAAACCTTGGCCCCTCCACCTCCCCTGCACATTCCCCCCACTCCTTCCTTGCCTCCAGCCCAGCTTCACCTCAACCCAGCATCCCTGTCAGTCCCAGTGTGTCCCAATGTGTCAGTCCCAATGTGTCCTCCTGCACTGACCCCCTTTCTCACTCCTGCTCCTGGGCTCTCATGTAGTTTTGGAGCTGCCTTCAGACAATTCCATGCCCACAATTATCCTGGCCAGGCAGGCCACAGATGCAGCACCAGCAGTGCAGGACCTGCTGACACCATGGCACACCCACCTGCTGCACAGCCTGCTCTCCAGGGTGGCTGCTCAGCCACTCCTGGCCTGGCAGCAGGGTTTGTTCCCACTTCAGGAGGACCTAAAGCACATTATCCATTCTCCCACAGGTGTAACCTGCCTGCTGACTGCAGTCATTTGTGCACACACACACAGCCTGAACTTGCCTTTGCCAGCCCAGTATTTCATTTGTTTCTCCCCTTTTCAAGGACAAGCACAGTAATTTGCTTGCAGACCTGGGGGCAGTTCAGGCTACATCCCACCTGAAGCTGCAGAGCCCAAGCTCTGGATGCATCACCCTGTGCCCCACAGGCCTCCTGCACCCCCTCAGCACCCTGTGAATAATTCATCACATGCCCCAGCCCTCCTCTCTTTCTGTTCTCAAATTAGCCATGAGCAGATTGTGGCTTTCTCAAAAGAATTTGTTACTTGAAGTCGTTCCTGTGAACGTTTCCAAGGCTGTGGCTCATTTGCAAGCAGTAAATAGCTGCAGTGTGTGTGTCCTTCCCCGGCCCCACCGGGCTCTAGCTCCTGGAGGAACTTTCTGCTTTCCCACCCACAGGATGCTGTCACAGGCAGGTGCCCCTGCTCCTGCCCTTGGCTCAGGGCTGTGGGGCACTCACCAACGCTGGGCTTTCAGCTGGAGGATCCCAGGCAGCACAAAACCCCTGACGATCCTCTGAGCAACACACGAGCTCCACGAGCCTCCTCAGCCCACTCTGGGCAGGAAAGAGAATTTATAGGCAAGTCCCGAGGTGGCAGTGCATCCTTGAGGGGGCAGAGCTGGGGGAGGCAGTGTCCAGAGCTGCTGCTGGTGGAGCCTTGCCTGGTGTGTGCCTGAACCCAGCAGGTGTTTGCAGAGATCTCGAGTAGGCTCATGGCTGGTGATGTGGGCTTTGCTTTTCCCTCTCTGTGTATCAGCTGCACCCTTTGCAGGAGTCTGGGGGAAGGGAATATCCACTCGTTCATGTTGCTCATGTGTCCAGGGCAGGGAATGGAACTGGGAAGGGGCTGGAGCCCCAGGAGAGGCTGAGGGAGCTGGGCAGGGGCTCAGCCTGGAGCAAAGGAGGCTCAGGGGGCCCTTGTGGCTCTGCACAGCTCCTGACAGGAGGGGACAGCCGGGGGGGTCGGGCTGTGCTCCAGGGAACAGGGACAGGAGCAGAGGGAACGGCCTCAGGCTGGGCCAGGGATTAGATTGCGTTACACTGGATATTGGGAAAATTTCTCCACTACAAGGGTGGTCAGGCATTGGCACAGCTGCCCAGGGCATGGTGGAGGGCCCACCCCAGGAGGGATTTACAAGACATAGGGATGTATCACCTGGGGACATGGGTCAGTGGTGCTAGGTTGGTGGTTGGACTCAGGGGTTGATCTTAGAGAGCTTTTCCAGCCTGTAGGATTGTCAAATTCCATGATTCCACATCTCTTCTCAAGCAGGCTCTGCAGTACTGCTCCCCAGGGCTGCAGGGGGGCTCTGGGAGGCTCCCAGCTGGGCCAGGACTCCCTGAGTGGCTGCAGCCCCTCTGCCCCACCACTGGGAGATTAAATTCATCTTCTCTCAATACAACAGGTTTTCATGACCACTTACTAAAGGGGCAAAAACTACTGTCATAATAATCCATTAACCTCTATATTTATTTCTGATATCTGACCTATCAGGGAACTGCTGAATTACTTCTCTAATTAGTTTTCCCATTTGTGAGTGATATGACCTTTCCCTCCAGAGAGAAAAGTATAAGTGAGAAGTCATTTCTTGAAGGTAATACCATGAAAGGAGCAGTCATATCAAGGATAAACAAGAATACAAAAATGTACTATTATAGCACATTTTCCTTCACGACTTAACAAATCTTCTCCATTTTCAAAATGGGAGAAAAAATAAAAAGATCTATGAATATAGTCTGCTCTTACTCCCAGTCTGGGCCGTGTATCAGTTTCAAGAGGGAGTATCTGACTCCAAATTCCTTCATGAATGTGGTCATTAACTCCAGAGAAATTCCCAAACCCAAGCCCCACTCCTGCTTGCGTTTGGGCTCGGGAGTGTCACAGAGCCCTGCTGGCAGCAGCATTTGTCCCCAGCCCTCCAGCTGCTCCTGGCCAGGCCACCTGTGCTGCTGCTGTGAGGGACCTCCAGGGATGACCAGGAAAACCTCCCCAGCTGAGACTCACTGAGGGTGCTCAGCAGTGAACATTTTCCCTTTGAGGCCTTCTGAGCATCCCCACCTCATGTCACCAGGGCTCCCATACAGCAAACAGGCTGAAGCACCTCTTGTGCATGAGGGACACCTCGATGGGATTATTCCTTGGGCCCTGCCCTGGCAGAGGTCACTGCCATTAATCAGAGGTCACTACAGGTGACATGGGAGCAGTTCTGTCCCTCCTTCCCTTGAGCCATCCTCCTAGGAGGCATCATTCTGTGCAGGATGGCAAAGCGCTATGGTGGGCATGGCCATCCCGGAGCATGGAGACAAGGACACCACTCCTGCACCCTGGGAATGCTCGAGTGTTTGCTGCCTTTGGCACAGCTTTGTCAAGGAGATGCTGAGCAGGCTCCATCCATTCCTTACCCCAGCTGTTCTGTGGCACACAGCACCCTTGACCCTGGGGCAGGGAAGAATTGCCCAGCTGCTGTCTGGGTCCTGCTCTCCACAGCCCCAGGACTGGATGGTTGCAGATATGCAGGAAGCCTCTGTTCCCACCTGAGCACAGGGGGAGGGCTGAGCTGGCACCAGCACAGGCTGCTGGCAGTGGGGAGTGTCCACTGCCTTCTCCACACCGAGGAAATGACTCCTTTTCTGGGAAGGGAAGGGAAGGGAAGGGAAGGGAAGGGAAGGGAAGGGAAGGGAAGGGAAGGGAAGGGAAGGGAAGGGAAGGGAAGGGAAGGGAAGGGAAGGGAAGAGCACTCTCTGGGCAGATTGTCCCCTCACTGCTCTCTGCATCACCCACGGCCATCAGCAGCCACTGCCAGCTCGAGGCTCAGGCACCACCAGGGTGGGAGTGGATTTATGTTCCATGGGGAGTTGGACACCACAGAAAAAACATCTCTAGAAAGAGGCAGGAAAACACTCTTGCCAAGCAAGGGGGGCCACAGGGGGTCAGTCAGTGACTGGGGGCTTTATTCTCCTGCCCCAGACTGAGGGCTTCATCCTTGAATGGCACAGGGAATTCTCAGTGTTGTGTCTCTTCCAGGAAAGTCTCCATGGGTGCTCACACCCTGGTCTGTCCATTTGGCTTTGAACCATTTCTGCCAGCCAGGGAATTTCCTAGGAAGTGAACAGTGTCTTGCTTGACCTTGCAAAGAACCAAAAAGCAAGTTTTCCCCGATGCTTCTCTGGGTGCAGCTGGAACCAGCAGCTGTGACAGTACAGCAAGAGCAGCCAGCCCCTCTCTGTACTGTCACCTATTGGAATATGAATCCCAATATTCCCAGTTAGATTGTGCCTGGGCCAGTCTGACCCTCGCTGCTGGGCCAAAGGCAGCAACTGTGGTGTGTCACCCCAGAGATACCTTGGCTTGCTGGAGGTTGCAGCTGGGCACTGAACAAGTCCAGGCTTATTAGGAACCCCGTTTACCTCAGGAGGAATGGCTTCAGGCAATGGTGAGGAGGAAGGAGATGGATTCTGCCAGAGGATTAATATCCAGAGCTTTATTCCATGGTCACAAAGGTCTGAATCTTGGTTACAGCTCCAACAGAATTCTGACCACGTGGCTTGATTCGACTTTTAAGCTCCGGGACAGGGGGAGGGGAAGGGACAGGTGTGCCACCAACCAGGTGAGAGGGGCAGGGTCTCAGGGGAAGATGACACCCAGACAGGCCAATGACCCCTGGGCCTGAGGGGCATCCTTTGAACCTGACCAACCACACCAGGCCTTGCTGGAATGTTAAGCCTGATTGACAGAACTCACTCAGCAAGGGGGCGAGGGGGAAGGGAGAGAGGTATTGCCACACCTGGGGAGGGGACCCGGAAGTTTAAAACAGGATATTACAACACACTGCAACAGTCACCTGTGTCCCAGCTGTCCCATCAGCTCCTAGCTGACACCCTCTGACTGCTCCAGCAGATGAGAATCATCGGCAAAACCATATGGCTTCTGCACAGGGCCAGCTGAATGGGCTGAAAGGGCATGGCCACCTGCCTTTGGCTCTCTTGTGCCTGCCCAGTCCCAGCCCATGTGGCATTTTGCTCACAGGGTTTAGATTCCCCTTTCCAAGGGCCTGCAGGGATGAGAGGGGACACTTGGTGAGAGGACGTTCCCCAGAGAGAGCTCTGTGCTCGGTGTAGCTGTAGAAGCTCTGCTCTCATGTCCTGTTCACCCACACACTCACAAGTCTGGTTCATGTCATGCCATCCGCGTGTCTCCCGTGCCAGGAGCAAAGGCACTGAGGCACCTGTCCCTGGGGCAGTCTGCAGGTGTATCAGGAGATAAGGGCCCTCTCCCACCTGGGAGCCATCAGAGCAAGGATCCCTCACAGGGCCCCTCACACCTTCTCAGGCTCTCCTATTCCCCTGGCAGCCCAGGACCACCCAGCTGAGCACCTTTCTTCACCCCTTCCCAGGGAACCCTGAGCCAGGACAGAACCCCACACACGAGACCAAGACCCTGAGAGCTGCTGTGTCCCCACTGCTCTCCTGCCCAGAAACCTGAGCACCCCCAGGGCAGGCCAGGAGCAGGAGAATGGAGGGGCTCTCCACCCAGCTCTCCAGAGAACAAAACACTGGGTGTGGGCTGAGTGCAGAGGGCATGGCCCAGGAACCTGAAGCTGAGCTGGGAGCAGCAGGATGAGCAGATTGGCAGCAGCAGCAAGGTGGGGGTGGCTGGGCAGCAGCAGAGCAGCGGTGCAGAGGAGATGGTCCAGCCCAACTTGCCCAGATCATGCAGCTCTCATCACTCCTGGAGAGCTTTTTATTAAGATGTAAATAAAACCATCCCTGCAGCCTGGAGATGCAGCCATTTGGATGCCACCTTTGGACCTTTCTCAGTGACATGGCCTGGCAGCCCCTGTTCCTATTGGGAAGGTACCCTGTAGACTGGAACATGTTCCAAGCACTGTAATTGCCCAATAAAACCGTGTTTCTTCACCATCCACTTGAATTAGTGCCTGCAATATGTTTGAAAGCTTTATAGCCCAGTTAATTGTGAGGCAGTAACAGGAAGGGGCATTATGGCTTTAGGAACACAAGTTGCATCTGTATTTAATGATACTAAACCATAAGAAGCCTCCATTCGAATAAAGCAATGGCTGCTGTAGTGCCTATAAAAGTGATGATGGCCGTGTACAGCAGAGATGCTGAGCTTGGTGCAGCAGAAGCAGGGACACAGTGCCTGGGGCAAGGACATTGCCCAGCTCCTGTGGTCATTCCTGGGGCAAGGACACTGCCCAGCTCCCGTGGTCAATCCTGAGCAAGGACACTGCCCAGCTCCTGTGGTCATTCCTGGGGCAAGGACACTGCCCAGCTCCCGTGGTCAATCCTGGGGAAAGGACACTGCCCAGCTCCTGTGGTCATTCCTGGGCAAGGACACTGCCCAGCTCCTGTGGTCATTCCTGGGCAAGGACACTGCCTAGCTCCTGTGGTCATTCCTGAGCAAGGACACTGCCCAGCTCCCGTGGTCATTCCTGGGCAAGGACACTGCCCAGCTCCCGTGGTCAATCCTGGGCAGCTCCTGTGGTCATTCCTGGGGCAAGGACATTGCCCAGCTCCTCCAGCCATTCCGATCCATAGCACCAAGAGCAGCCACCCCTGCACCTCAGGACCTCTCCATGTGCCCACTCTGCACATGGGCTGTTATCCCACAGTCCCCAGCCAACAGTGTCCCATGTTCATTTGAAGGAAAGGCCACCACCCCATTCTAGCCACTAGAGAGCTCCCACCTTCCCTGCAGGCTCCCACCACCACCCCACCCATCCAGCAAACTGGGACTGGGGACCTGCCCGTGCCTCTTCTCATACCTGGGGTGGATGAAGAAGCTTCTGTGGGAGTGTGAACCAGAGCATGAGTGTTCCTAAGTGAGCCATATTCTGTTTTTGTTAGGAGGACATGGATTTGGGGCTGGGGGGGTCCAGGGCAGCAGAACACCAACAACAGTCCATGGTGATGCTCACAGACTCAGCAATTCCTTGCTGGGTACCTGCAAATGGTTCTTTTTGAGAACCTCTCCTTTCCCCAGTCACAGGAGCTTCTGGAGTAGCCCCTGGATGGATTAGGGATGAAGAAGGTGATGGTGATTGTTCTTCAGTTCATCTTTTGGATCCAGCACCAGGGGACGTGAGAGTATTGAGGGGCAGGGACTGCACAGCACCTCCCACACCTCAAAGACCTTTTGGAGAAACATCTGGGCTCATTCTTGTGCTGGCAGGAGGGAATTTCAGCTGTCACAGATCTTCCCATATCATGGAACTTACCCCAGAGAGTCCAGTTCACCAGGCAGGGCCACACCATCACAGCTCCTGGTGACAAGGACATCCCTAGTCAGGGGCAGGTGGCATAGAAGGACCAAGAGAGGGGCAGTGGCTGTGGCTGATGGCAGAGGAGCTGTGGTCACTTCACTGGGTCTTCACAGTCCATCCCACCCTTCTGTGCATCCACCTGTACAGGCAGTGTGCACCTCAATGCTTGGACACCAGGGCAGCAGGGCCTGAAAGGGTTCAAGGCTGGTAGTGGCCATGGACAGAGAGCAACAGCCCCATGGAAAAGCACAGAAGAGAAATGCAGGGACACAAAGAAGGTCCTGGCCATCAGCACTTCTTGCTTCCTTCAGGGGCTCAGCCATCCCTGGAGCAATCATGGGGCAGTGTGCACCATCTCTGAGACACTCACACATGCTGAGGGGGACTATTTGTGGCCAGCCTGGCATGTCTGGCATGACTCATGAGCCTCCAACAGGATCTCAACAAGCAAAGGACCAAGAGCCAAGAGCCAGGGTCAGGCCAAGAGCCCTGACTGGATGGAAGCCCCCGAGAGCATCCTCCCCTGCAGAGCAAAAGCCTCAGCCCTGCTCTTTGGTTGCAAAGGGTGAGCATTCAGCACCTGCAGGAGTGGGTGACAGGCAGGTGACAAACCTGTGACTCCTTCCATGTTGTGTTTGCAACTATATCAACTGTTGAAATGAATTCAACGTGCAGCCGGGAAGTGAGTTGCCAGTGAGTTAATTTAGAATTAGATACGCAATCAATGGAAAATTAATACAATTAAGTTTCAAATTGTCATTTAATAAAACACCTTTTTGCAAGTGGAATATTAAGTGGGACATAAATGCTGCAGCACCGCTGAAATGTGCTGCTCTCAGCAAGGGAGGAGTTTGTGCCAGGAACTGTGTGCACACACCCCCCTCCACCACTATAACTCGTTAGACAGACTCTAATTATGTATTTATAGTTTACAGAAGTTTCAGCTAATTGCATGATGCCTCTCAGAAGCTGCTGCAAGGCCCTGCTGCTGTTTTGGGGCGTTGGTTATTACTGACATACCCGTAGCCAAGAGTGCTCCGCAGATCTGCTGAGGAGCGCAAGCCTCAAATCTCCCTCCCTGACACATTAACTGCATGCAGGGACATTTCCGTTGATAGTTCAGCCGGCAGAGGAAGAGAAAACAGCCCAGCTGTTGGTTTCTCTCATGGATTTGGAGAGAAATTGCCCCAGTTTTCCAAAGTGATGTGCACAGGCCAAGCCAGAGCCCATCTGTGAGAGGACAGTGATGGGACACCACCGGCTGCTCCCAAAACTTCCACAAGACCATTCCCAGAGAGTTTTCTTGGGCCATGGTGTGAGCACTGGTTTTTTGGGTGAGCAGGCACCACGAGGGATGTGCAGAAGGAACTGGAGGTGCACAGGGACACGAGGCTTCAAGGGGATGAGGACGGGGCAGAGCCAAGGGAAGGAGATGTGGAGGAAGGATCACAGCCCCAGCAGCCCTGACACACCTCAAACCTGCAGGATTCAGCTCCCACCATCTCTCAGCCCCCATCTCCACTGACCTCAAAGCACAGTGGGGCAGAGGTCCAAGGCTCCCTGGCAGCTCCCTGGGAGGAGATCATCAGTGACATGAATAGATCCTTAATTAAGCTGTTCATGCACGTCTTTTATTTCTGGTCTGGCTCACGCTAGTGACTGTTTGTACCACGGGCTCTTCTCTGAGTGCTGCTCTCACCCAAATTCCCGTCTCTCACCCATGCAGCTCTCCCAAAGCGAGGGCTCCTGCTCTGCAGGCAGCTCACTGGGGCCCTGCCCCTCACTGCCCAGCCAAGGCAGCTTTTCCAGCCACCCTGCCCTTCCTGCAGCTCTCTTGTGTTCATCTCCCACTTCACCAACACCCCTGACGAAGCGGGGATGCCATCCTCAGCCAGAGGATCCAGTCTCTCACTCAGAGCTGGGAATGGCACCACAGGGACTTGGCACAAAACAGGACAGCTGCAGTGAGGAGGGGAAGGGAATTCTCAACAATTGCTTGCTTGAGAGATGCGCTATTGAATCTCACTTGCAGAGCCTGTGCAGGACCCTGAGTTAGCAGGGAACACCTCAGAGGGTGTGAGTGGGAGAATAAACCCACGCAGGTCCTACTGGACAGAGATGGGCACCAAAATGCATCCAGCATTTCTGGGAGCAGGAACTCAGAGTCCTCTTGGAGCCTGTCTGTGATCACACAGCCCAGTCTGGTGAGTGCACAGCAGCAGGACCTCACCCTCAGCATCCTCCAGAAGAGCAAGAAAAGTACAGACTGAGACTCAGAGAAGCTTCACCACTACTGCAGGCTTATTACACAAATCCCAGAAAGACTTGCAGCTAAACATGTTATTAGGCTAAATAAAAATAAAATGCATTGTAGAAAATGTTTTTAAATTTATCATGTAATTAAGCTATTAATTTAGTGGTCTTTATTACTTGGATTGGAAATTCACACGGGCCCTCATCTCACTCCTGTTATTGGAAAGCGCGCTCATCATACGTAGTCATTATGCGTTTTCATAAACATTTGATGAACAATAACTGTGAGAAACATAAAATATTGGTTTTGTCCTTCAACTGTAATGGCCATATGGAGACAAGCTGTGCCTTCGAGTCAGCAGTTGCAGCACATCCTCGTTAATAACAGCACTTGCTATTTTTACTGTTTACAGCACAAATGCAGCCCTTTAACACAGGGAAGAAGGGTTTAATCTGTAAGGCCTTTGCAGTGATTTGTAAAAGAGCTGCTGTGCCCACATTGCTCTGTGATTCAGGGTGAGCTATAATTACTCAGTATTCTGGACAGCTCTCCTACAAGATGTCAATTTATGTGTGAGCAGAGCAAGGCAGTAGCTGGAGACAGCTCGGGCCTCTCCCCTGCACACACACACACATCGTTTCCTTAGGTTTGTAAAGGAAATATTTTCCCAGGCAATGGAGTGAGGTCCTGCCCTGGAAGCAGGGCTGCTGAGCAAGCACATTGCCTTGGTGGTGGCCAAGGCATCCTTGCCACATGTCTCTGGTTTCCACAGGCACCTTGCTCTGCTTGTGCTCACCAGGCTGGGGATGGGAGCATCCCCTTGACTTCCCCTCACCTTCAGCTGCCCCATGCTCATTCCTGCTCCTGCTCTGTGGCTGGCAGGGAAAGGACCAAGCTGCTGCACTCAAGAAGGGGCTTGGCCAGGGTGGGTGAGGCTTGTGCACAAGGCTTGTGCACACACAGAGTGTCTGCTCTGGGACAGCTGCCAGCAGCAGGGGAGGTGACTGGCTCTGGTCTCTGCTGCCAACAGACTCAGCTCAGGTTTGCACCAGGCTGAGCAGACCCACAGACATGTCCAGCACCAGGGGCTGGATGAGATTGCTCCAGCTCCTCCCCTCCCTGCTGCAGCACCCAGCTGTGCCCAAAGACAGGAGCCAGCACACTTTTGCTGCCCACAACACCTGCCCTTTTGCTGAGTTTTACCACAAACCTGGAGTGCAGGGCCAGGAGCCTTCCCCGGTGAGTTCCAATGGCAGCAGTGCCTGCACCTGCTGTCCACAGAAATGTTTGTAGTCTGAAAAAAAACACTTCAGACCACAGCCACCTCTTGAAGGTGATTTTCCTCATGTCGCAGAGCATCCCAGAGCCTGGGCCAGAGCAGTTCTGTCCAGCAATCTAGCAGTTATGCACAAAGGACTCCCCTGGATCATTCAATTCCAAGTCTGAGGAGAGAGGCAGTTTGCACCACTACTGCTCCACAAACCAGAGGAGGCAGGAGAGTAACCAAAATCACAGCAAAATGTGCCACCTCCTGTTCCCCTCCCAAAAAACACCCAGGTCTCCTGCCCAAAGGAGGCTGAGGGGAATAAAACTTCGCCAGGAGTGCCAGGCTGTGGCAGGAGCAGGCAGGAGAGCCTGCAGCAACTGGGGATGAATGTCCCAGGGCTTGGCTGTCTCACGGTGCAAAGCATTAATAAAGTTTCTCCCAGGGCAGGACACAGATTCAGACACAACACTTCCCCTTCAGCACCGAGTCCCGGCCGATGTCGGCCCCGCGTGGATTTATGGCTCCCTGTGCTCGTAAATGTCGGCACGGCCGTGATGGATGCAGGAGCTGGGAAGCGCTCCCCCAACTTCAGGAGATTTCTTTATTTTTTTCTGATCTTTTACAACAGCCATAAACCAGCTGCTGATTAGTGACAGGTCTTAAAACTTTAGGCAAAAGCTGTTGAAATCAGCTTTAAGTGCTAAGCTTCTCCCAAAGCAGAGCAGCTTAGCGTTTCCCTTTTGAGGTCACATATGTGATGGGTGGCTCTCTGAGCCACTGCTGTTCCCAGGGCAGGACTGGGCAGCCCTCACAGGGTCAGGGGCCAGTCCTGCCCTCCCTGGTGGCACAAGCAGATGTCTCCAGAGAGGTCCATACTGGTGCCCTGGGTCCTATGCTGTCCACTCTGTGCCAGACAAAGGGCAGGGCCTGCTCTTCTCTCAGGTCAGAGAGAAGAGATTGTCAGAGATGTGAGGGGCAGGACGTGACAGTTCACAATGGTGCGCATTGCCACCTCTGCCAGCAGGGCAGTGTCCCCTCCAGCCCCTCTCTGGGCTGGCACAGTCCCTATGGGGCCTGGCCTTTGCTTCCCAGTCCTAATCCAGTGGTCACAGAGGGTGGGTAGAACCAACAAGGATGGGGAGTGAGAAAGGCTGAAGAACCTTCCCATCAGAACAGTCCCCACTGCCCCGAGGACACGGCAGGCCTGGTGATGACTTTGTAGCCAGTGGGCTACTGCAATTATGTTTCCTGAGGTATTCCTTAAGGATCAATTGCAGAGGCCACAAACTTGCAGAAAAATTTGCACAAAATAACACAGAACATGGTTTCACATTTTAGGATGGGAAATTGTCTTCTGGTTCTTGTGACTGCCTGCAGTTTCCGGCTCCCCTCCATCTCCCCAGCCCATGGCTGAGTCCTTGTCCCGACCCCAGCCTCCTGCTGACCTTCCCCTGCCTGCTGCACAGGGCTGCATCTGCGGCCTCTCTGGAGTCCCACAGCCCTGCAGATGGGCAGTGCCTCCTTGCCTCCAAGAATTTTGCAGGATGCTCTCAGTCCCTTTTCCTACTTCCCACCATTACAGGCAGCAGATTGTGGTGGGTTGCCTCCATCTGGACACCAGGTGCCCACCAAAATCACTGCCCTCCTCAGCTGGACAGAGGACAGGAAATACAACAAAAGGCTTCTGGGTTAAGACAAAGGCAAGGAGGGATCACCCACCCATTACCATCACAGGCAAAACAGACTTGATTGGGGAAAATTTGATTTATTGCCAATCAAATCAGAGTAGGGCAATAAGAAATAAATCCAAATCATAACCTTCTACCCACCCCACCTTTCTTCCTGGGCTCAACTTCACACCCAATTTCTACGTCTGTTTCCCTCCAGCAGTGCAGGGGGAGGGGGTTGTGGTCCCCATCACACTGGATCCCCCATTGCCTCTGCCACCACTTCCCTCCCAGGGGCAGGACCCGCCACTCCTCCCCTGCCCCAGCGTGGGTTCCTCCACCAGGTCAGTCCTTCAGGATCAGGCTGCTCTCTGAGGGTCACCCACAAGTCCTGCTACCACTGTCACCACTGGGCTCAGCCTTGGCCAGTGGTGGGTCCATCCTGGGGCCAGCTGGAATTGGCTCTGCTGGACTTCAGAGGAGGAGGCTTCCAGCAGCTTCTCAGAGCAGCCGCCTCTGGAGCCTCCCTGGTACCAAAACCTGGCCATGCAAACCCAGTTCATGGAGGGAGGGAGGGAGGGATGGATGGATGGATGGATGGATGGATGGATGGATGGATGGATGGATGGATGGATGGATGGATGGATGGATGGATGGATGGATGGATGGGCGGATGAGTGGGCAGACTGACTCTGGCTAGAGAACAAGTGTGGCATTTTGGGTTACATTTCCTGTGGTGATAACCACTCTTTAACCCATCCTTCCTGCCCTCCCACTCTCCCTTCCCACAACATGTTCAGGCTCAGACCTGGCAGGTCCCCATTGCTCCCTGCAGAGGGAGGGGGCTTCACTTCCCTGCAGAATCACTGCTTGGACCATCTGTCCCACTCTGGGCTGGGCACATTCCCTCCCTGCTGCTGCTTCTCTCAGGAAGAGAAGTTAGTGAAGATTTATCATGGCACTAAACCTCAAATTGAGCACATTTCAAATAAGAACAATTTATTCATCAAAAATATAGCTTCATTTTATCTGCAATTATTCTCAAGTTAAGGCTCCATTCAGCGAGTATTTGGCTGAATAAACAACAATAATTATGTCTACACCGCCCCATTTTGACATTCCATCACACAAACAAATGCAGGAGGACACAGCCCACCCAAAGATCATTTGGAAAGTTCTCTGGACATCTTTTTTATTCCAAAGTGCTGTTCTGGGGAGGTAGGATGGGAGCAGCTCTTCCAGCCTCTGACCAGTATGGAAGGACCAGTTGGGCCCTGTGGGGCAGAGCCCCCACCAACAGCGAAATTGAAATTAAAAGAGAACCCACAAAAACACAGGTGGCTGCACAAACATGAACAGAACAAACTTGGAGGGATGCTTTTCCACCAGCAGCATCCTTCAGGAGGACATCTCAAGGAAAAATTCCAAAATACTGGACTGGGGGAAGTTACTAAAAGAGAGTATATGAGGTGCACAGCAGCTAAACTTCCTGCTGCAGAGGAACCACAGGACAACAGTAAAAGGCCAATATTGCTGCATCAAGAGCACTTTAGTGTCCTGAAAATCAAAAAGGAATCCTATAAAAATGGGAATGAGGGTATAAGGGTGAGTATAAAGGGAAAGCTCAAGTGCATGGGGGCAGAATCTAAGACAGGGTAAGGAGCAGAGAGAGTTACAGCCAGTGAGGGACATAAAAGGAAAGGAAATAAGTTCCAGAAATATACTGGAAGTGCAATGAAAAGAAAAAATTAGTCAGCATTTGTGTCTTGTGATGGAAAGAACCAAAGGAATGACACAGAAATACAAACAGTGACTTCTTCACCATGGATGCACAGTGCAAACCTCTAAGCAGTGCCCCGAGCTATTAACAGTAATGAGAGAAGCTCAGTGCACTGACTGGTCAGGAGACAAGAGAAATCATCCTGGAAAATGTAAGCAACCTCTGAACAATTAGTAGCAGATTGTGACAAATTTTGAAGGCTTAGGGAATCCTGGGGAAGTGCAGGAAAAGCACTTTTTCTGTAAAAAATAAAAATACATAAATAAAGGAAATTAAGAGTTTGGGGAGTTACAGATCAGCCAAGCTGGCTTCAGTTCCTTGAAAAATTTAGGAACAAATTATTGAACAATCCATTTGTAAGTACCAATATGTGATAAAAATAAAGGATAAAAACCAGCCAACACAACTCTACCAGGAAAAAATTATGTCAGGATGATCCAATTTCCCTCCTTGCCAGGATATTTGGTCTAATGGAGGAAGAAACTATGGATATGATTCATTGTGCAAAGACCCTGGTGCATTCCCAGGAACAGGCAGTGAAGTACAATCAGTGAAAACGTGGGAAATGGGTAAAACTGAGAGCAATAGGTGCTCCAAGCACAGCTGGGGGGGTGAAAGCGGGGGCAGGGGGGTGGCAGGGCTGTTCTCATGGTCTGGATGCCTTTTGTTTTCCTACAGCATGACTGGTGGGCATGCCCATGTCCAAACACAGGGGTGACACCTCTGTGGATGCCCAAGACACCAGGGACCTCCAACCCCAGTCTGACACTCAGTAGTGCCACGTTTCCCATGGGAAGGAGGGTAGAGGCTTCTTCAAAACATCTACAAGTCAAAGCAGTTCCTTCTAACTGGACATTTCAGGTGATGGGAGGTGCATGGCTTTGAGTAAAGTGTTGTTAAATATAGATATAGATACATGATATAGATATAGATATAGATATAGATGATGATATAGATATAGATACATGATATATACATATACATATACATATACATATACATATACATATACATATACATATACATATACATATACATATACATATACATATACATATACATATACATATACATATACATATTCAGATGAAAATGATCTTTTCTTGTTATTTAACTCTGGTTCATGCACTGCATCCCCACTCTGAATTCTCCTGGCTGTTGAGCAATGACCAGCAGCAGTGTCAGCTCTCACTCAGCCCTGGGGCAGCTTGAGGGGAGCCTTGGGCAGCTGCCCTGCTGCAGGATAGAGCTCCCAGTTAAACCAGTTCAGCACAGACCACCAGCAAGCACCCCTACCCCAGAGAGCAGAGGGGTGAGCTCCAGCTCCACCTCCTCATCAGAGCAGACAATTCCAGAAGAGCCCCCCAAATGCTCCTGTCTGGGCAGCCTCAAACAGCAAAAAGTGTTTGAACCCACCCCATGACCTTTTATTTCCTCCTTTTTTTCTGCCAAGACCAGAGAAAGGACCCCATTTTGAGAACAAAATACTGCAGAAAACCAAAATTACACAATCTTGGAGTTCAGTGTCATGCACAGCCCCTCAGCCTGAAGAGGTTTGACAGTTTGTACTGGGAAGAAGGTGTGATGTTGCAACATTTCTTCAGAGAGGAAAAAAAGAAAGAAAAAAGGATGGCTTTTATTTTTAGAAGATTTAGCAGCCAAATTGTTGTCAGGCCGTCTGTGCTCTACTGAGCAACACACAGTGTTGGGCACAGCCAAAAAGAGCTTTCTCACAGAGTAAAATGTCACACTAAAACCAGGTTTCATCAGAATCCCAACACCCTTCATGGAAAAAATTGCCAAATTTTGGACAAACAAATACTGTTTATCATATTTTTTGTTGCCAGCATCTGCTTATGTGTGGAGAAATATGAGACTGCACCTGAATTGCTGCTTTATTTGGGAACAGGCCACATTTCCCTTTGGTGTCCTCTAGTGATGCTGGACAGCTAAAGGAGGTCTGGGACTTTAGCTCTCTTCCATCTTCCACCACCACCCAGGTCTTCCCTTCATTGCTCTCCATCCTCTGCAACTAGAGATGCTTCCAAAAGAAAACAAAGCTGGATTCTTATTCCTCTTTGTTCTCTGGCCTTGAACATTTGCCCCATTGTTCCAGGCCCCAACACTCTCATGACTGACTCAGAGCTCTCTGAGGTTGGGGAACCTCTGGGGATGATCCAGTGCCATCTCTGCTCAGGCAGGGTCACCTAAAGCTGCATTCTCTGGGCTATAGCCCACAGGCTTTGGGATACCTCCAAGGGTGGAGAGCACAGCTTCCCTCATGAGTGTTTGAAGCACAGCTCTTGCCTGGGCTCAGCCCAGTAACCAGCATCTGTCTGGTACTGGGGAGCACAGCCGGGTGCAGCACCAGCTGGGTGCAGCACTCCAGATGCCACCACGCTCTCTGTAAAAGCAAACTGCTGCCCCACTAACCCCTGGCACCGAGAGCCGGGCTGTGGGAGCTGTGCCTGTCCTGGTGAGACACTCAAACATGATTGCACCCACTCCTGTCCAGCTGGGACATGGGCCAGGCTGGCAGATGGGCACATTGCAGTGTGGCCAAGGGGACTCTGGGGTCCCCTTCCCAGGAAAGGGCAGCCCTTGGGCCAGCCCAAGGGGGCTCCTGTGGGTGCCACAAGGAAGCAGGCACATTGCAGGGGTTACGGGAATTTTGCTGAGCCCATCCTTGACACCGACAACCACATATGTCCCAAGGAGAATTTGTTGCTTCAGGTTGTCCATAAATGTCATGTCAGTGTGTGATGGATGGGCTGGGAGGTCCTCCCAGGACCTCTCCACAGCAGCTCTCGAGAGCAGCAATAAAACTCCATTGCCAGCTGGGCCAGGATGAGGTGTCTGGGGGACAGCCTGGAGAGGAGCCTTTCTGGGGAGCAGCTGGGCACTCCTGGGGCAGAGCAGGGACAGGGCTGATGGACCCACCTTCGTCTTGCTGGCCACTGCTCCACACGCACCCCTCTTCCTCCTGCCACCCACTGGACACGTGTGTACCCCAGTAAACACCCTTCTCTGCCCGAGTCCCCCTGGCATGCACCTCCAGGGGCACACACACTGCACAGCCCTGCGTGTGCTCACCCTGCTCCCCAGCACCCCCACCAGCCCCTGTGGGCACTGGCTCTGCTGGGGCTGCACGGCAACATGCAGAGGAGGAGGGCTCATTCAGAGAGCTGCCATGTCCCACAGCATATGAACAGGGGATAACCTACATGTCCCCAGCTCACCTGGCCCTCCCAGCACCCTGCAGGAGTCCTGGCGCTGGCAGGCAGCGAGGGAATTGCTGCAGGCACCCAAAGGCAGCCTCACTGCCACCCACCTAGGACACCAACCCTGGGGCTCCTTGGGGACCTTGTTCAGCCCCTGATACCTCACAAATTCCACCCACACTATGGGACAGCTGAACACCCCTGCCTACTGCTCCCCCTGCTGCCTGAAGAGCCTGGGCTCAGGCTGGGAGATAGATGCCAGGACACCTCGGCTAGAGAGCAGCTGGTAACTGGAGTTTCTTAGAGAGCAGCTGGCTAACTGGAGTTTCTTAGAGAGCAGATGGGTAACTGGAGTTTTCATGAGAACGGGAGCGCTGTGCTGAGGGGTGGGGGGACAGCGAGGCAAAGGCTGGAGGAGCCTGCGGGGCTGAGGCAGAAAAAATTCACTAGAGCAGCCGCTTCCAGAGTGGGCCAAACCCTGGGCTGGGGATGAAGACCCCCAAGGGGAAGGGGCAGGGACAGCAGGACCTGAGGGGCCTGAGGGGCAGGGACAGCAGGACCTGAGGCCTGAGGGGCAGGGACATCAGGACCTGAGGCCTGAGGGGCAAGGGCAGCAGAACCTGAGGGGCAGGGACAGAAGGACCTGAGGTGCAGGGACAGAAGGACCTGAGGGGTCTGAGGGGCAGGGACAGCAGGACCTGAGGGGCCCGAGGGGCAGGGATAGCAGGACCTGAGGGGCAGGGACAGCAGGACCTGAGGAGCACGGACAGCAGGATCTGAGGGGCCCGAGGGGCAGGGACAGCAGGACCTGAGGCCTGAGGGGCAGGGATAGCAGGACCTGAGGGGCAGGGACAGCAGGACCTGAGGCCTGAGGGCCGCCGCCGCTCGCGGCGTCCCCGGGACGGGCCCGCAGCGCCACCCAGCGGCCGAGAGGCGCTGCCGCCCCGGCCCCTCAGCGCGCCGCTCCCGCCACGGGAGCAGGGAAGGCCTCAGGACCCGCAAAGGCACCCAGGGCCACCGTGCCATGGCAGGGACACCTCCCATCGTGCCAGGAGGGACATCTCCCACCGTGCCATGGCAGGGACACCTCCCACTGTCCCAGGCTGCTCCCAGCCCCAGTGTCCAGCCTGGCCTTCGGCACTGCCAGGGATCCAGGGGCAGCCCCAGCTGCTCTGGGCACCCTGTGCCAGGGCCTGCCCGCCCTGCCAGGGAACAATTCCCAATTCCCAATATCCCACCCATCCCTGCCCTCTGGCACTGGGAGCCATTCCCTGTGTCCTGTCCCTCCATCCCTTGTCCCCAGTCCCTCTCCAGCTCTCCTGGAGCCCCTTCAGGCCCTGCAAGGGGCTCTGAGCTCTGCCTGGAGCCTTCTCCTCTCCAGGTGAGCACCCCCAGCTCTCCCAGCCTGGCTCCAGCCCTTGCAGCATCCCTGGTGCCTCCTCTGGGCTCTCTCCAGCAGCTCCACCCAGAGCCAGACCCAGCTCATCCTCCCGGTGTCCCCTCAGCACAGAACAGGCAGGAGCTGCTGCCACCACCACGTGCCCCACCCAAACTCGTGTCCAAGCTATGCTGCTGTCACGGGTGGGTGATGTGACCCAAGGAGGGGCAGGCCCATCTCCTGAGGATCACTTCTGCATCATGGTGCTTTAAGCACCTCTGCCCTGGGACAAAAGCACATCCACCTGCCTAGGGATGAGCGGCCCCTTCCTGACCATGCACAGGCCCTGGTGTGCTTCTGGCCTCTCGTCATCCTCTTGAGGAAGGAACACACTCAGAAAAGCAGGGAACAAGAGACCTGCACAGGCAGGTTGTTGGAGCTTTATTTCTGTTTCTGGGTAATAAACACAAATCCGTTCTCTCTGGAACAGAGAAAACCAGGGGGAAGGAAATGCCACAGTGCTCCCTGGAGGGAAGCAGAGGACAGCAACCCCACATCAAATCTAGTGATGACTTCTCCAAATTTACAGTAAAGCAGATTAATCTCTCATCTTCAAATTGCTTTTTTTTTACCTTGAATTTGCTGTCTTTCTTAAAAAAAAAAAAAAAAAAAAAAAAAAGAAAAAAGAAAAAAGAAAAAAAAAACCTAGAGCATAAAGACATCTTTTTAGTAACACAAAAATGGTTTAAACCCTTGGAACGAGTCAGATCTAATCTTCCTGTTTCTTCACAGGTGAATTTTGAGGCCTTTGGCCTCAGCACCTGGAAACTTTCTCAGTGACTCATGACAAGGAGTGCTGTGGGGCCCTTCCTGGTGCAGGGGAGCCCAGGACTCAGCACAGCCCTTGAAGGTCCTTCTGCAGAGCTCCTCCAACCTTGCAGGGATGGGTTTGCATGTTCTGAGTGAAAGAATTCACAGGAGGGAGGAGTCACAGCAGTCTCCAGCATGTCCCTTGTTCAAAGCACCTTCATGTTACAGAGCCAGCACAGATAGAGAGTCACTCTTTGCTTTTGGTTTCCAGTAACCAGAGCTTCAACAAGATCCCAGCTCCTCATTTCCATCAGGTGATTTAGCTGGGCTGTGTCAGGGTGTGCTGGTGCCACCACAGATGTGCAGTGTCTGCTGTGGACAGGCAGCCAGAGGATCAAAGCCTCTGGGCTGCCTCTGGGAGTGGAGTGGGCTGACGGGACAGCCATCTCCACAGGATGCATGACCACTGCAGTGTCTGCTTCTGAAATAGTCACAGTTCCAGAGACAAAAAATAAACAAATAAACAAATAAATAGGGAAAACCCAGAGAAAGTCACCTGTGGTGTGTTAACATCACCTCTTACATGAGCAGAGCCTGACCCGGCCAGAACAGAGCTGCAGGGAGGCTCTCCAAAGCACAGAGCAAAAATGTCAGCACAAGGAACAACCTTTGCTGGCTCTCTCTGCCAAGTCTCACCTGGATTTTGTCCAACTTTACCCTTTAGGTTTGAAATTTTCCATCCCAGAATATTTTTCTTTCCAAGTTCCAGTGCAAAGAGCTACAACCAGAGGGACAAGAAGCTGGGGCAGCCAAAGACCCCAAGATTTTCTGGGGGATTGCTGCCCCTCGCTGGCAGATGAAGTTTTGGAGAGAGCTCACTTCTTCCAGCTGTATCAGCACCTTTAATTAGAGAAAATTACTTTGGCCTGCATTAAAAAAAAAAAGAAATTCTGTCATTCCAGTGGAAAGCTGTTGTGTTGCCAGCTTGAGGAGCAGGGACTTGGGAGTGTTGCCTTCTCCTGTCCCCAGAAAATCTACCGAAATTTGGCTGGTGACGTTGAAAAGTTATTGGAGTTCTCACAGAGTCAAGGTGTGAGTTCTGGTGACGGCTGCCAGCACTGCTGTCCCAGTGTCCCCTGGCTGTCCCTGGTGGAACGTCCTCCAGACCTCGGGAGGAGCTGTGTCCTGTGCTCTCCCGCTCTGGGGTGGCTGTGGCACAGCAGGAATGGGGCTCAGCAAGGTGAGCCTTCCCTGTGGATGCCATGGCTCGAATCCCTCTGAGAGGGATGCTCCCTCTGATACTTCCTTGGGCAAAGAATTAAAAAATTACCCATAAAACTTCAACTGGAACAGAATATGAATGAGCAAAATGAAACCACACAAGCACCAGAGTGAAAGATTCAGCCTTGAAAAAAAACATAAAGGGTGAAAAAAACCTCTGAGTAGGTCAGCAAGGATCTGCAGCCCATGCAGCGAGCAAGGACCTGTGAGTTTGGATGTTCTCCAAGCATGGCCTGGTGCCCATCCCAGCCTGGGGCAGGGACTGGCTGGGATCACAGACAGAGCCCACAGGGGACATGGAGCAGGAGGGAGACTCGGCAGACACGGACCTGGACGAGAGCAGATGGAGATGGAGAGCGGAGTCCAGCTGATCTGTCAAGTGACAGATGGCCTTCACACTGCCCAGGAAGGGTGGCAGGGCAGTGCTGGCAGCCAGCAACTCCAGCCATTCTTCCCTTTTTCTCCTTAATTTGTCTCAGAGGGCTCCTGTATTCCCCTCACCTCAGCTGCACAGAGGTTGTGGTGCTTGTGGAGGGTGAGGGACCACAGGGCTCTTGAATATCCCCTCTCCATCTCCAGGACACGGCAAGACACTCCTGACACAAGAACACAAACTCAGAGAGATGAAACAAGCCCAGAAAATAAATCTATTTTCAACTATATTTTCCTTTTTTTTTTTCTCTTTTCAGCCTTTTTGGGATCTTGCTCACCTTCTCTGGGACAGGAGAATAAGGGAAAATCATGAAAGTTCCCACAAAGTATTTGTCCATGTAAAGGAAGGTGGGAAACAACACAAAAAAAAAAAAAAAAAAAAATTAAGAAAGCAGAAAAGCTTTTTCCCTTCTCTATACACAGTTCAGGAGCACTAGGGAAAAATGAACATTTTTCCTCCCATTCTGTTCCACTGAAAGAGAAGTCCAAGTGCCTCTCAGTGCCACATGCTTGCAATTACATACACAGAAAGTTAAGAAGCAAAACCAAGTGATACTTGGAAAAAACAAATATCCATCAGCTGTGAGCTGGGAGCTGGCCTGAACCAGCCTAAAACCTTCCCTGGCCAGGAGCTGTCTCTGGCAGGGGCCATCCAGGCTCTGTGGCCACCAGGCCCTCACCGGAGCCACTGCTGCCCTCAAATCAATCAGGTTTTGCTGTGAGACAGCTCTGTTTCCAGAAGCTCAGTAATTAAGAGCCTATTTTTAGAGAAATGAGCCACCACATTAATCAATAAGGAGCAGCCAGCTCCTCTAAGGGTGAAGGAGGTTGGAGCTGTCCTGCTCCAGCCTCAGGAGCTTGTCCCCAGTCCCACGATGTGTGACTGACCCCCAGTGCTGCAGGGAGCTCTGCCCCTTGTCCCCACCTCGCTGGGATCCCACAGGCCACCTGGGACCTCTGGCTCCATTGGCCTTCCCAGGGGATGCTCCTGGCAGGAAAAGGCAAAAAATACAGGGGCTCCTCAGGAACATCACCTGGGAGGAGCTTGGGAGGATGCCTCTGGCCAGCTGGATCAGGAGCAGCTGATTCAGTTCTCAGCAGCAGCTCCTGGGGGACAGGAGGGGCACAGCCATCCTCACCACACACTCTTGCTGTCCCTGCCAGGGCTGGCTCCTTCTGCCTCCCACCACCTCCTGCACACCCCTGCTCTGCCCAGGAAGAAGAGCCAAGCATCCCCTTTCTCGGAATGTTTCCCCAGCACGAGGTGTTCAAATCATTTACAAAGGGCTAAAGCAGAGCTGGCTCCCTTCCAGGCACTCTGGCATCCAGGCTCTGTAAACAGCTCACCCGCCAAGGGAGTCAGCTGGGAAAAAAGGCTTTTCATGTCCATTCCCCAGGCCCCGCTTCCACAGAAACCTTCCAGCGTGACCCTTTCTCAGCTGTAAGAGCAGCAAAATTGTTTCAGGTCTTCACTGGCGTTCCTTTTCCCCCCACAAGCACACTTGTGGACATCTCACATGATTCCCTTCTGCCAGTGGATGGAAAAAGAGAAGGACTCTGTGCAGAGGAACGATTAACTGATGTGGTAAGTCTGATGTGTCTTTCCCTGCCTTGGATATTTTCTAGGGTCCCTTTCAGAGGCAATTTTTTTTAATAGCATTGACCTTTATGGAGACAAGAATTCACCTGGGTATTTTCTCATGGCTGCTGAGCTGCACCCAGGAGCTCACAGGAAAAATCAAGAAGACATTTATTTCTTAGGCTGCAAGTGATTCACCAAAAATCATTGGGATGCAAGTGGAAAATGCCAGGGATCAGAACACAGCCCAGCTTTCAAAATCCCAACCATGCTGAGAGAGCAAGGTGTGGGCTGGCCAGGAGATCAGTTGCAAGAGGAGCTACCCAGCGTCTCTTTCTTCTGCAGGGTCTGTGGCAGCTCTCAGCTGGTCTCTCCAGGGCCCCCAACCCAAAGGAATGCCCCAGGAACTGGAGCTGCCACCCTGTGACTCCCCAGGTGACCAGCAAGTTCCCAAACTCCTACTCTGCTCTCATGGAGGCAGGACACCAAGTGCTGCAGCCTCATCTGCCTGTGCCACACTTGGATAGCGACCGCCCCTAATCCTGCTGGAGCAGCTGAACCTCCTGCAGCCTCTGCAGCACCAAGTGCAAGGGGAAGGATGCAGTTCCCTGGTTCCCCAGCTGTGAGAAGGCAGGCTGGATCCTCCATCCTGCTGCCAGAGTGTGGTCCATACTGTGGCACAAGTCAGATTCACGCCCAGGAGGGTGACACTGAGGCTGACAGGGTGCTTGGGCAGAGTCAGAGGCACCAACTCTATCCAAACACACCCACAGGAGCTGGGAGCTCCTGTGCACCCCACAGGGGTTCATCCCCTCAGAATGGGCAGTAGTTGATCTGGAGTTCTCCCTGAAGAGTTGCACAGAGGGAGATGAAGCCTCTTGTGAAGAAAAATAACCCCCTACAAGATGAGAACCCACATGTGGCTGCAATTTGGGAAGCACTGTCCTAAAGTCCACCTTCTCCTGGGTTTTGCTAGTGAATCCACATCAGACTCTGACCCACCCAGCTCCTGCCACCCCAGCACCTGCTGCTCCAAGGGACACCTGTGGCAGAGCCAGATGCCAGGTGAGGACCCACCCTGCTCCCACAGGCTGCAGGTGTCCCTCCTGCATGCTGGTCTGCACTGGGAGTGATTCAGTAGCGCAGGTGCTGGGCACAAGTCAGGCATATGGTCAGTGAGAAACACCCGACAGAGGAGGACCTGAGTCAGCACTCTCCAAGGAAACCTCAGAGGAGCAGTGCTGGAAGCACAGAGTGCCATGGCAGCAGGGCTGGAGGGCTCACAGAGCTGAGGGACAGTGAGGACAGAGCCCCAGCCCCAAGGATGGGGCAGGCTTGCCCCTAGCCTGGCACTGGGCTGGAGGAAGAGGAGGGTGAGGAAGGCTGGTCCCACACCTGGGGAGCAGAGCCAGCAACTTCCAGGATCTGTGTCCTGACCCACTTCTACCACAAGGCAGGAGGAGCAATCATCCCACTGTTCTCCTTCCCAGATGCTGGGAGCGGCTGCTGTTACTCCTTGCCATCTGTGATGTTTGTGGTGTCAGAGGAGCCTCTGCTGAGGGCTGGCCCATGAAATATGCACGGCGTGGCCTCTCCTTCTAAATTGCATCTCCTCCTGTGCCAAGTTCCCTCCTCACCTATTTGTCTCACATTCAAATGTTTCTTCACATTTTACAGCTCCTCAAGCCATCCATAACAGCTTCTCCTGGATTTACTCCCATTGCTGCTGCAGGCGAGAGTGCCCGAGGAAGGACTTGGCCCTGTGTCATCCAGCCATGCTCCCCACGTGGGACAGAGCAGCATAGCTGTGTCTGTGATGTGTGTTCCAGCCATGGGCTGCACTGAGCTTCCCATGCCAGCTGCAGCCACCATGAGCAGGGACCAGCCCCTCCGTGCCAGCAGCACCTGCCTGGGCATGGTGAGGCCAGGGACAGTGGCCTCGAGGGCACAATGTCACAGCCGATGGAGATTGGGACCTGGGGGGTCAGTGCTCTGCAAGGCCACAGTGACCCACGAGGGCTGGGTATGGTCCCCACGGCAGCCTGGAGCATCCCTTGTTGGTCTCCCTCCACTGGCAGGGCTACCAGGGATTTTCTCTGCCTCAGGCGCCACCATGCTGAGAGAAAGCTCATCAGATTTCACTTCCATCAAAAGTGGCTTTTTAACATTTCATCCCTGAGTTTGGGTCTGAAACTAAAGTTTCTTCAGAAACTCAGACCTGTGTGACCGGGGTCACAGGGGTTTGCAGGTGAAGAGAGAGACGAGAATGTTGGTTCTATGATCAGAAGGCTTGATTTATTATTTTATGACATATATATAACATTATGACTATACTAAAAGAATAGAAAGAAAAGTTCTCAGAAGGCTAGCTAAGAATAGAAAAGAAAAGAATGATAACAAAGATCTGTGTCTCTGCAGAGAGCGAGAGCAGCTTTGCCATGAGTGGTCAGTAAATCTAAACATCTACATGAGACCACTCACGGATCCACCTGTTGCATTCCACAGCAGCAGATAATCATTGTTTACATTTGTTGCCGAAACTTCTCAGCTCCAGCAGGAAAAATCCTAAGAAAGGATTTTAATGAAAAGATGTCTGTAACAGACCTGGTTTTGCACCCCGCTGGATGCTGCAGCTCTGCTGGCACAGCAGGCAGCACTTGGAAGCTTTCCCTGCTAAGACCAGGCAAGTGTTTCCCAGGGGTGACTGGTGCCATTAGAGCCTTTGAAGGGAATGTTCTCTGTGGCAATTGGCTGAGAAACAAGGTTTGAACTGCATTCCAAGAGTTCATATGTGCAGTCTCATCACGGCGAGGAACTTTGGGTGAATTGTTATTATCTCTAAATGGCACAAAAGAGTTAACACAGGGAATGTTTTGAAGGAAGTGGATGCTTTTCCAGAGCTTTGTACCTAGCCCCGTCAGGGGCAATGCCACTGCCTGGCTGGCTCTGTGGAAGGACAAAATGTTCCCAAAGAAAACTTTACAAATGAGCTCAGGGAATCCCCGTGGTTTCACTGCCGGTTACAGCAATGTCAGTGTTGGGGAGGGCAGAAAAAAAAACAATTGCAGGAACTAATTTTCCCATCTCCTGCCTGCGCTGAGCATTCCCAGCACAAGATGTCACTGAGGAGCTGGATTTGGACAGCTCTTCATTAGTCCGGACTCATCCTCCGGGAGCCACTGGAAACGGGGCTGGAGAAGAGGGCATGGAGAAGGAACATGGTCACGGGGAGAGGACACGGGCACAGAGAAGGGATGAGAGCACAGAGAAGGGACATGGGCACAGAGAAAGTACGCAGCTGTGCTGCAGCTGTGAAACAATCCTGCGAAAAGGAAGGGAGGTGCCCGATTTCCCGGGCCAAGTCTCGGGCGCGTTCCTGGTCGCGGGGTGTCAGGGATGTGCTCGGTAATCTCCGGAGCTCAGCACTGGGTGTGCCGGGGAGGAACAGCTCAGGCTGCCATGAGCAGGACAGGCACTCGCCTCTGCCTGGGCAGATCACGAGGTGCTGCCAGCCCTCTCTGGTGCTCCGCGGAGCAGGCGAAGCCCAACATCCCCAGCCCATGACGAGGGAGCCAAGTCTGCTGCCTCAAGCAACCCAAGCACCCATGGACCCCACCAAAATGTTCACACACACACATCAGGAGGAGAGGATCAAGTACAGGGGCTTGAAACTTCTCTCCCATAACAGGGCCCGCAGATCTGAAATCCCTTCTCCAAGTGTTTCCAGCTCCACAGGCTGGACGTACCACAGCCTGCCCCAGGGATGGCTACAAGGGAGCAAGCGCCCTTTGATGCATCCTTTGGCCCTCCCTGGGGCTGCCTGAGCAGTCAGTAGCCCCTTGGCCCTGCAGGATTGGCCCCAGTGCTTCCCACAGGTCCCCTTCAGGGCTCCCTTGGGACCTTCATCATTTTCCCCACGGCTCCTCCAAGGGCATAAGGTCCCCTTTGCCCCGCTCCCAGCACTGCTCCGAGCGCAGAGCTCCCTTCAGGCCCGCCCAGGGCTCCCCTCGAGCCTCTCCAGGCCCTTCCTGGGGCTTTCGGGGAGGGAGGTGCCCCCGGGACCGGCTGCTTCAGGGGGATGGGAACGGGGAAAGCACCGGGCAGGGGGCGGCGGGAGCGGGGTGCGCTGGGCACGGTGGCTCCAGTCTGGTGCTGGCCCCGGCGACCGTGCCAGTCCCAGCTCCTATGCCCGACCCGGTACCTATCGCAGTATTGCTCTGGCTCGCAGTTCCGCTCCCAGTGCCAATCTCGGTGCCGGTGCTGGTCCCGGTTCCTGTCCAGGTCCGAGTCCTGCTGCCGCTTCCGGTTTCGGTTTCAGTGCCGGTCTCGGTACCGTTACCGGTCCCGGGACCAGTTCCGCTACCGGTCCCTGTCCTCGTGTCGGTGCCAGTCCCGGGACTGGTTTCGCTACCGGTCGCCGTCCTCGTGTCGGTGCCGGTCCCGGGATCAGTGCCAGCCCCAGCGCCGATCCCGATCCCAGTTCCCATCCCCTTGGCGGTGCTGATGCCCGTCTCGGTGTCAGTGCCATTCCCATTCCCAGTCCCGCTGCCGGGCCCGGTGCCGATCCCCGAATCAGTCGCAGTCCCGGTCGCCGCCCCGGGTGCTCGTGCGGGTGCCGGTGCCGGGGCGCGGGGCCGGTTCCGGTGGCAGCAGAGCGCGGCCAACGGCGGGGCGGAGCGGGGCCGCGGTGCCGGGGCCCCGGGGGCGGTCCCGCTCGGGCCGTACTTAAGGCGGCGGCGGGCGGCGGCCCCGCCGTGCCCATGGCTCTCCCCAGCGCCGCGCGGGTGCTCCGCGCCGCCGTTCGCCGCTGCGATCCCCCGAGCCGCCCTCGCTCCGCGCCCGCCGCCGCCGCCCCCCGCGGCCTCTCCCCGGCGGCGGCGGGCGCGGGACCCCGGCCGGGGCCGCCCCCTCCCCCGCGGGGCGCGGAGCGGGGCCCGTCGCCGCCCGCCGTGGATTTCGGGGACTCGCGCGAGGCGTTCCGCAGCAAGAGCAACGCGGAGCTGCTGCGGGGGCTGCTGGTGCTGGGGCTGTGCGCCGTGGAGCCGCTGGTGCAGCACAACCGGCAGGTGGGTGCAGGAAGGGGTCTGCCTTGGGGGGCCGTTCCGGGACGGGGCTCGTCCCCGTTCGGGGGTCACCGGCTCTGCACCGGCGGGGTTCTCGCTCAGGGGCGCCCGCTCCGGGAGGTGTCCGCCTCCTCTGGAGGGGGTTCTTGCTCGGGAAGCTCCATTTTGGCACTGCGAGTCCCAGGATGGGCAGTGCCCCTTCCGGACGTGTCGGTGCGGGATGGGGGTTCTGTTGCTCCAGGGGTGGCTCCCAATGGGGGGGATCTTTCTCTCCGGGAGAGTGCCTGTTTTGCAGGATGTTGGTGCGTGCCAGGGATACTCGCACTCCGGGGGATGCCGGTCCTGGGCTGGGGACTCTCACCCTAGGGGTGCCCCATTTCGGGACGTGTCATTCCCCTTCCGGAGGGACCCTCGGTCTGAATGCGCGGGTGTTGGAGAGCTCCAGGACCCGGGCCAGCAGGTGCCCGTTTTGGGTCGTGGGGACTTTTCCTACGGGAGTGCCCGTGCGGGTCGGGTGCTGAGGCGCCGCTGTCCCGCAGCTGCTGCAGTTGTGCCAGCGAGTGCTGGGGCAGACGCTGTTCGAGCGGCTGATGAAGATGACGTTCTACGGGCAGTTCGTGGCCGGGGAGGACCAGGAGGCCATCAAGCCGCTGCTCCGGCGGAACCAGGCCTTCGGCGTGGGCGCCGTGCTGGATTACAGCGTGGAGGAGGACCTGGGCGACGGGCGGTGAGTGCGGCGCTGGGGCGCGCCCTGGCCGCGCTGCCATTGGCTGCGTCTGCCCAGCCCCCCGCTCCCATTGGCTGCGGAGCCGTGCGTCACGGCTCGCCCCCCGTGGCACCGCCCACTCAGCACAGGGATGGCAGTGCCCAGACCACGGGGGGACAGTGCCCAGAACACGGGGTGGCAGTGCCCAGAACACGGGGTGGCAGTGCCCCGCACCCAGGGATGGCAGTGCCCAGAACACGGGGTGGCAGTGCCCAGAACGCGGGGGGACAGTGCCCCACACACAGGGATGGCAGTGCCCAGAACACGGGGTGGCAGTGCCCAGAACGCGGGGGGACAGTGCCCAGAACGCGGGGGGACAGTGCCCAGAACACGGGGTGGCAGTGCCCCGCACACAGGGATGGCAGTGCCCAGAACGCGGGGGGACAGTGCCCAGAACACGGGGGGACAGTGCCCCGCACACAGGGAGGACAGTGCCCAGAACGCGGGAGGACAGTGCCCAGAACACGGGGGGACAGTGCCCAGAACACGGGGGGACAGTGCCCCGCACACAGGGATGGCAGTGCCCCGCACACAGGGATGGCAGTGCCCAGAACGCGGGAGGACCGTGCCCAGAACACAGGGTGGCAGTGCCCCACACACAGGGATGGCGGTGCCCAGAACACGGAGTGGCAGTGCCCGGCACACAGGGATGGCGGTGCCCAGAACACGGGGATGGCAGTGCCCAGAACGCGGGGGGTCAGTGCCCAGAACGCGGGGGGACAATGCCCCACACACAGGGATGGCAGTACCCAGAACACAGAGATGACAGTGCCCCACACACAGGGATGGCGATGCCCAGAACGCGGGGATGGCATTGCCCCGCACACAGGATGGCAGTGCCCAGAACGCGGGGGGACAGTGCCCCGCACACAGGGATGGCAGTGCCCTGCACACAGGGATGGCAGTGCCCTGCACACAGGGATGGCAGTGCCCAGAACGCGGGGATGGCAGTGCCCCGCACACAGGGATGGCAGTGCCCAGAACGCGGGGATGGCAGTGCCCCGCACACGGCGGGGGCTGTGTCCTGCAGACTGGGGTGCTGAGCCCCCACTGGGGGGGTTCCCCTGCCCCTCTGCACATACCGGGTGCTGCCCCCCCTGTCTGCTGCACCCCCTCTGTCGCCATCCATTCCCTTGCACACAGCGGGGCGCACCCGTCTCCGGCGGTGCTGTACACCGCGAGCCCTCCTGCACCCCTGAGGCGGTTCCCACCTCTATTTCCATCTCCTATGGGATGCTAACACCCCCTCCCCACCCTCTCCTATTCCATCTTCCCTCTGCCAGCCAGGTCCTATTTTCCCTAGCCCGCTGGGGCGCTGTGTCCGCCCCACACCCCTCTGCACACACACAAACACACAGCGCTGCTGGCACGCCTGAAGTCCCCCTTCCCCCTCCATCGGGATGCTGCCCCCCATTCCTGCCCCCGCCATTCCTCACCATACAATTGTTGCCTCACACATTTTGGTGGACGCGATGACCTTGGAGCTCTTTTGCAATGTTAACAATTCCATGATTTCATGATTTCCACCCTCCACCATTTCCATCCCTCTCAAGCTGGGGTGCTGCCCCCCTTCCTGCACTGACCCCCGGTCCCGGGCAGCCTTCGCTGCCTCCCGCCCTTTGGCGAGAGCTGGCAGCAGCCCAAAGCCGCCGGTAACTTTCCATGATTCGGGCTGCAGCTCCGGTCAGCTGCGCTCTCCGGATCGATGGGCCGCTGGCACGGCCGCGGGGGTGGGCGGTGTCCCCCACCCACAGCAAGGGTGGCCCTTCCGAGGACAGCGCTGAGGATGCGCCGTGCCCCGAGCTGGGGACACGCTCCGGCTGTCGTACGCTTGTCGTGTGGTGTCAAAAGCACAGCGGGAACGGCTTTCAGGATGATTTGCGAGCAGGACGTGAGTCAGGCAGGTGCTGCCGCTGGGCGCCTTATCTCCGCTCCACACCCGGGAGCTGCTTATCGGGGATCCCCGTGTGCGTGCCGGGTGCCGCTGCCCCTCGCTGCCGTTCCTCCCCTGGAGCGAAGGGTCTGTGGGTCCCTGATGGGAGCAGGCACTGGTGAGAGCTGTGCCGGGGCAGGCAGGACTGCAGCCTCCCAGAGTGGGCTGGAAACTTGGGGTTTTTTCTAGAAAAGCTTCAAAACACCCTGCTGCTGCCAGGCAGGAGGGTGGCTGTTTTGAAGGCATGTGACTGTTTTTGAAGGTTAGGTGTTTCTCCCCTGGACACACAACCGTGGTCTGGGCAGTGTTCAGCGTTCCCGTGGGGCTGGGCCAGCAGCACTGGTGCTGCCAGGCTGTCCCTGCTGCCCTCCATGCCTGACTGTGCCTCAGCCAAGGCCTTTCCTGTGGGACACCATGGAAGACTTTCAGGCAAACTGTGCCTGCAGCTGTATCCCTCCTGCTGATGGGTGCCAGTGCTTTGTGAGCTGGCTGGGCTGGGCTGCTCCCCCCCACTGCAGATTTGGGGTTTGCACGTGTGGTACTTCTGGCTAGGTGAGTTGTGTGGGCCGTTCATGTTCAAGAGACTTCCCAAGGCATCCCTGCCCAAGACCCAGAGGGATTTGCCTGGATATCAGGAAAAGGGTCATCACCCAGAGCATGGTCGGGCACTGAACAGGATCTCCAGGGAGTGGTCATGGTCCCAAGGCTGCCACTCGAGGACTGTTTGGACAAGCACGGGGTGAGATTGTTGTCCTCTGCAGAGCTAGGAGTGGAACTTGATGTCCTCATTTGTCCCTTCCACCTCAGGATGTTCTATAATTCTCTGAACAGGGACCAAGCCCAGGATGGAATTGGATGTGTCATGTTGAGTGGTGTCCCTTGCCAGCCATCACTCTGGCTCCTCCCGGGCTCTGTTTGGGGTAAAATCCCAAATTCTCAGTGCTTCTGCCAGGGCTGGTGCTGAGTTGGGCTGCGCGTGGCTGAGAAGGGTGGGCAGCCCTGCGTTCATGGCTGCTGGACCCTGGAGCTGTGTCCTTCCCCTTGGTGAATGCTTTGGGATTGTGCTGCTGCCAGCCAGGAAGCAGAGTTACCAACCACAGCAGTCAGTGGGTGTTTTGGCCTCTTGGTGCCATCTCCCGTTGTTCTTCTGGAGCAAGCCTGACATAATGGCAGGGAAATGCCCTTTCCAGCCCAGGAATGGGCTGTGGCACCTCTTCCCCAGCCCTTCCAGCTGGGAACAGCAATGACACGTGGGCAAGAACCGGCTTATCCTGCCTGCTGCAGGCCCCTGCCTGCCCTGCTCAGGCTGGCATCCAGGGCTCTGCCAGCTTGTCCCAGGAGCCTCAGCCACGTGCTGGAGGCTGCTGCCAGGTCATGGTGACACAGCTGTAAATCAGTGTTCTGCAGGCAGCAGAGGTCTGGGGGCTCCAGCATGGCTACAGCCCTGGGTAGGGGGGAGAGGCAGCACTGGGCAGGGGCTTCTGGTACCTGTGGGGTGAAGCTGCAGCCCCCCCATAGTGAAGGTGGCTGTAGGCTCCTGGCAGCCCTGGGGCCATTGCTGGCACACGGCCATCCCAGGACTGCACTGTGGGTTGGGGTTGTGCTGACACAGGGGAGGGACAGTCCTGCCCCTGGCATTGTCAGATGCTCTTCAGGCTCTGCCACGCAGAGTGTGGATTCGACTTCCTCTAAAATTCCTTGTGTGGATATCTGACACCTGCCCCAGTGTGGGATCACTGTCCCCAGCCTGGGCAATGCTGCTCCCAGAGCTGCTGCCTCCCCTTCTCCTCCTGTTCCCCGTGCTCACTCCCAGAGGCCACCCCTGCCCTGTGCTTCGTCAGCATGTTCCCTGGGATCATGGGGCAGCTTCTGTTTAGCTTCAAGCTCTCCAAGGCCTGTGGTGGTCCTGGTCTGCTGTGTACTGACAACTCCTGCATGGAGCAGGTTGAAGGTCTATTCTGCCAAGAGCTTTGCTTTATTCCTACCTGTGGGATTTTAAGCACCACCCATAGCTCCAAAATGGACTTCATGTAACCATGAGTCTTTTCCTTGGATGTAGTAATTCAAGGACAGCTTCTCCCCGATCCCTCATCCCCTTTGCCAGACCCATTTGTTTGTAATGAGCAAAGCAAACATGTTGTGCTGCTGGCATCCTCCGGGTAACCTGTGGGGCCAGAGGGATTATTTCCAACAGTGGGACCTTTGTGCTGCTCCTGAGCTGCTCTACTTAACCTGGTCCAAAACTTCCTGAAAGCCCCATCTGCTGTGTCAGCTGGATTTCCCTTCCCAGCCATCCAGCAAGTCCTCACAACCTGCTTTAGGCAAGTGTGAGATCCCAGGCCCCAAACTCAACCTTGAGGCTGTTCCTGTCTGGATACAGCCTGCCAGGAGCATCCAGACAGTGCCTGGAGATGGGACCTGCTCTGGGAGACTTATTGTGGGTTTGTAGAAGGGATGGTCAGGTATAAGCTGGGTTCAGTGGCACTTGTGGGTGAGGGAATGGCTTTGTTGGCCAAGATTAATATTACAAAGTGAGCTGATATCCAGGACAAAGTTATTTCTTCAGCTGGAAGCATCTTCCTTTATTTTGCTTGATGCAGAAGAACAAAGCAAGCACCGTGGCCCTGCTTTGAATGCCCCCCTAGAGGATGAAGGAGCAGCTGGTGCAGTCATGCAGCAGAAATGCTGCTGGGAAGGGTGTGTTTATCTTCAGGAACACAAAACAATCCAACTCCAAGGGCGCTGTTTGCTGTTTGAGCTGTGTGCCTGCACTCCAGCCACTTGTCCCCAGTCCCTTGGATGTGGTGCCCGGGGTGTGCTCAGAGCTGTCCCCTGTGCACAGGACCCCTGTGTGCCCTCATGTCACAGCAGTGTTCAGCTGAAGCTGTCCCCTGTGCCATGCCACCAGCTCCAAAGGGAGCTTCCACCTAGCAAGGGCTCTGCTGACAAATCCCATTGCTGAGTGTATGATCTCTCCTCCTTCCTTTCCTCCACCCTCTGTACTCAGGGACAGCAAGCTGCTTTCCCTGCCCTCAGGTGAGTGAAATCAGGGAGCAGAGCCTGCTAGAAATGGTGCCTTGTGCTTCCTATGAGCTCCAGCTGCTCCTGCCCTGGCTCATGCTGGGCTTTGTGGCACTTTGAGTGGTGTGGGGCTGGTGCTGGCTCCAGGGGCCAGAGGGAATGGCTTGTTCCTGGTTGTTATGCTTCCAGCAGCCCCTAATCCCTGTCACAGGATTTTCATATGGGAGAGCGTGCCCTGGGACCCTGCCATGTGCCTCTGTGCTCTCTTGCCCAGCCTGCTGGCTCCAGATAGGTGGCTTTGCTTCTTCCCTCCTTCCCTCCAACTGTGCTTCTTTGCCATGGGGCACAGCCAGCTTGGGGACAGGGATGCCAAGGCAGAGGCCTCCTGCAGGGGATGGTTCTGCTGCCACCCAGGGCTGCTCTCCAGGAGCTGGCCCTGTTCCAGGTCATACCCTGGCTCTGCACCTGGGTTTAGAGTGTCAGCAAAAAGGCTTAGCTACTCAAGCTCAGGAAGGATGTCGTGACTTGGCCATCATCCCCCAGGCTGTCAGAGCCTTGTTATCTCCATGGCAGAGAGTTTGGGCTTGAAATGACATCCGAGGTCAGCTGGAGTTGGAAACGAGGTGTTGTTTGTGAGTTGTTGGCTGAAGCAATGGCACAGAGGAGTGTGGGGCAGCAGGCACCCTCGGCTTGGTATGCTCAGGGTCTGGAGGAGCTCTGTGCTCTGTGGTCTGGCTGCTGGTGCCATCAAGGTGGGAAGGCAGTGGGTTGAGGTTTGGTGTCACCACAGCAAGGACCACGAGCAGGTTGGAGATGGAGCATGCCAGTCCCACCAGACTGACTTATCTTTGCCATGGTGTGGGCTTTTGGAGAGCAGCTCTGAACCTGGGACAGGCCATCCTCACTGTGCTGCCTCAGGGCTCCCAGGTCTTCCCTGGATGGATGGTAAAGCCCCGTTCCCTTCCACACGTGGGTTTTGGGCCTCTGAAGTGCCAGCTGGATCCCATCGGTGATGGGATGGCAAGGGAACAGCAGGGCCAGCAGCAGGATGGCAGCACAGGAGCCTCAGAGCTGTCCTGTCCATCAGCATAGGGCTTCAGGGGGTTGCTGAACTGGCCCTCATCTTTCCTGTTTCTCTTCTTAGCTCCCGCACCTCTGCAGCCGACAAGGAGACGGGAGGTGAGTGACGGGAGATGGCCTGGAGGTCCGGGCATGAGAGGCCTGGTGTTGTGGGGGAAGGACCCAGGTACCATGGCCTCAAAAAATGAGCTGGATGAAGAATAACATGATTCCTGGCCCAGTCGTGCCCTTCAGCAAAGACTCGGCCTCTGCTCAGGCACAGAGCAAGCAGGGCCAAGTCAGTGCTGGGGGCCCTTCTGAGGTCCAAGCCAGAGCCTCTCTCTCTTCACCCACACCAGGAGCTCCTGGGGAGGCTGTAGGAGCTTGATGGGGCATGGCCCATCTCCCTCCTCTCCCACCCCAGGAGCAGAAAAAAGGGAGAAGCAATACCGAGTGCATCTGGGATTTGGGGATCACCGTGGTGGAATCACTGGGGCCCACTCCTATTTCTACGCAGATGAGGCCAAGTGTGACCAGCACATGGAGACTTTCCTCCGCTGCATTGATGCCTCAAGTGCGTGCTCCGCATGTCCTGGACAGCCCCACTGTGCTGGGGACTGCAGGGATCTCTCAGTCCCACCCCCACCACATCTCCCTGCCCAAGGGCTGGCGTTCCGGTTGACGCTGTTGTTGTGGTTCCATCCAGGGGGCTCCTCAGAGGACGGATTCTGTGCCATCAAGATGACAGCGCTGGCCAGACCCCAGTTCCTGGTGAGTGCCAGAGCTGTGGCAGAGTGTGCTGGGGCAGAGCCAGGGTCACAGATGATGCTTCTGCTGGGGCAGGTGCCAGGTGGCATCTCTAGTAAAAGCAGTGAGGAGTGGGCACCAGCAGCCTGTCCCCTGAGAGCCCAAGATCCCTGGAGACCCTGACTCAACTTTTGGGGAGACACAAAGATGTGTCATAGGTGACATAAAGGTGGATATGTGGGGTCTGTGCTGCCCTGCTCTGGGGCCAGCATCTGCCTCGGGCTGGGTATGATCTTGCAAAGTCCTGGCAGGACAGGAGGCTCCAGCCTGGGTGTCTCACCTGGAGCCCTGTCCCCGCAGGTGAGTTTCTCAGAGGTGCTGGTGAAGTGGCGGAGGTTCTTCCACCAAATGGCTGCAGAGGAGGGCCAGGCTGGGCGGGCAGTGCTGGACACAAAGCTGCAGGTGGAGAAGCTGCAGGTGAGGTGGGGGAGGCCTGTGGGAGGAGGCTGTGCTGTAGGGATGCCCTGCTGGAGGTGGCCATGGACACGGAGGTGCCAGAGCAGCCCTGAGCTGTGACACCTCAAGCAGACAGACCCCTGATGCTTCTTTTGGTGGCAGGAGGCACTGGCCAACCTCGGCATTGCAAGCAAGGCAGAGATCCAGCAGTGGTTCACAGGCGAGAACGTGGGCACCAGTGGGTAAGCTGCCTGGGAGCTGGGGGTGCTGCAGCACAGGGACACTGGGGGACTTTGTCCCTGTCCCTGGGCCAGCAGCAAGGGGAGGTCTCCAAAGGCCTGCTGTGGCTCAGCATAGCAATAGAACATAGGGGGAGTTTGGGTGGAGGTGACAAGACAGGACAGGGTGACACATGTGTCCTTCCTGCTGGTGAGGGTTGGGAGCTGATAGAGAGCCCGCTACCTTTGCAAGACACCAGCAAGGACCTGGCTCTCTGTCCCCAGCACTGTGGACCTGCTGGACTGGAACCGCCTGTTGGACAGCCGCACCAAGCTCTCCAAGCCTCTGCTCATCCCCAACAGGAAGGTGGGTGCCCACCTTTGCTACCCCCAGAGCGATCCCACAGGGGCTTTGTGGCAGCAGGGCGAGGGTCTCCTGCTCTTTGCAGTTGGGGCTGGTGGCTGCACAGCTCAGCCATGCTGTGATCACAGTGTGCAGCCACCAGGCTGGCAGGGTGGGCACCCGGTCACGCCCTGCTGGGGCTGGGGCACTGCGGTGGGGCAGCAGCCAGTCCAAGGGACAGGCTCCCTCCAGGGGTGTTTGTGTCCCCCACGGGCAGAGCTGGGCGCAGGCAGGGTGCCACAAATCTGTTCTTGTTTCAGACTGGGCAGCCGGAGCCTCTGCTGTCGCGCTTTGGTGAGGAGGAGGAGCAGCAGCTGAAGAGGGTGCTGCAACGCATGGACGTCCTCGCAAGGGTGAGGGGGCCTTGGGGCTGGGGGAGTCACAGAGGGGGACACATGGAGGAGCAGGCAGCCCTATGAACCAGCCTGCATGTCCTTCACCCCAGAGTGCCATGGAGCAGGGCGTGAGGCTGATGGTGGACGCGGAGCAGAGCTACTTCCAGCCGGCCATCAGCCGCCTGGCGGTGGAGACGCAGCGCCGCTTCAACAGGAGCCAGCCCGTCATCTACAACACCCACCAGTGCTACCTGAGGGTGAGGCCCGCGGGTCCCGGGCGCTGCTCCCGAAACCGTGGCAGTGCAGTGGCACAGCTGCTGAGGCAGTCAGGGGTGGCACTGCAGTAATGACCTTGTGCCATCTCTTCCACTGGCTCGCAGGAGGCTTACAACAACGTGACAGGGGACATGGAGCTGTCCCACCGCGAGGGCTGGCACTTCGGCACCAAGCTGGTGCGTGGTGCCTACATGGAGCAGGAGAGGGAGAGGGCGGCTCAGATGGGCTACGAGGATCCCATCAACCCAACCTATGAGAAGACCAATGAGATGTACCACAGGTAGGGGACAGCCCCAGCCACACTGCTGCCTGTTGCCCCAGTGGAAGAGGCCTCACCAGAGGCCCATCTTGCCTTACAGGTGCCTGGACTATGTCCTGGAGAAGATCAAGCAAAGGTGGAAAGCCAGCGTGATGGTGGCGACTCACAATGAGGACACCGTGAAGTTCACCCTGCACAGGTGGGTGCTGGTGAGGCAGGGACAAGGGGCTCGAGGCATGTGGGAGCCCAGCAGAGATGCAGAGAGATGTGCTGTGGTGTGTCAGGTCCCCCCGGAGCTCACCTGGGGGGATCCTGGCTCCCACGTGGTGCTCAGGGCTTTAGATGGGACTTGGAGCTGAGATACAGCACAGTGGCCCCAGTGGCTGCAGAATTGGTCCCATCACCAATTCAGAGGCTCTCGTAAAAACAAATCCGTCAAGCTCCACATCCCAGCATCCACTGGGATGTGGTCAGTGCCACCCTGTCCCACTTGGAGATGATCCCCAGCCTTCTGGTGGGACACGGTGCCCTGGTGAGCTCTGCTGGGTCTGCTCTCCCCCTATGCTGAGGCTTGTTTTGCAGGATGAAGGAGCTGGGGATCCATCCCTCGGACAAGAAGGTGTGCTTTGGGCAGCTGCTGGGCATGTGTGACCAGATCACCTTCCCCCTGGGTGAGTGATGGGAGTGGGGGGCTTGGCAGAGGTGCTCCAGCCCCACTGAGACCCCTAAAGAGCTGCTGGGAGGGAGGAAGGGAGGAAGGCCTGTCATAGAGCACTGGCTGAGCACAGTGTGTTGCCATGGGGAATGCTGTGACCCCTGGGTGGGGGTTTGGGGAAGATGTAGATGAGGATATGAGTGAAGAGTGACATCTCTCTCCGGAGGTCCATGACCTCTAGTGGCTGTGCAGGGACATTCCCATTTTGGAGTCTGAGCAGAGCCTGGGGTCTCAGGGTAGGGCAGAGACTGGTCCTGGCAGACAGAAGCCCTCTCCTGTACCTCCTCGGCCTGGGGGTGTCCCTTGGCTCCATGGGAGGTGCACACCGAGTCCTGGGCTCCCTGCTAACAGGATGGCACCAGCCTCGTGTGACCCTGTCCTCAGCCACCAGCCCAGGAGCAGAGCAGCACTGCCAGGGGCCTGGGCAGGAGGACACACAGGGGTCCAGGTACCCAGCCCAGGTCAGGGACTGATCCCCCTGCCCACACCAATGTCCAGAACAGAGTCCCAAGGCCAGCAGAGCAGCTGGAGGCAAACTGGGCAGTTGTCCAGCACAGATGCTGCTCTGTCCTGGAGTTCTCTTGGAAGCAGGGCTTGGCCGCCCATCTGCAGCCTCGTCCGGTCATGCTGGAAGAATGTGTTAACTTGATGTTTCTGGTTGAACGCTCCTTGAGCTGGCCCAGCCCCGGCTGCCGACATTCCCAGGGCTCCTGGTGACCTCGGCCCGCTCCCTCTGGCGCTTTCCCAAGCTCCCGGTGCTGAGCCGGGAGGGGTGCGCGGCTGCTGGGAGCCCCTCCAGTGCCACCACGGCCTCCTGCACGGCCTCCAGGCCGGGGGAGGGCAGGCAGGCAAGGGCAGGTGGCTTTCTTTTTTCCCCCCACCTTTTTTTATTTTCCCCTTTGTTTTTATTTCACCCTTTATATCCTCGCCCTTTTTCTTTGACCTTTTTTCCCCTTCTTCTCCCCCTTTTTTCTCCCCCTTCCTGTCCCTTCCTCCCCTTTTCCCCCTTGCCCCCTTTTTCCCCATTTCAAGTATCTTCCTCTTCTTTTCCTCATTCTTTACCTTTTTTTTCCTTTTTGCACATATTTTTTGTCTCTCTGGGCGATTCCCTGAGCCGCAGCCTCTCCCCTCAGGGCAGGCTGGTTTCCCGGTGTACAAGTACGTGCCGTTCGGGCCGGTGAAGGAGGTGCTGCCCTACCTGTCCCGCCGGGCGCAGGAGAACCGGGGCATCATGCAGCGGGCGAACCGCGAGCGGGACCTGCTCTGGAAAGAGGTCAAGCGGCGCCTCCTCTCAGGAAACCCCTTCAGCCCCTGAGCCCAGCCCGGGGCTCCTGCACCTTGGCCCTGAAGCACCGTCACCATCCCCAGCCCGGCTCTGCTGCAGCTCCCCCAGCCCCTTTGCCCAGGAGAGAAGTGTCCTTGTTGCTGTTGAACCACTCGCGCCTTCGGTGGCCTCCGGGATTGCCCCCGCTGGCGCTGCCCCAGGGATGTCCCTGTGCCATCCCACGGCCTCTGGAGCTGTCCCTGGGGGGGCTCTCCTGCCAGCCCACCCTGTGCCTTGATGAACACTGTCCCGATGTTTTTTCCCTGGCAGGATTGCACAGGGTGATTTATCCACTTGCCTTGTGCCCATGGGCTCAGGTCCAGGTGGGCTGGGTGACTTTGGGACAAGCTGGCCTCAGCCAGAAGCTCCTCCAGCCTTTGCCAGGGTTGGAGCTTAGCCTCCACCAGACCTCTGAAGGGGCAGGACCAGCCCCTGTTGCCCGTCCCTGCTACCTGCCTGCTCACTGGCTTTGCACTGACCAGGGCTGGGCAGGTCCAGGCTCTCCTCCAGCCCACTGGGATAACCTGCCTGGGGTTGTCCATCCTCAGGCACACGTCCAGGGGAGCAGGAAGGGTGAGGGGAGTGGGCTGGCCCCATCCCTGAACCGTTCCTGCCCGCAGCCCCTGGTTCTAATGCTGGACCATGGCAGTGGGAGCACCAGGAGTTGGACCACAGCTCGTCTCTGCTGTACACTGGATTTGTAGAGAATGGAAATGATTAAATCACAACTGTTCCTGCTGCCATCTCTTTCTCTCTGCTCGTGGGCAGCCACATGTGCCCAGGCACTGCTGTGGTCTCAAGGGAGGGTTAATGCTGCATGCTTTGGCCTGAGCCAGAGCCTGGGGAAAGGAGAGAGATGAAACTTCTTGGGACAGGGACTGGAGAAGCTTGGGAGCCCCGGGCCATCCCCATACCTGCAGAAGAGAGGGTGGCAGCATGGGAGAGACCTGCTTTTGGGGGACATGCACCCTGCAGGATTTCATGCCTCAAATTAGGAGCAGTTTTTCTCGGGCTCTGCAGGACCACAGGCATCTCTGGGATTCCCTGCATGGAGCTGTGGCAGTGTCTCCTTTATTTGGGGGTCAGCTTCTATACTTGGTGAGCCATCCACGCTAAAGTGGTGATGTTTTGACTTTCCAGAGCTGGTCATCTCCTGCCTTTTCTCTAGTTGAGACTCTTCTGCCTTAAAAAATAAACCTGGAGGGGAGCAGGGAGCTTTGCCTGGAGCAGGAGACCAGAACAGCACTGGTGCAGGCAGCAGCTGGGCTCCTGGAACTTAAAGGAAGCTGGGAGATGTTCTAGATGTTCTGGGCTGCCTTCCAGCCCACACAAGCAGGATGCTGTGACAGTGGCACAGAGTGCCCTGGTGCCCCAGGGGCTGAGCTCTGATGCTGCAGCTGCACCCAGGCCTGGCTGATGCAAAGACCCACAGGCATGTGTTGGAGGGCAGGTGAAGTCCCTCTTGGTCCTCTTTTTTGCAGATAATCCCCTCCCCAGCCCTGTTCCAGGACAGGACAGCTCTGCAGCCTGGGGCAGTGGTGTTGTGTGTGCCTGTTTGTGGGGGCTGTGTAGGGCTGCAACTGCTGCCTCCTGAACACCCAAGGCACAGAATGCCCTTGAAACCCCCAAATCCCCATATCCCCACCACCTTTCACAGAATGTCCTCAGCTGGAAGGGACCCACAAGGATCCAGTTCCTGCCCCTGCCAGACCCAGGGACCCGGCAAGCTCAACTTCTGTCCCTGCCCAGACCCCCAACAACCCCACCCTGTCCATCCCTGGCAGTGCTGCCCAAAGGCTCCTGGAGCTCTGGCAGCCTCGGGGCCGTGCCCATTCCCTGGGCAGCCTGGGCAGTGCCAGCACCCTGTGGGAGAAGAGCCTTTCCCTGATATCCCACCCAACTGTCCCCTGGCACAGCTGTATCCATGCTCAGCCAGAAAATAGCAACAGCCACTTTTATTTCTGGGTGCACTGACCCAACCAACACTCCCATATCCCAGGCGTTCCCCACCCTGCTCAGTTCTGGCTTTTGTTGCTCCTGTTTTCTGCTTGTCCTGGAGGAAGAGGAAGCATGGAAAGGTGCTCTGTGTGTGTGTGTGTGTGTGTAGGACCCTGTGCTGCTGCAGCAGTGGAGAGTTGGAAGGGAAAAGAGCCAAATCCTTGCAGAAAGGCTGAAATCCTGACAGCCTGGGCACAGTGAGGATGGTGACAATACCCCACATTGTAGGTCCCACCTTGCCCTGCTGTGCAGTCCTGCCCATCCAAGCAGCCATGGGGATTTTTGAACCACTGACAGAACAGCATCTTTTTGCTTAGCTTTGTGTTCAGAAATATTATAGTGCTGGGGTTTCTTTCTTCTGGGATGTTTTCCAAAACACAGAAAGACAGGAGACAGGCACCTGGCAGGGTTAGAAATGGGAACTGCAAATAATGGTGTGATGGAAAGCATGGGCCAAGCTCTGTATGGACAGCAGCCTGGCCAGGAGCAGTGGGAGACAAGGGAGGGGTGGGTGCTACCTGTGGGATATGCCGTGCCCAGGCCCTAGCAGCACCAGCCAACCCAGGGCACTGTGAAACCTCCCCTTGCCTCTTGCCCACAGCATCCTCAGCTTCTCCAGCCTCTTATGCCAGCTGGCAGCATCTTCTGAGGGAACAGCTTATCTCCCTGGCTGCGGCCCAGCCCCTGCCCTGCCCTGGGTTACACGGGTAGAAATGGAGCAGCCAAGCTGCATTGCCTGCTGGCCAAGAGAAATACAAGTTAAGTTTATGGAAGCCAAAAAAACATACAAAAGCTGACATATCCTCACACAAAGCACCAGCACAGCAAAGGTGAGAGGCAGTGTGATCTTGCCCTGACTCATTGTGACTGGGACAGCAGAGCACAAGGCCTGCTCAGCACAGTGCAGGGGGATGAAGCTGTGGAAACAGCCTGAGTGAGGCTACAGCTCCAGGTGGACACAAATGCCATGGGGGGCACCACCACCACACCCAGATTTCTGCCTAACTTTGGAGCTGAACCTCCTCATCCCCCTTTCCTCAGCAGAAAGGGATGCCAAGCTCAGCCTGAGTCATCCTAAGGAAGAAGCAATTTGTGCCCCCTATGGTCTTCTCACTCCAGCAGCTGTGAGCAGGGTGGGGCAGGGGGGACAGGGATGTGGAGGCAGGGGGAGATGGGCAAGGGATGCTACTCCCTGGTGCTATTGCCAAGCAGGTGGGATGTGCCAGGGCAAATAGGAGGGGAGAGAGGGGCTGCTACTCTATGGTCACATTCTCACTGGTAGGACCACCAGAGACTTTCCATTGGGAGTCACCTGTCTGAGCAGGAGAGAAGCCTTCACGTGCAGCAGTATTGCCAATACTGAAGATGGAGAGAAGCCACCAAGTGCCTTTGCTCTCTGCTTGATGCAAAGATCCCAAGGTGCTCAGAACTCCCTGATCCTCTCCAGAAGGATGCTGCCCAGCTCTCGCCTACAGGGATGGAGGCTCCCCATCCCCAGGAGGGTGTGTGGTGCTCAGAGGCAGCTCTTTGAGAGATGCACTGTCTGTACACTCCCCCAGCTCTATGCAAGCCATCAGTATTGAGGGGACACATGCAGTTGTCCAGCTGCATTTGCACTACCTTAAGGGAGATGTCCAGAATATCCCCATCCACATTTCCCCCATGCTGTTATCAGGTATCCTGGGAGCTCAAAGGACCTTGAGCTCTCTTGCAAGTGACCATTGAGCTGAAAACCCAGCTGGCACAGGCTGGTGGCCAAGGCAGCCCTGGCCCATTGAGCGCTGCTGCACTGTCAGGCTGAGGAGGTTCATTGACTGCCCCACCCGGGTAGAAATGTGGCACTCGTGCCGGTGCCCAGGGTGTCCCCCCTGATTCCCAGCTGTGTCCTTACAGTGGGTTAACCAACAGCTGCTCTGCAGCCTTTCTGTCGCTGTACACGGTCCTTGGCTCCGCTGCTGCAGGCACCATTTCGCTCCCATGGGTCCTGCATGGCTCCCAACAGACTGGTCCGGGCTGCCAGACACACGGAGATGGCAGAGCGCTGGCATCTGTGCAGGACTGCTGGACACTGGGGCTGTCACACACCTGGGGCTACCAGACCTTTGGGGAAGCCAGATCCTGTGTCTGTCTCCAGCATCCGGAGCTGCTGGATCCCTGGGTCAGGGGGATGCTGAGGGGCGTTCAGGCTCCTGAAGGCTGCCAAACTGCCAGGACAGGCTGACCCTGGGGTCTTGGGGCACCCAGGACTGTTGGGCCCCTGGAGCTACTGGAACCACAGGTCAGACAGATCTCAGGGCTGTTGTGCATCTCGGGCAGCCAGATTCCAGATACCCGGGACTGCCGGACCCCCGGGACAATCAAAACCCGGAGCTCTGGGACACCCACGGCTGTCGAACCCCTGGAGCTGCTGGATCCCGGGAGACCCAGACCCCGGAGACCACCAGACTGTGGAGACTCCCGGGGCTCTGCGGCTTCCAAACCGCCGTGACAGCCGAGCCCCGGTGCTGCCGGTTCGCGGGCCGTCCCCACCCCGAGCCACGGCACCGCCGGGACTCCCGGGAGCTGCAGGACCCCCGGGCCGCGCTGGAAGCCGGGACTCCGCATCCTCCCCGGTTCCAGCGGCGCTGCCCACCCGGCGGAGCCTCTCGGGGCCATCGGGGCGGCGCTGCCCGGGGCCGGGGCGGCGGCGGCGGCGGCCCCCGGAGCCTGGCCCGCCGTCAGGGGAACCAATGCGGAATTTCCTGGCTGGCGGCGGAGCCCCTCCCGCCGCCGCAGAGAGGGGCGCGGGGGAGGCGGCGGCGGAGCGATCGCAGCGCGGCTTCCGCCCGCCGAGCGGCAGCGGGGACCGGCGGCGAGCGGGGGGCAGCGCCCGGCCCTGGCGGGGCTGTGCCGGCTGCGGCTGGGCCCCGGCGCTCCGCCGCTGATGGCGGCCCGCGGGCTGCGGCCGCCCCGCCGCGCCCGGGCCGGGGCCGCGCTGCTGCCGCTGCTGCTGCTGTCGGTGCTGGGGCGCGGAGCCGCCCAGGAGCTGAGCCCCCGCGGCAGGAACGTCTGCAGGGCCGCCGGGTAGGAGCGGGGCCGGGCAGGTGTGCGGGGCGGGACGGGACCCCGGCACCGGGGCCGCGGGACGGGACGGGACGGGCTCGCCGGTCCATCCCCCATCCCGGGCAGCCGCGGCGCTGGGCGCCTTCCAAGACAAAGTCCGTCCTGTGCGCGGCTGAGGCGGGGGGAGCCGGCAGCGGGGAGAGCGTGGGGAGCTGAGCCCGAGCGGGGCGGAGACGTGGGGGCTGCTCCTGATCCCCGGGGGCTGCGGGGAACCGGTCCGGGATGCCCCCGGAGCCAGTCCTGGATGCCCGGGGCCGGTTCTGTTGTAGGGAGCTGGGTTTGGGTGTCTCTGGGGATGGAGTCGTGAGAGGGACAGAGGGCAATCCTGCATCCCTGGGGCAGGGTCTGCGCTGGGGAGCCCGTCCCGGGTGTCTCCGGGGATCGGGTTGCGCTGCTGACCCTGGGCTGGTGGGATGCAGGATGCTCCGGGTATCATGGTGAAGCTGTCCCAGGCTGCTGGGGATTGTGGAGTTGGCAGCCCCAAGACCCTCGTGTTTGGCTTCAGAAAGTGGCTGCTGGCACTCTCTAGCTGTCCCGGGGTCATATTCTGCCTGCCGGGCTGGGGCAGGGTCTCGGCAGATGGCACTGGCTTCTCCCGGCTCCCAGTGTCCCACAGGTCCCTTTGCAGGGCAGCATCACCTCAGCTGGGCTGCTCTGCAGCACTCAGGCTCGGTCTGCCCAGGCTGCCGGGCCGGGCTGGCCCCAGTGAGAGGGGAGAGAGCCCCCAGTCCCTGCCTCCCGCCTGGGAGAGCTGGATCCCCCGTGCTTGATGGGGGGCCCGGGCCATAAATGCACCTTTACATCTCGCCTGTGAGGTCAGACCAGTCCACTAGGAAAACATGTGCTTCAAGTAAGAGGGGCCGCATAATGGCTCCATTCAGCAGGGCCACAGGGCGCTGGTGCCCCCTCCTCAGATTACAGCCGGAGTTTCCTAAGGAGGCATTTCACGAGGCAGAGCAGGCGCAGCTCCCGCCGGTGCTGCTCCTGGGCAGCAGGGAGCCGTCCCTCCTCAGGGAGTGATCTGCACAGCAAAGCGCCACTGCCTCTGGGGTGGCACAGGGAGCTCCAGCGGTGTCCCCACCTTGCTCCTTGTACGCTGCCTCACGTGCTGGGCGTGAGGGGCCTGGCTTCTCCCCACGCACAAGGACCCCTCATCCCCAGGGATGGAGGCGGGGCAGGTGTGGAACCAGCACCATGGGCTCAGCCTCACTCACTGTGCCCCCCGTGGGTGCCATGGCTGTGAAAGAGGCACTGGATGTTGAGTGGGACAGGTTGGTTGTGTCCATCCATCCTCTGGCGGGACTGGGGCCTGCAGGCAGCCTGGGGGCTGGGGTGATGGGACAGAGACAGTCCCTAGGAAGCTCAGATGAAGTTTGCATCATTTTCTATCCCTCACCCTTCTGCAAACCCTTCGTCCCTCTCCACCCACTCACTCAGCACCCCCATCATTGCTGTGTACAGTGGACATGGAGGACTATCCACACATTGCCATCCAAACCCACCCCAGCGGCCCCAAGGCCCTGATGCTGCAGATCCTGAGGCCAGGGGCACTGGGACTGGTGGTGGCTTTGGGAGGAGGTCCCAGTGTCCTCCACCCAAGGCTGTTGGAGCTTGTTGGGCCCTTACCTCTGCAAAGCCCCTCCAGACATGCTGTGGAGATGCCACCGTGGGTTTCAGAGGGCTCAGGATTGTGTGACTTCTTGGGACCTGGATCCCAAGTAGAAATTCAAGGAATAATTTAGGGCAGAAGAAAAGGGCCTATCTGGGGCTCTTTTGTGTTCTAAATTCAACTTATCCTTAAATTTGAAGTTCTTTTATAACTGGTTTCCCATTGGTATGAGCAAAGGTGCCAGTGGTGACAGCCTGGACACTGCTTTGACCCTGTCCTGCTCTCTTGCTAACATTCTCTTCTCCTTTGGTCTTTAATTTTATTTCTCTGCCCAAAGGGTTTCTATTTATGCTCACGATCCTATTCCTGCCTGCCCTGGGTATCTGTCTGTCTGTCTGCACCCTGAGGCTGGTGTCAGGGAGCTGCAGCTGGCATCAGCTGGGGAGTGCCAGTGCCTGGGACCCAGTTATCCCAGGCACACTGTGTGCCAGCTGGGTGGCACAGAGGAAGACGAGCACTGGGGTGATGCTTGGAAGGAGCAGCAGGGCGGGGATGGAGAAGCAGTGGGCATGGGGAGGGTGGCAGTGGTTCTCTGAGCACCAGGATTGTGCTGGGTGTCTGCAGGGCTCCTTTGCAGCTCCATCCATGGGTTGAGCTGGGTGGTCTCACATGGGACCACATGCAGCAGCTCCCAGCTGAGCCCCAGAGTCCTGTTCCTGCTTCCAGGGATGTGAGCCTGCTCCTCATTGTTCAGGGCAGGCTGTGCTGCTCTGATTGAGGAGCCACCCCTCCTGCCTCAGAGGCCTCTCTGTAGGATACTAATCCACAAGAAAAATATTCTGCCTTTGTGAAAAGCCTGGGATCATTAGCTGAGATCCCAGTGGTGCTCAGCATGAGCAGGACATGGCTATGGGGCAGGGGCACCCTGGCATGGAGGGCTTGTCCCTGCAGGTGACAGCTCCAGCTCTGCACGCAGCCCATTCCTCTTCCTCCACATCAGCTGAGGTCTCAAGCCCTAGCCACAGCTCAGAGGCAGCTTTTCATTGTTTTTTTTTCCTCAGCATTTGTAGTGCTTTGAAGGAAAAAAAGTATTTGCAGAATGGATGTTTGCAGTGCCATGTCCGTGTGGGTCAGGAACGAGCTTTTAAACACAACTCTCAGTTTTCCAGTGGTCAGGGGGCATGTGGAAGAAGCCCTTTGTCAAGGAGCTGAGGCCAGGAAACACCTTTCAGTCCCACACCCTGATGAGCATTGGTGACCTGTGGCCAGCACTGCCCCTCTGTGGGTGCCTGTGCTGGGACCAGTCCGTGTACCCCGCTGGGAGCAATGGCTTTCCAGTGCCACGTCCTGGAACCTCTCCTTGCCACAGGACCAAGTTTATTTGTTGTCAAAGCTGCTGATAAATGAGATGGGTGCTGAGCAGGGTGTGGGAGGCCATCAGCAGGCTCAGGCAAGGAGAGATAAGCTATCAGGGAACAGATAAGCCCAAATCCTGTGAGGCGGTGGGCTGGCTCCCAGCTGGGGTGGTTGTGGTGCCGCTCACCTCCTCCAGCTCATGGCAGAAGTTTTCCCCTCCTGCCACCATGTCCCAGTAACTCCCAGCTCCCCACCATCAACTCATCGCAAAGGATATTTTTTGGCACGTTTCAGGTGATGCCCATTTTGGTGGCCAGGCTGAGCTGTTGGAGGCAGGTTTCCAAGGTGGAAGGGTTTCCTCTGGTAAACCTGTGATGATTTCATTCTAAAGCCACCAAACTGAATTTCTAAAGGGTGGACTGGTGAAAGCAAGTCCAGGTGCAACAGTGAGGCTTTGGCCATGCCATGGGAGGGCAAGAGCACCACGGGCCCTTCTCCACCTCTGCCTGAGTATCCCAGCACAGCTGGCAAAGATTTTTGGGAAGCCTTTTGCAGAGAAGGACCTTGACTCCGGCCTGCCCAGTCCTCAGGGAAGCGATTTGATGGTTGGCCCCCTTTGCTATTAACCCCATGCATTAACCCTTTGTGTGCTCGGTGGGAGCAGAGTCCCCCCTCGAGCCCGAGGGTCCCTGGGGGGGTGTTTGTGCCGCTGCCATTGCAGCATCCCGGTGCTGCTTCCACAGGCTGCAGAGATGGAGCTATTTCGGGCGCCGGCTGCAAGGCATTTTTTCCAGGCCTTGAATCATTTTTGTGGTTCTTTTCCGCCTCCTTTCCAGCTTTTTGCCGCCGGCCCCGCCGCGGGGTCCCGGTGGGTGCTGCGGGCGGGCGCGGGGCCGAGGCGCCGCTGGCAGCCCCGGGATGGGATGGGATGGGATGGGATGGGATGGGATGGGATGGGATGGGATGGGATGGGATGGGACGGGACGGGCGCTCTGGCAGCCAGACGGGTCCTGTGACCGCGCTGCGCTCGGCCGAGCGCTGCCTCGCTGTCTCCTCCTCTTCTGCATTTGTTACATATAAAGAGGAAAAGGGGAAAAAAAAAAGGAAAAGAAAAAGCCAGATGCATTCCAGGCCGCAGCGCCAGCCCAGCCCGGGTGAAGTTTCCCTTGACGGCGGCAGCGGCCGGGGCTGTTTGCGACCCTCCGGCATCGCTGCCTCCCTGTGGGTCACCCCAGGGACGAGTGGGTGGCTCCAGGGATGGACAGAGATTTCTGTGGGCTCATGGGGGGGGAGTGCACTCCCCACCCCCAACTGCAGCATCATGAGCCCCCAAACATTTGCCCGGGGGGGTTCTTTGACGAAGTGTGGGTGAGATGTCCCCGCGTGTCCCTTCCCAGCAGAGAGCTGAGCATCCCTGGCCGAGCCTCTGGGTGGGTCTGAGCCCCCATCCTGGTCAAGCTTGTGCCAAAAATGCCCTGCCTGATGATGCTGTGCCTGGCAGTCCCTGGAGGTGATGGCACTCCAGGACTCTCAAGAGCTCAGGGACACATTCCAGCTGCCTGCAGTTGGCCTCCCCTGCTTCTGCACAGGGACACTCCCTGGGAGCTGGCTGCGTTCCAGCCATTCCAGCCAGGTGCTTCCAACCTGCCTTTGGGATTCCATCCCCAGGCCACAAAGCACTGGCCTGAAATTCAAGTCAACTTTTCCCCTGGGACATTTAGAGCCTTCCCTTTTTTCTTTTTTTTTTTCTTTTTTTTCTTTTTTGGGGGGAGGGGGGGTAGGGCCTTTGGATTTTTTTTTATTGTGGAGGTTGCACCCATGACTTTTGCTTTTTCATCACTCATTAATGGGAAAACTGGTCCTTTTCATACTCCTAGCATCACCTTAGTGGCTGGTGGGGCATCCGTGGGATCCCCCAGCAGATCCATTAACTCTCTGTGTGCTGGAGGAGAAGCCAAGAGCTCTTCTTCCTCTTTGGAGGTGCAGAAAATCCCAGCAGGATCGCTTACCATCATGGCTTCAGTGCTCCTGGTGGGTTTTTGGGAAGGGCCAGGACTTTCTGAGGGTTGTAACTATTTGTGATGCTTTTTTCTATCCCTGCAGCTCCTCAGTTCTCGTGTGCTGCCAGGGATGGAGGCAACAAGGGAGCGAGTGTTTAATAGGTAAACACTAGCATTTTGCTTCACTGGGCTCTGCCCATCCTTCACTGAGCCCTCCTGGCCTCACCACGACTGTCAGGAGCCACCTTGACGTGTCCTGTGGCTGGGACTCCCTGTCCTGTCTCCCTGCAGTGCCCCAGGCCAACCCCGTGTGGATGGAATGGGTGCTCAGCCCCAGTGTCAGGGCTCAGAGCTGGGGGGGTTTCTTTCCTCACCAGCCAGCTCTGGGTCTGAGGACTTGGGGGTGCTGCTCGGGGTCCTAAGGGACAGTGAAGTGTCCCCCAGGGTGAAGGTGCAGCTGCAGGGATGGGGCTGAGATTCCTCACAGATGCTGCAGCAGCGTGGGGACCTGAGCCAGAGCCAGCGTGGAGGCGAAGCTGCCCACACCAGGCACGTGGTCTCTGGTGGCCTCACTGGGAAGAGGCTGCTGGGGCTGCCAAACACCCCTGAGCTTGGGCTGGGGCCCTAAAAGGTGTCAGAGCTTTTTACTGGGAGCCACAGTGAGCCCAGCATGGATGCTCAGCATGGAACCCTGGGAGCATCATTCCCTGCATTGCCACCACAGTGGAGGCAGCTGCTCTGGGGCTCCCCCACAGGCTCAGCACACCCCAGGGGAACTGGAGGTTGCACTTTGCAGCTGGGACCAAAGCACTCATAACCAACTAACCCACTGTGCATGAGCCCTGTAACCACTCACTGCATGCGTGGGGAGCAGGATGTGCCTGCTTGGAGGGGAGAAGGACAGGATCTGGAAGGACAGTGGGGGGAGGATTGTGCCACAGTGAGCTGTTCTCATCTCCTGCCCCCAAACCTGCTCTAACCTTTAGACTCACTGCTCCTAACCTGTGTAATCTGTCTATTTTAGGGATTTCTATAATATCCATCACCGTAGGTCTAACAGCTCCCAGGTAAGGTGGCTGGGATGGGTGGTTGTGTCTCCCTGTCCCAGTGCCTAAGGAAGCCTGTCCAGGGCGGTGTGGGATCTGCCTGCACCACATCCTGTGCTTGGCTGGCTCCAGGCATCGGTCTCAGCATGATCCCCTGGGCAGGAGAGCGGCTGGTGGCCTTTGGGGGCAAGTGGCCACATGGGAGAGGCAGTGCTGGGATGACAGTGCCCACAACCCCTCTACTCTGTGTCCCCTTCTCCCCTCCAGCAATGCAGAGCTGAGCTGGGGCAGCACCATTGGATGCAGCCTCTGGCAGGGACGTGGCTTGGCTGGGTGGCAGGAGGCTGGTGGCTAGGATGGGTGGCATCCTCTCTTGGTGGCAGAGGTGGAGCTGAGCTGGGTGACAGGAGGCTGGTGGCATTTTTCTGCAAAGGGGCCCATCCAGCCCAGGCAGCTGCTTGCCAGGATGGCACAGTGCTGCAGCTCAGCAGCACTCAGAGGGTCACTGCACAGCCCTTCTTCTGCTCTGGGGGGGCCTGGGGGCCTTTAGGGCACAAGCACTGGCACTCATGGCTGCCGTCTGTCCATCTGTACAGCCGTGTGCGAGGGGAACTTCACCTGCAAGGAGAACGAGGTGTGCGTCAGGCCCGGCGAGTGCCGCTGCCGCCACGGCTACTTTGGTGCCAACTGCGACACCAGTGAGTACCGGCGGGCGCCTCTGTGTCCTCAGGGGGTTCACCAGGGTGGACCTGGCTCATCCTGGGGTGACTTTCCAGAGCAGATCGTCAGGGATGGAACTGTGAATGCTCCAGCTCTGCCCTGGCTGTGTTTCCCAGGGCATTGTCCTCTTGCCGGGGTCTCCCCTTAGATCCGGTGCGCTGCGGGGAGGAGAGGGAGGACTGTGGTCAAGAGGTGCTGGGGGGACTGAAGGGCTCCACTGGTGCCTGGCATGGGTTTGTCCCAGTGGGCAGTGCTGAGGCTGATGGCTCTCCCCACAGAGTGCCCCCGGCAGTTCTGGGGTCCCGACTGCAAGGAGATGTGCACCTGCCATCCCAATGGGCAGTGCGAGGACGTGACGGGCCAGTGCACCTGCAACCTCAACCGCTGGGGCCCCAAGTGCGAGAACATCTGCCTCTGCAAGCACGGCAAGTGCGACCAGAGGACGGGCAAATGCACCTGCGAGCCCAACTGGTGGGGCCCGCAGTGCTCCAGCTCCTGCTACTGCAGCCACAACTCCCAGTGTGACCAGCAGACAGGCAACTGCCTGTGCCAGCCGGGCTGGTGGGGCCGTGGCTGCAACAACCAGTGCTCCTGCAACAACTCGCCCTGCGAGCAGTTCACGGGGCGCTGCCAGTGCCGGGACAGGACCTTCGGGCCCCGCTGCGACCGCTACTGCCAGTGCTACAAGGGCAAGTGCAACCAGGTGGACGGGACCTGCACCTGCGAGCCGGGCTACCGGGGCAAGTACTGCCGCGAGCCGTGTCCGGCCGGCTTCTACGGCCAGGGCTGCAGGAGGCGGTGAGTGGCCATCGCTGCTGGCTCTGATCCGGCGCCGCTGGGAGGTGGCAGCAGGAGGATTTGGGTGTGCTGGGTGATGGGTTCCCCTCGTTGCAGGTGCGGGCAGTGCAAGAGCCTGCAGCCGTGCACCGTGGCCGATGGGCGCTGCCTGACGTGCGAGGCGGGCTGGAATGGCACCAAGTGTGACCAGCCCTGCTCACCCGGCTTCTACGGAGAGGGCTGCGAGAAGCTCTGTCCCCCCTGCAAGGATGGCCACACCTGCAATCACATCAATGGCAAATGCTCCCACTGCAATCCAGGCTGGATCGGAGACCGGTGAGTGCAGCTGGGTGCAGCACTGGGTTCTGGGAGAGCAGTGCCTGACTTCCCTGATTCTCCCAGGGAACGGGGCCGCTGAAGGGTTTTGCAGCCCTGGAACCGATCCTGGGCACGGTAGTTTGCAGAAGAGAGTAGTTTGCCAGCCTGAGAGCTGAGCCCCACTGACCCATCCAGGGTCCGAGGGGCATAGGCAGGGGTCCCGCAGACTCCCTCCAGTTCCATGGCCGTGTCAGTGGGCTCAGTCCATCCCTGTACCCCTCTCCTGGCTTCAGAAACCACAAGCCACCACGGTGATGTACAGCCCTGTCTCTGTGCATGTGGAGGGATGCTGGAGGTCCCCAAGTGCTCCAGCCTCTTGCCCTCATCCCTCCCAGGTGTGAAACCAAGTGCCGGAACGGGACATATGGGGAGAACTGCGCCTTCGTCTGCAGCGACTGCGTCAATGGCCAGTGCCACTTCGAGACTGGGCAGTGCCTCTGCCACCCCGGCTCCCATGGCACATAGTAAGTGAGGCACTGGTGAGCTTGCCCGGGGGCACCTCATGGCACAGGTGATGCTCGGGCACCCCCTGCCCCCTTGTGCCCTGTGCTGTTGCCAGCTGAGAGGTTTCCTGCAGCAGAAGCGCTCTCGGGCGATGATTGGTGAGCAGAGGGGGAAGGACAAGTCACAGAGCAGCAAGGGGTGTTGTGCTATAGAAAAGGCCTGCTTGGCAAAAACAAATCAACAAAAAGTGGTGGTTTGTTGGGGTTTTTCAAGTCAAGGGTGGAATTTCTATCCAAAAACAGAGAGAAAACCACATCACAGAATTACAAGCAGCCTGACAAGGGATGGCATTCCTGGGGGGCTCCCACTCAAAGCTCTACCCCTGGGTTCCCCAGGCCTTCTCCTTCCCCAGCTCCAGGGGCACAAGGGCCATTGAGGGTCTACTCATCCTCGGGTAGTTTTTCTCAGCATGGGACTGAAATGTTGTGTGAAAAGATGAGGAAAGCATTTTCCACCCAGCTGGGACATGCAGACAGCTCCCCCAGGTCCTGCTGCGTGGTGCTCAGGTTTGCCCAGCAATTAACAGAGGGTGACAGCGAGACTGGGGATTTAGAGCTGGCATCTTGCCCATGCTGGCATTTCACTCAAGGCATAAAAACAGAGAGCATTTGCATTTTGGGGGGTGGTGTGGTGGGGCTTTGCCAGCTGCCTGTGGTTCTGGAACAGTTGCTGGACACTGGCACAGGTTTAGGATGCCCAGCCTGGGCATCATGGCCACCTTTGGTAGCAAAGGCAGAGGTGAGAGGGTCTCAGGGGTATTAGAAATAAGATCCCAATATTACTGGGGGGGTGTGGTGATGCTTTCAGCACAATGCCAGAGGGCAGAGTGAGGATTAACCTGTTCTGAGACCCTGGCACAGCACTGGGAAGATGGGGATGGGGGATGCTCAGGATGCAGCCTTGGTGCTGGAACCCTGAGCTGAGCTGTGCCAAGTGGTGCAGTCAGGAAGGCTCAGGAATGTTCTGGGTGCTCAGGCAAATCCCTGCCACTATATCCAAACCAGTGTTTTTGTCAGCAGGGTACAATTTTGCTAAAAAGGGCATTTCTGCAATGAAGGCACAAGCAACCTCCTTGCCGTACAGCATGTCCTCTCAGCTCTGTGTCAGGAGCACGCTAAAGGAGCAGCTGCTAAAATATTTTTGTGTTCACAAAGTACTTTATCTTCTCTGTCTTTCCCAGAAGTATCAGGACTCTCCTGGAAAAAAATCACCCTCCTCTGCTCTCCCAAAATCCCAGCCTGGGGCCGAGCTGTGGGGCCAAGTGGTGGGGTGAGAGGTTTGGCCTTGCTGAGGGGCTATCCCTGCTTCTGTTCTGCTGCTTTAGCTGCCCTGTGCAGCACAGCAGACACAGGAGCTCAGCACCCATCCTGGCAGGCACATGACAGGCACACAGCAGGCACCAGGCTTGGCCAAGGTGGCACTTTGCAAGTTGTTGGAGTGTGAAATGGGCTGAGCAGCCTCGGGGCATGGTGCCCAGGGCTGGGGGCAGCTGTGTCCCCAGGGGAGTGGGTTTGGGCTGGGGCCCACTGGCTCCATCCAGCTGCAGCCCCTCCAGCTGGGGTGCAGCTGGCAGAGGATTTGGTGCCCAGCAACACTGCCAACATGTCCCAGCTCCAGCTGGGTCCTGCTCTGCGGTGCTTGGCCCATGGCTGGGGAGACAGGTTGGGATGGATCTGCTGACACCATGTTTTCCATGCTCAAGCCCTTGAGACTTGTGGATTGGTGTCCATTTATGCTTGTCCCCCTCATCTCCATCAGGAAGTCATTTTACCAGCAGTGGAGATTTGGCACCAGGCATAACCAAACTGGAAGGGTCTTAGGGCTGCTCTGTTGTTTTTCCTTCTTCGAGGCAAAAAAATGTCAATCTGGGCACTTTCCCAGTTTGTGGCCACTGTGGCTTTGCCTGGCTTGGTGGAGGGTGGGGTTTGGAGTGGCCACATCACCACTGAGCTGAGCTGGAATGCCTGTGAGTGACATCAGGGTGTCTTTAGATGTGACTGCTGGGTTGATGACCTTTCCTAATTACTGTGTCTGATGGTGAAGTGACGTGCAGAGAGCAGTAAGAGTGTCTGAGATCAGCTGGGCCAAATCCCTTGAGCGATGGGGCAAAGCCATTGCATGGGTGATGGGCTCCTGGTCCCTGTGGGTTAAGGGTTCCCCAGGGTGTGGAGAAGCTGTGTCGGAGCAGGCTGGAGGCTGCTCCCTGGGACAGGGAGGGTTTGGGAGAAGCTGGCAGCCAAGGGCTCCCGCTGTTGTGCCCGGGCTGGGGGATGCACTGCTCTCATCCAGCCCTTCCCTCCAGCTGTAACCTGACGTGCCCTCCCGGACGCTACGGAGCCAACTGTGCTGAGGTCTGCAGCTGCCACGACGGTGCCTGCGACCCCCTGACGGGCGCCTGCCACATGGGTGAGTGCCAGCGCTGGGGCTGGGCTGTGCCATGGGCTGGGCTGTGCCACATGGGTGAGTGCCAGCGCTGGGGCTGGGCTGTGCCATGGGCTGGGCTCTGCCATGGGCTGGGCTGTGCCATGGGCTGGGCTGTGCCACATGGGTGAGTGCCAGCGCTGGGGCTGGGCTGTGCCATGGGCTGGGCTGTGCCATGGGCTGGGCTCTGCCACATGGGTGAGTGCCAGCACTGGGGCTGGGCTGTGCCATGGGCTGGGCTGTGCCATGGCCTGGGCTCTGCCACATGGGTGAGTGCCAGCACTGGGGCTGGGCTGTGCCACGGGCTGGGCTGTGCCATGGCCTGGGCTCTGCCACATGGGTGAGTGCCAGGCACTGGGGCTGGGCTGTGCCACGGGCTGGGCTGTGCCATGGCCTGGGCTCTGCCACATGGGTGAGTGCCAGCCCTGGGGCTGGGCTGTGCCACGGGCTGGGCTCTGCCATGGGCTGGGCTCTGCCACATGGGTGAGTGCCAGCCCTGGGGCTGGGCTGTGCCATGGCCTGGGCTCTGCCACATGGGTGAGTGCCAGCACTGGGGCTGGGCTGTGCCATGGGCTGGGCTGTGCCATGGCCTGGGCTCTGCCACATGGGTGAGTGCCAGCACTGGGGCTGGGCTGTGCCACGGGCTGGGCTGTGCCATGGCCTGGGCTCTGCCACATGGGTGAGTGCCAGGCACTGGGGCTGGGCTGTGCCACGGGCTGGGCTGTGCCATGGCCTGGGCTCTGCCACATGGGTGAGTGCCAGCCCTGGGGCTGGGCTGTGCCACGGGCTGGGCTCTGCCATGGGCTGGGCTCTGCCACATGGGTGAGTGCCAGCCCTGGGGCTGGGCTGTGCCATGGCCTGGGCTCTGCCACATGGGTGAGTGCCAGCACTGGGGCTGGGCTGTGCCATGGGCTGGGCTGTGCCATGGCCTGGGCTCTGCCACATGGGTGAGTGCCAGGCACTGGGGCTGGGCTGTGCCACGGGCTGGGCTCTGCCACATGGGTGAGTGCCAGGCACTGGGGCTGGGCTGTGCCACGGGCTGGGCTCTGCCATGGGCTGGGCTGTGCCATGGGCTGGGCTGTGCCACATGGGTGAGTGCCAGCACTGGGGCTGGGCTCTGCCATGGGCTGGGCTGTGCCATGGGCTGGCCCCGAGCTGAGCCACGGGTCTGCCTTGCAGAGGCCAACCAGAGGATGGGGGTGATTGGGGCTGGGGCCCTCCTGGCGCTGCTGCTCATCCTGCTGCTCTCCCTGCTCTGCTGCTGCTGCGTGTGCCGCAAGAAGGACGAGGCCAGCGGGTGAGTGCTGGGGACAGGAGGGACCTCAGCAGGCTGGGAATGCGGAACATCAGTGGGTTCTGGGATTGACAGGGGGATGCAGAGACTGTGCTGGGACAGTGGTTGTGCAGGGAAACTGAGGCAGAACTGTGCTGCTCACATGACACCATGTGGGTACAGGGTCTGAGCAGTCCTGCTGCATCATCAGGCTGATGGAGGGACTCAGGGTGAGCCCTTCCAGGGGAGCACCTTCCTGCTCTTTGTTTCTCTCTCGTGGGCCATCATTTCACGGACACCTGCCCAGTCCCCTCCAGTCACTAGGGTCCTGAGCTGATCTGCAAAGGGGGCCCTGAAACACAGCAAGGGCTACACGACACGGCCAAAACCTTCAGAACAAATCCCTGGGCAAAGGGATGAGGCCTAGGGGACAAGGGGATGCTGACTGTCCCACATGGGGATGGATGATCAGAGCTGGGAGGATGGGTTCCTGCAGCAGGGTTGGGATGCTGACGGCATTTTAGAAGCACCAGGTTAACATCCTACCATAATAATAGGAGTGGGGACAGACCCAAGGCAGGGGGAAAGGTTTGTGCTGCTCAGCAAGAGATGAGAGGACTGTTGGAGCTCCTCCAGATGTAGAGAACACCCCCTTGTGCCACCAGCCACTGCACAGGAATTTTCCAGAAGCTTCCCCTTGCAGCCCTGCAAGCTCAATGCCAGCCAGGCACAGCTGGTTTGGAGAGCCTGCAGGCTGCAAATAATGATCCTGCAGATAAAGCACAAACCCATCAGGTGAGGAATGGCCCAGGGAGAGGGGAAATGGCGCCAGAGTGCCCAGACCTCAGTGTCCCCAGATACTGGGTGACCCGTGGAGCTGTCCCAGCATGGTCCCTTGCAGGTTCCCTTGAGTCAACTCACAAAGTCACTCCCGTGGCTGTGGAAAATTGCTTGAAAACGTGGCCCCAAGAGGCTTCAAAACCATAGAGCAAATAAAGAGAAGCCACATGTTTGGCTTTGGGTTGGGATGATTTTTTTTTTAAGGTTTGGGGTCTTGACCAGACATTGCGGGTATCTTGGGGCTGCACTGCCAATGGCCGTGGTTGGATCCAACCTTCCCACCATTCCCTGGCGCTGCTCGACACCCTGGTGTGATGCAAGCTGGTTCCTGGGGCTGGCAGCAGCCTCTGTGGGTCCTCAACTCCTTCAGCCTGGGCACACCCCTGCTTTTCATCCACCCCATTACAACCCCTGTGCAGTTGCAGCATCCCTGAGCTGCTGCCTGTCTCTGTTGCCCATGAAGGCTGTCCCCACCCCAGGAGGGGAGCTGTGGGAGCTCAGCACATCACTCCGGATGTCCAGAGTTACTGAGACAACCCTTGGGGGGCTCGGAGATCCTGGAATGTTGCCAGGAGTGCTTGGTGGTTGGATTTTGACCCTGCACGGGATGTGCCACCTGTTTGAGGACAAGAGAATCACTTGGGGATGAATGGTGTAAGAATTAAGTATTCACAGGGTGAAAATACAGATTTTAGGATTTTGGTACAGGGGGATTATGGAGACAAGATGGAGGGATCAGGGCGTGTCTTGTCTTTCTTCTTTCTTCTTCTTGTCATCCATTTTCTGTGGTGATGTTGGCACTTTGGGATTGGTCCTTGGTGAAGGTGCACTTGCTAATACAGGTGAAAGGTATTGGGAAATAAAGGTAAATATGATGTACGTAGTTTTTAGTATAAAAAGAGACGACTGCCCAGTGGGAGGTCAGAGTGCCCTTGGCTGCCTTGCTGGTCAGACCTCTGTTGGGCAGAAGGAAAATTCTATAGATAAGAAATAAAAACAATCTGAAGACTGAAAATCTGAAGAGTCTGGACTCCTCCTTTGGAGCGCGGGCCGTCCCAGAGCCATCCTACACGTGTCTGGGCAGAGACAAAAGCCAGAGCAGTCAGGGAGCAGCGCCTCTGACAGTGCCATTGCCTTTTCTGCAGCTCCAGCCAGGACCCAGCAGCAGCCAAGAAGCCTCCAAGGCGTTTGTGTGGGCGGTTCAGCCGGATCGGGATGAAGCTCCCACGCATCCCCCTGCGCCGCCAGAAGCTGCCCAAGGTCATGGGTAAGGCCCTGGGTTTGGGGAAGGTGCAGAGAGCCAGGTTTTACTCCTGTCAGGGCAGCGCGTGTGGCTCAGAGCAGGGTGGTGAGCATGGCAGGGCAGTGGCAGGGACACATGGATCCCTGGGAGCATTTCAGTGCTGGGTGTGAGCTCGCAGGAGCTCAGCCCTTTCTGTCTGCAGCTTCTGGATGTCCAAGCACATTTTGCTTTGTGAGGACGCAAAGGCTGTACCTGGTTCTAGAGCTCTGCTGAGTAGTTTTGGGTTTATTCTTCCAAGGTTCTCCTGCAGAGGAATGGTCCCTGTCATGCAGCAGGATGCCTTGTTAATGCTTTTGATCCTGAAGTAAGCCCAGGAGCCAGAGGAACTGGGCAGATGCCCTCCCTCCTGCCATGTGCAGCAGAGTTGAGGATGGAGGGGCAGAGATTTGAGTTGAGCTTCACACTCTGCCCAGGCACAGAGCTGGCTTGCAGGGAGCTGCTCATACCTGGCAAAGCCCCTGGCCTGGCACTGTCAGGGCTGTTGGGGACCCCCTGCATCCCAGCAGCTGGGGAATGCTGTCCCTTGCACTCTGAACTCTCCTTGCAACTCTTCCTACCATGGGGAGCCGGGGATCTGCTGCAACCCCATTAACTAAACAGTGTGTGAAGGCAGCAATCCCTGCCCTGTGCTGGGTTGGTTTCAACCCCAGCCCCTTCCTGAGCCCAGCCCCTCCCTGGGGCCACGTCCCGGCACCAGTGGCTCAGTCTGAGGCTAAATCCCTCATCCCAGGCAGGACACAGAGGTGACCCCATCCCAGCACACCAGGCACTACTCAGCACCCCAGCTGGGGGGACAACCCACAGCAAAGCCCTACCTGGAGCAGGGTGTGCCAGGGCCCAAGAAACATTCCTGCTGCAAGGATAACAGAGGGTCACAGAGGCTGTGTTTGTGCAAGGGGCCAGGGAAGGGCTTGGGGAGGACAGAGGGTGCCTGTGTGCAGTGAGGGTGAGGGGGGCTGCCTGCAGCGGCTGGCAGCAGTCCAGCTGCTCTGTGTACACGGGGCAGCAGCAGCCCAAGGAAAGGCTGAGGGTGCTCAGGATGGTCTCAGGTCCCAGAGGGCTGGGGCTGTTCCTGGAGTCTGTTCACGGAGCTGAGAGTTGGCATCTCCCTGAAGGGAAAGGCTTTGCTCAGGGCTTGCCTTGTGTTATGTGGCACAGTGGGGTCCATGAGGGCTCCAGCAGGTCCCACAGGCTCTGGGGACCCCGGGGTGACAGTGCTCTGTTGGGTTGCCTGTAGCAGCTGCCCCCCTGATGCCCAGTGACCTCCCTGATGCCCAGTGGCCAGGCTGCCACATCATGGCCACACCTGGTGCTGTGGAAGCCACAACAGCCAGTGGCCACCTGCCGAGGACATTGGTTCCCCATGCTGGTCCTGCCCCAGCAGGGGGGTCCCAGCGTTACTGAAGGACCTCATCCCAAGGGTCAGTGCTGGAGGAGCTCAGGACCTTGTGGGGATGTCACAGTGAAACTGGTGCAGGCAGTGGTCACTCTGGATCTGCCCACAGTGCTGGCCATGTGTTTGCTGACACCAGGTGGGTTTTCTCTTCTGGGCTCAAACACCAGTGAGCACAAGCCTACTCATGGTAGAACATTCCCAGGTGGGACTGCAGGTCTTGAAGCCCCACTAGAGCTCATTGGGTGCCTGGAATCTCAGGATCCTCCCTCAAAACTGCTCCCCAGCCTTGGCACCAGTTTTGGATCCACAGCATCTCCCCAGGGATTACCCCTGAGCTGGCAGCCTGTAGGGCCACCCTGGGCTGGCACCAGCAGCCTTAGGGCCAGCTTTTGGGTACCCCTGTGTGTGGGATTTGCTCAGGTCACCCTGAAGGTGCCAGGGCTAACCTGAGCCCAGCACCCCACCACGTGTCCTCCCCAAGCAGCAAAGCTCAGCCAGCCCCAAGGGTGATGCTGATCATGGGGACCTTGGGATGAGCGGGAGGGGATGGCCAGGAGGACTCTGGGATCCCTCTCTCAGGGTTGTTCTCTGCCTTATCCCAGTCTTGAGACCAGCTGGCCACTGTGCAGGCAGGGCTGGGGTTGTTTCCTGATGCTGTGGCTCCGGGAGATTTTGGGGAGCAGTGACAGGTAGAGATATGTGGGAAGCATCCACATTTCCCTCAGCCCCAACAGCCAGGGAAGAAAAATCCCTGGCAACCATGCTGGAGAGCCCAAGCCTCCCAAAGCTTCCAGGTGCACTACATATCCTTATTTCATAATCTGGCTGTGCCGTGGGTCTCCCTGCAGTCCTGGAGTCGCCTCGTGGCTGTGAGTCCCAGCCCCGGCACGCCTCCTCTCAGGAAGCATCTCCCTTCATCCGCTTCCAGACGGCTGCTTTTAATTTTCTCTTTTTGGTTTTTATTACAAGGAAAGCCATGTTGGAGCTGCCGCCTCCCCCTCTCTGGGCCATTTGCTCTTTAAATATCTCTGCTTGGGTTTTTGTTTCTCCTTGCTCTAAGAAGCCCAGCTGTGCATGGGTGAGCGTGTAGCGCTGCTGTCATTTACACAGCCCCGCATGTCTGAAGCCACATTCCCTAGTAAAGGATGAACATTCCAGTGGGCATCCCAATTACTCTAGAAGTTATTTTATTGTAAATCAGGGATGTGCTGCAGGGTTCAAACAGTCCAGGCAGGCCGTTGCAGCATGACTGGGATGCAATTGGGATGTTCAAAGGTTAAAAATACCTCGCAATAGCCATGTACAGCTGGGAGCCTCTCTGTGCACGGGGTTTTCATGGAATCACAGACTATCCTGAGCTGGGAGGGACCCACGGGGATCATCAGTGCAGCTCCTGGCCCTACACAGACGCCAGCAGTCCCACCCTGTGCCTGAGAGCATTGTCCAAACAGTGCTGGAGCTCTGGCAGCCTTGGGGCTGTGCCCATTCCCTGGGGAGCCTGGGCAGTGCCAGCGCCCTCTGGGACCACCCTTTTGCAACCCTTCATCCAAAGCAAGCCTCTGCTCTGCTTTGGAGGCGGCTTGTCACTGCCCCAGGGGACAAAAGCCAGTGGAAGGCGATGGGGACAAGTGCATCTCCTGCTGCATGGCTCTCTGGGAGGATCGGTCCCTCCTCCCAGCTGGGTGCTGCCTCAGTTCTGTGGGTACCTGAGGAGGCTGCTGAAGCTGTGGGCACCTGGGGAAGCACCTCAGGATGTGTTGGGACATGAGCTTATGCAGAAAAAAACCTTAAAAATATATCAAGCTGAAATAAAGTCACTGCAGCCCAGACAACTCCTAACTGCTCAACTTCTCTGTTTTGTTTTATTAACACAGTTTTTCCTCTGGTGGTTTCTCTCTCCCACTTTGCTTCTCTGTGGGTGGCCCCTTGGCAGAGGGGCAGTGCCAGGGCGTGAAGGGAGGGATGCTCCTACTCAGCTTCAGGAGGGAAGAAGCTGGCAAAGGGATTGAAAAATGGCAGAATAGGGAAAATGCACATCCCTCTGCTGCAGGCTTCCTTTGATCATCCTGAATCCATCCTGAATCCAAAGCACATGAAAAAGGAAAATGCAGACAGTGATGCTGAAGTGGGAATTAGTGGAATTAAAGCCAGCAGCTAATTTTCTCCCTGGGAAGGGGACGGTCACAGTGCCAGGACCCTCTTTGCAGGGTGGCTGTGCTGGGTTGCACAGCTCATGGGTGACCACCAAGACACTCACCAAGTCCTCATGGGACCCAGGGTTTGGGTGGCTTGTCCCTCACCATGTGAATCCTCAATTTGGGCAGCTGGAGACAGAGACAGGTGCAAGTGTGAGGCTTGAACAGACTCTGCTGCCCACAGCACAAGCACGGGGGATACTGGGCACCACCACTGCTGCTTGATGGTTTTTGTGGACACTTGGCTGAGGGACCTGGTGGGACTGTGCAGCAAAAGGTGTCCCCATGCCTTGGAGGCTGTCCCTGTCCCTGTCCCTGCAGGAAGCTGGGCAGTGGGGAGGCTGTGCAGCTTCCACCCTCCTGGCTGGCAGAAGGGACTGGGGGGTTTGGCAGAACTGACACTGACAGCAGTTCCTTGCCCTCGCAGTGGCCCACCATGACCTGGAAAACACCCTGAACTGCAGCTTCATCGAGCCACCCTCAGTGGTGGAGCAGCCTTCCCCATCGTGGTCGTCCCGCGGCTCCTTCTCCTCCTTTGACACCACGGACGAGGGGCCTGTGTACTGTGTGCCCCATGAAGGTGAGCAGGGTGCATGCCCAGGGGACTCCGGGGACAGCACCAGGGGCGTGCTCTGTGGAGAGCTGTCCCTCTTGCATGGTGGGGCCGTGTCACCCTGGCTCCTGGTGCCCCAGGAAGGAGTGCAGGTTCCAGTCATGCCTCCCATGTGGTTTCAGAGCTCCCTCCTCCAGCATTTGCTGCTCCGGGGTTAAGAGCCGGGAGATCTCTGACTGGGAGCCTGACTGGTGGGACACTGTCCTGCGGGAGCATCCCAATCCTTCCCCCCGCAGGCACATCCCACCTGACGCTGCTGTGCTGTCTTCCCGCAGAGAGCATGGGCGACAGCAGGGACAGAGGGACACCCGCCGGCCCCGGAGACAAGCTGGTAGCCCCAATCAGCGGGGAGGAAGCAGGAGAATACACGTTCCTGAAGGAGACGGGCTCTGTCAGAGCCTTCCCGACCGACAGCAGCGAGACCCCCCTGCTCAAGTCCTCGGACAGCGAGCGCTCCTCCTGCGGCTCGGGCTCGGCCGGCGCCGCGCTCTACGCCAGGGTCGCCCGGCTCTCCAAGCAGTCCAGGGAGGAAGAGGATGCCAGCGCGGAGCCCCGCAGCCCCGGGAAGCCGCCGTCCCCGGAAAGGACCAAGCCCCGTCCTCCAGACCCGGCCACAAAGCCCAAAATCTCCTGGATCCACGGCAGGTACGGCTCTGGCCAGTCCAACTCGCTGCCGGCGCCCAGCCAGTCCCCAGGGCAAGTGGCCGCCCGCTCCGGCAGCCCCGAGCAAGGCCAGGGCTTGGCCAAGAGGAAGAGGAGTCCGAGCGAGACGTCGGCCCATGTGCAGGGCAGAGCGGAGGAGAAGGGCGGTGCCCGGAGCAAGGAGAAAGCGCAGAAGCAACCGAAGGAGCCCGGCGTTCCCGAGGGCAAATCCAGCCTCTACGGGGAGCCGCAGTCACCCTCCAAACCCAGGCAGAGGAGCAAAGCCGGCTCCGAGCCGATGGAGAGCATCAACGGGGCGGTGCAGAACGCCTTCCGAAAGATGGGCGCCTTCCAGCCCGAGCGGCGCGCCGGGGACGCCAGGGATGCTCCTTGCAGCCCCGGCACCAGCAAACCCCGCTCCGAGCCGCTGCATCCCCAGCTGGCCTCCGAGCTGGCCGCCCAGCTGAAGGAAAAGACTCAGAGCCTCAACAAGGGGGACGGAGGCGTCCGGGCGAACGGGGTCGGTGCCCAGCGGGAGAAGCCCACCCCTCCGCAGAAAGCCAAGCGCTCGGCGGCCGCCGGCGGCCAGAAGACCAGCAAACCCTTGCTGCCCACCTCTCCCCATCTGCAAAAACTGATCCCTGCGGCCGCCGAGACGGCAGCCGGGGAGCCCAAGTGGATGGAGAAGCCAAGTGCCGGCAGCGGCCAGGATCAGACTCTCCCCACTGAGCAGACAGCCAAGAAAACCCCCATTAAGAAGCCTCCCAGGAAGAAGAGCCGGGAAGCGAGCCTGGAGCCGCCCAGGGCAGCTGCTGTGCCTGCTCAGGCAGTGCAGTGACCGGGAACCGCACGCCGGGCAGAAGGACATTAGCCAGCACAAGCAGCGAACGTGGGAGCCTGGACTGGGCTGGGGGCACTGGAAGAGCCTTGACCCTCCTTTTATCCCCCTCCACCTCACTCATCTCCCTTTTTGCCTTAGTGCCCCCTGCCCCAGGACCCGGTCCCTTACTCTGTGCCCCGCTCCTGCTCTCTGCCCAGGAGCCGCCAGCCCGGGGGGGCTCCGTGTCTGCCGTATCCCCCCCCCTCCCCTTTTTTTGTAGCAGTATTATCGACCGCATAAGCAGCGCTTGTTGTACTAGACGTGCCCACGGTATATTCTGCAGTAACCGAGCCGCTCGCTTCCCGCGCTCCGCCCCGGTCTCTCGGGCTGGCGGAGCACGGGAGAGGGAGGGAGCTGCTGCTTAGTGCCCCGGGCAGTGCCAGAGATGCGCCCCACGGCCATCGCTGGCAGCAGCTCCCCTGCCCCGGCGCCCTCCAGGCACAGCTCTCCACTGCCGGTGCCCGCCGCAGTGGGGTCGAGCTGGTTTCGACCGATGCCACCCTCCCTCCCTCCCTCCCCTCCGCCGCGGCGCTGCTCCTGGCCAGGAGGAAGCACTATTTATGGATGGAGGTGGACGCCCTTGGGGTTCCTGCATCCCATCCAATGGAATTGGAGGGATTCGTTTGGTATGAGAGAGCCTGGCACCTCTGCAGAGCGCTTTCCTAATAAAAATGTATTTCTTCCGTAGCTGGGTGCCATCTGTCCCTGCCCCAGCCTTCCCGTGGGCAGGCAACATGCCTAGCATTGCTTGGGTGCTCCCTGGTCCTGAGTGGGATGCAGGGGGGAGATGGATGACCTTGCAGCAGCACAGGCAGGTGGTAACAAGCAGCAGACAAATGGGAGGCAGGTCCCCGCTGGGGCTGCTGCTACACATGCACATCTGCCATCAGAGATGAGCCCTGAGGACAAGATGAGGAGCTTCCCTTCCCCCAGTATCCAGTGTTATCCCAGTGGCTTGCTGGTCCCGTGGTCAGACACTGCTCAGTGCAGCCTGGCTCAGGCCCTGAGGTTCAAGAGAGCAGAGAGCCCACCCCTGGGTGCTCAGGGTGCTGGGACACAAATGTGGGGGACATGGGAGTAACCCCCTGCCCAGGGTCTGCTAGCTCTGTCAGCATTTGGGGTCTTCACACAGCCCCAGGCAGGATGATGCCAGAGGACAAGGCTGGGTCAAGCCCAGGGGCAAGCCCAGAAGCTGAGGCTTCTCCCACACAGCTTCTGTCCAAGATTCCTAAGCAGGACTCTCTCTGACACTAGAACTGGGGCTGTCAGCTTCCAGGGCAGCTGGGGGCATTGGTGCCCACCACGGAGCCGTCCTGTTCCCACAGTGGAGGTTGATGTCCCAGAAAACCACCAGACCAAAAGGTCAACCACAGCAATCTCAGAGGTGATGGAGGCAGCTGGTGAGCACCAGAATGGGATGAGACCCCATGGAACCAGGACTGCCACCAGCCCAGTAGAGCCCTCAGGAGGGGATGGGGCTCTGGCCCACACCTGGGCATGGCTCAGCATTGTGTAGCTGGAGCCAGCAGAGTACCTGACATGTCTGGAGAAACATCATCACGTAACACAAAGCTGAAGAATGACATCACAGCGTTGTTTCACAGGCTTCTGGTCACCTTTCAAAGTTCCTTCACTTTTCCCCTTTCCTTCAGGTTTTATTTGGGAAGATGAAGGACAGAGGCTGAAACTAGTCCTGGGACATCACACAGTGCAGAAAAAGGAGTGGATGAATGAGCTCAATGTCGCCAGATACAAAACAGAGAAAATCAATAGAAAAATTGAGACACTGAATCCATGAGACCTGGGATGGCACCCAAGCCCCTCCTTCCACCACAGAGGCTGTGGCTGAACAAAGTGAAGAGGCTTCCAAGACACTCAGATTGATAACTACTCATAGGTCAGTAAAAGAAAAGTAAAGGAGTTGAATGCAGGCAATAAAAGTGCACTCTCCTGGAGAGGAATTTTATTCCAAGATTGAACCTGAATCTTCCAAGCTTCAGCTGGTGACTGTTTACCCCATTGCATCATTCAGCACCACCAAGAAGGGTTCAACTTTATCATGAAGCTATGTTAGAGGAAATTTAGGCTGATTAACAGGGACTAACACCCCCAGGCTCCCCAAGGAATGGTCCTGGCCCCAAAGCTGCCAGAGCTCCAGGAGCATTTGGACAGTGCTGCCAGGGATGGACAGGGTGGGATTGTTGGGGGACTGGGCAGGGACAGGGGCTGCACTGGATGGTCTTGGGGGTTCCTTCAGCTCAGGATATTCTGTGATTCTCTGACCTTAGCCACTGACTGTTCTCAGAATCCTTCCCCCAGCCCAGCCCTGCCCCCTCCTCCTGGTGCAATGTGTGCCAGCCCCACGAGCATGTTGATATTCCTTGTCCAGGCCTCTCCAGTTTCTTCACATCCCTCTTGAACAAAGAGACCACATCTGGACACTTCCTTCAGACATCTGCCTGTGCCCTCCCCAACAGCTCCCACTATGGGCTTTGCCTTGCTCTGAGGAAAAACAATAAGCTGATGTCCACCCTGAGGTGCTCTGTTGCTTCCAGGGTTTTTTCAACAGGGTCCTTCCAGCTCAGACAGTTCAGAATCTTCCCGTAATGTCCTGTGATGCCATCCATGGGAAGGACATGGATGAGGCATTGCCACAGCTCGGTATCAGGAAGGGATAATGAATCTCTTTTCCAGGTTCCAGGCATCCTGCAGGCTTTCTTCCCACCACTGCATGTTGGATACCTCTGACTGACAGCTCCTCATGACAGACACCAGTGAGGAGGTCTTGTTCAGGGGTTTACAAATCAGCAGAGGCTGAAAACCATCAAACAATTTTCCTGCAGCTGTAAGTTCCACCAGGAAATGATCCATACTTGCTGTTCTGAGCTGCTTTTTGGGGCTATTTTGGGCAGGCAGAAAACTTTGACCTCAAGGAAAAGCCAGCTGAACCCAGTCATAATGTGGAGAAATCAGGTATTCTGCTTCCCCAGAGACAGAGCAGGATCCACCTTCCCTGACAGACAGGTAGGGCTTTTGGTGACAATGTGGTGGCCATGGCTGAGGAGAAGTTGTGGCAGTGGCTGTGATGGAGCCACCAGCGCCCCATTCCACCAGCATATCATCCATGGGATCAGAGGAGCACAGTGATACTTTCGGCTTATCCTCTCCTCCACCAACACTGCAACACTGATCTGCCTCCCATTTCCTCCTGACTTCCCAAAGCAGAGAAGGAGCTGTTGGGTTGGACAACAGCACATGTTTTTGGCTTGGCCAGCGAGCAGCAATAAAAGCCAGCCTGCTGCCAACAATTCATTTCCTGTTTCAGGCCCTACCAAAAATAAACCCAGAAGGGAAACTCCAATGAGAACGAAGCACACAGGAGACAACCCAGAGCTCTCAAAACTATATAGGAAATTTCTCTCTCAGTGTTCACTAGGAAGGGGGATGGCAGTGTCAGAGGGAATTTCATGCTGGATGGGGGAACGTGAAGGGGTTTGGGCAGCTCTATCAGAATTATAGGAATATCAATATATATGCAGCTGACACTTCCTGTGGCTATGCTATAGGTGGGGAAATGGCCATTTCCTTCTCTGCCTCACAAAGTGGATGCAGGGTCGTGACTGCCTTCCCCAGGACACTTGGCTGCAGGGATGGCCACAGTGGTGATGCTGCAATGTCCCCAGGCTGTGTGGGTGATGTCCTCATGCAGCCACCACCCAGCTGGCACTGGGCTCTCTGCTGCCAGGCTGCATGGGTCACCCCAGGGGACCTCAAAGAGTCACAGTCACTGCAGCACTGCCAGAATCACTTCCCACTCCTCAGCACAGCCATCGGCAGCCTCATCAACATCTCTTGGGGATAGTTGGTGTTTGAGGAGGGCTCTGGTGGTGTTTCAGTGGCAAGAAATAGAAGCCTTTTGCGGGCCATCAGCTGCTGCTGTTGTGCTGTCCTGGTACCCACCAGCTCCTGACCCAAGTAGCACCAAACCTACAGAGCCAAGGACGGGCCCTGTGCTCCTGCAGGATGGCAGCATCAGCATCAGCATCCAGGAGGAAGGAGAAACCTGTGCCCCAGGGGTCTCTGTGAGCATGGCTGGTGGCTCTGGGACCCTGCAGCACCAGCCCTGGCATGGCACAGACACCTTGATCCAGCTCCTGCAGCTTTGCCTTGGGATGGTGGAGCCTCTGGGTGGGTATGTGCAGCCTTTTCCCTCATGGCAAAATGGGGCAGGGGGGTGGGGAGTGCTTTGTCTCTGCACCCCATGCCCAAGATGCCACAAAACACAGGACATGGATAGAAATACATACTCCAGGAGTATATGCACTCACATAAAAATATGTTTATATATTATAAGCATCATTTTTAAGTCAATATATTTTCTATATTTTTTTTATTCCTGGAATGTATAGGAGTGTATATTATATATAATTTTTAAATATATATAAAAATAACATAATATAAAAAAGGTACTTGTATGCACTCCTATACACTCCAGGAGTAAATGTTTTTCTATTTCTATATTTATTTTTGTATATAGACACCTACACTCTCCTAGATACTCCCACAGCACATGGTACATACACTTACACATTTATAACATAGATTTACATACTTCTGTAGTTTTATGCATATGGTAATATATATCTATACACACACAAACACAGTATGTATATATACACAAAAACTTATGTACTTACCTGTTTTGCAAAGCTCCAGGAGCTGAAGGTGCGGACATTGAGGTGAGACTAAGCCTGCCCACAGCACCCAGGTGCCAGCCCCATCCCCGCTGGCATCATGGCAGCGCCACCCAGGCATCTCTCAACACCGTGCCCACAGACCAGGTTTTGTAATGCTGAATCCAACAAGGGCTCTCCTGGGTCCTTCCCTGAGGACCTGGCCTTCAGGGGGCTCCAGCACGGACTTGCAGGGCAGCAGGGCAGCAGGATGTCTGGCAGGGACTTCCCCTCCCAGCGCCATCCGAGCAGCAGCTCCAGGCTCTTCGAGCAGGACCTCTCTGAAGCCATTTTGTCCCCACCGATGGGCACTCAGGGCTGGTCACCTCTGCCCTGTCCTGCACTGCCATGCATTGCATGGGCTTCCAAGTGGGGACGCTCCTTCAGCTCATGGAGAGCTTAGGGGCCCTGCAGCCCTGCCCATTCATCCTGAGGACCTGAGGATGGGGTTCCCATCAAGGTGTGTGCTCAGGTGTGCACAGGAGGTGTGCCCTGCGCAGCCCTGCTGTCCATCCTGAGGATGGGGTTCCCATCAAGGTGTGTGCTCAGGTGTGTACAGGAGGTGTGTCCTGTGCAGCCCTGCTGTCCATCCTGAGGATGGGGTTCCCATCAAGGTGTGTGCTCAGGTGTGTACAGGAGGTGTGTCCTGTGCAGCCCTGCTGTCCATCCTGAGGATGGGGTTCCCATCAAGGTGTGTGCTCAGGTGTGCGCAGGAGGTGTGCCCTGTGCAGCCCTGCCCATCCATCCTGAGGATGGGGTTCCCATCATGGTGAGCACTCAGGTGTGCACAGGAGGTGTGCCCTGTGCAGCCCTGCCCATCCATCCTGAGGATGGTGTTCCCATCAAGGTGTGTGCTCAGGTGTGCACAGGAGGTGTGCCCTGTGCAGCCCTGCTGTCCATCCTGAGGATGGGGTTCCCATCAAGGTGCGCACTCAGGTGTGCGCAGGGAGGGGCTGCACCGGACCCCACTGCAGGCATCGGGGGGATTGTGCTGCACCTCCTGGCCGCACTCTCTGCAAACCCACCTCGGCTCCATTTTAGGCTCTCCCTCACCCATGGACCAGTGGAAGTGTTTCCACGTGATCCAGGACCCCAGTTAATCCCTGGCCGCAATGAGCTGCACAGAGCAAAGGAGCTTCTAACACACAGAGCCATCGCTGGGCAAATCCAAGAGCCTGAGCCTTTATTTCAGCCTCTGCAAGCATCATTTGGGAAAAATCCACATTTTTGCAGGGAAAGCATGAGGGCACTCTATCCAAGTGTTTTGAGCGGGAGAGGAGGAATAATCAGGCAGAAGTCAGGCAGAGGCTCCAGGTACCTGATTCATCCCCAGCCTGTGCTCGCGGCCATCGCTGCTGCCCGTGTTTAGTCTGGGTGGGAGCACAAATCACTGCTCAATGTCATCGCTCTGCCCGGATCTGGATTTCATTAGGAGCCACATGATCGGCCCTGGCTGCTGCTGGGGGCTGGCTGCGCTCCCCCCGAGGAGCTGCACAGGATGCAGGGCGGGGGTCGGGCCGTGGGGCTGAATGGGCTCCTTGTCTGCAGCAGAGAAGCCACAGCCACCTCGCTGGGACGGGTGTTTTGTCCCCCTGAGGGGCTTGGAGACCCCCAAAATATCCTGAGGGGAAGGGAGTGCAGCCTGCAGCTGTCCCTGCTCAGCTGGTGACCGTAGGGGCACAGCAAGGGGGACCCTAGGACCCACGAACTGGGGTCCCTGCCCAAAGTCAGGCTGCAGGCTCAGAAGGACACAGGGCCAACTGGGCAGCCCCAGCCAAGGGATAGAAGGGGCTGGCTCCAGGCTGCTGTAAGCCCTACATACAGTCATATCCTTTACATCTCTTGCATCCCGTGGATACTTTACATCCCACTGCAACTCTTACATCCCGTTGCACTCTCTGAATCCCTTGCAGCTTGCTTGCATGCATTATTGATAGCCTGCTGCAGCCCTTTAAGCATCCTGTACATCCCTTATACCCCTTGCATCCTTTCTGAATTTCTTATGTCCCGCTGCATCCTTTGTGTCCCCTGCAGCCTGCTGTGTCACTTGCATCCTGTACATGCTTTGCACACACCCCTTGCAGCCCATGGCCCCTGCACACAACTCCCAGCCAAGTCCACACACTTCAGTCTCACCCGAGGTCATCCTTGCTTATGAAGCCCTGTGCAGTGACCTGGGAGCTCCTGCCCCAGCCAGCTGGGAGCCTCCCCGGCCGGCCCAGGGGGAGCAGCTCCTGCCCCTTGCCAGGCTCCCCAGGCAGGGTGCTGTCCATGGGGTGATACAGACCTGTCACCTCACCTCAAACAGACCTGACACACTTCTCTCTGCAGGTGGCAAAGACATGAGATGCTCCTGAGCTTCTGAGCCACAACCCACATGAATTTGCCCTGACTGAACATCCATGTCCCATCCCAGGAATGATGTGCGCTCAGGACACGTGGCTGCCAGCATCTCCTCTGAGTCCCTGTGGAGCTTGGCCCAGACAGCCAACGCCTGGACGTGTTTTCTGCCATGTTTCCAGTGATGCACGCTGCCCTCCCAGCCCGGGAGCCCTGGGTGTCCCAGCTGCAGCAGCAGCCAGCGGGCAGGAGAGCGTGCAGGCTTCACCCGGCACCTCCGCGAGCCAGCGACCACCTCGATCCAGGTCTTATTTTAGCTGCAGCTCAGGGGTGAAATTCCCGTGCAGATATTCAGCTCCAGAGGCCAGAGCAGGGGAAACACTTTTACTCTGAAGTGTTTAAATTGGAATAAATCCGGTGAGCCTGAGGCTGAGGCTCTGGCAGTCACAGCCATGCCCTCCCCTTGCCCAGGAGATGAGGTGAGGGCCCACAAAAGGTTAAAGTGGCCTGAAAAAGGAGGGGGCAAGGCTGGGGACAGGTGGCAAAGCCAGGGTGGTGGCTGACCGTGCAGCCAGTGCAGGATGGAGTCTGAGGGCTGCTGCTGGAGTCCCTACCCCAGAGGGCTGCTGCAGCTCTTAGAGGGTCCAAAGAGGAGTTGGAGGAGACTTGAGGAAACCATCCAAGCCAAGCTGGCTGAGAGACAGATCCAGCCTTGAGGAGAGCAGCCCCCCAGACCTGGCCTGCGGGGGGTTGCTGCTTCAGGAAAAGCCTGGCTCCAGCCCTGGCCCGGGCTCCAGCCAGGCACTAACTGCAGGCCCCGTGCCTTGGGCTGTGCTCCTGCCATGGCCAGGCCAGCTCGGGCCACACTCGTGCCATGGCAGCAGAGCCACTGCTGGGGTGCTCGCCAGCTCCCAGCCCAAGGACCAGCTATGCTGACCTGTCCCTGACTCCACAGGAAAGGCAGTAAAGCCATGTTTGGGGCAGAATTTGCAGAGCATTGGCCTCTTTCAGTGAAGCTGGCTGTCCGGTGACACCACGCTCACCGAAGGCTGGGGAGGCCACTCCCAGCTCTGGAGTGGTGACTCAGAGCCATGGTGATGTGGCTGCTCTCCCAGGGACTCCAGGCTAGGACAGACATCTCCTGCAGGAAGGTGTGTGCTCAGGGTGCTCGGGGATTATTCCCCATGGCAATATACCCCCATACACCAGGTTCCACAGACACTCCACTCCTGTTGTATTTCTTGTCCCCCTGCTTCCCCCCCAGCCTCCTCTGCACCACCAGCATGAGGAAAGCCCCACAGCTGGTTTAGGGGCTCAAGAAGCAGCAGGACAAGATCAGCCACAGATTCCTCTGCGCCAAGGCAAGGAACATCTCATTTTCCCAGTACAGAGGTCCTGTGGCCATGAGTACACAATTGTGGCCTCATCCTGCCCAGCAGGGAGAGTCCCACTGGGCTCTTCCCCAGCCACTCTCTCACTCCATGGTGGGGGTGACAGGGTGAGCAAGGACAGACGAGCTTTCTCAGGTCTGCCTGTACCTTCATAGTTCAATCCAGGCTTAGTTAAGGCTCTTCCTGGTCATCACAACCCACCTGCAGGTTGTTTCTGCTCTCAAGCCCCTGGGTCCAGCGGCCGTGTCTTCGTCCTTGGTGCTGGCATGTTCTAGGGAGCTCAGGAAGCACCCGTGTTTCCTCCACCCATGCTGTGTCACCTGAGCTGCTTGTGGCACCACTGCAAACACTGTTAGCTGGTCGGGGACTACGCAACCTCAGCCTGAACGCACCCCCCAAGACCCTCCTGCACATCCCAACCTATCTTGATGTACTCCCTGCCTGGACATACATGGCATGGGACACCCCAGGTCACTGTGGTCTCCAGCCCCAGTCCCCATGTGTGCCACCCACCCACCTCTCCTACATTCCCAGAGCCAGCCTAGGGATGCAGATTGTCCCCAATGGCTGACCCAGCTGCAGTCCAGCTCACTGAGCTCCTTCCTCCAACCCAAACTCCACGTCCCTCTGTCCCCATGGCACTTGTGCAGGTCCCAGCAGAGGACCCTGTCCCAGCTCCATCCCCACAGAGATCCCTGCATCCCCATCAGCATCCTGGCCCAGCAATGACGCCGGTGCAAAGCTCCAGGTACCTCATGGAGCACACACCAGCTCAGATCCCCCCCCACCGGGAGCCCCAGGATGGCTGCGTTTGTGTCGCCAGCCCCGCAGGCTGCAGCAGCAGCGCCCGGAGCTGCCGGGCTAATGAGAAATGCATGGGAGCCACATCTGGTAGCGATTGAGGCGGGAGCAGCGCTGGGAACGGAGGAAGCACAGATTTCCTGCTGCACAAAGGAAGGGAGAGGAATGTCCGCGGCAGAGCAGAGGCCCTGGCCGCCCCTGCCTTCCCCCTCACGGGGGTGCACAGGCACCGATGGTGCCGCTCTCTTGCTGGCACCGCTGAGTGTCCGTGGGCATGTGCCCTGCTCTTCCCCCGGCCAAGCCTCTCTCAGCTCCCCCCTTCCACCCACAGGGATGTGCAGGGATGCACCCACGGCTGCTGCCCACAGCCACGGGCACGGGCACACACTGCCAGGGCTCCTGCACGGCCTCCGGCCTGCTGCTGCTCAGAGTCCCCACAGCCACACAATCCCACGGGCACGGTCTGCCAGGGCTCCTGCACGGCCTCCGGCCTGCTGCTGCTCAGGGTCCCCACAACCACACAATCCCACAGGCACGCACTGCCGGAGCTCCTGCACGGCCTCCGGCCTGCTGCTGCTCAGGTCCCCACAGCCACAAGCATGCACTGCCGGAGCTCTGCACGGCCTACAGCCTGCTGCTGCTCAGGTCCCCACAGCCATGGGCATGCACTGCCAGGGCTCCTGCACGGCCTACAGCCTGCTGCTGCTCAGGGTCCCCACAGCCACACAATCCCACTGGCACACACTGCCAGAGCTCTGCACGGCCTACAGCCTGCTGCTGCTCACGTCCCCACAGCCACGAGCATGGGCATGCACTGCCAGAGCTCCTGCATGGCCTAAGGCCTGCTGCTGCTCAGGGTCCCCACAGCCACAGCCATGGGCATGCACTGCCAGAGCTCTGCACGGCCCCCAGCCTGCTGCTGCTCAGAATTGTCACAGACATCTTTTCATTAAAACCCTTTCGTTAGGATTTTTCCTGCTGAAGCTGAGAAGTTTCAGCAACAAAGTGTAAACAATGGTTATCTGCTGCTGTGGAATGCAGCAGGTGGATCCGTGATTGGTCTCGGGTGGATGTTTGGATTTACTGACCACTCACGGCAGGGCTGGGTCTCACCCTCTGCTGAGACACAGATCTTTGTTATTCATTCCTTTTCTATTCTTAGCTTAGCTAGCCTTCTGAGAACTTTCCTTCTACTCTTTGTAGTATAGTCATAATGTAATATATATCATAAACTAATAAATCAAGCCTTCTGAACATGAGGTCAACATTCTCGTCTCTCTCTTCATCCTGCAACCCTTGCAAGCCCTGTGACACAGGGTCCCCGCAGCCACACACCTCCGGGCTTGAAAGCTCCCGAAACAGCCTCGGGCAGGGAGCAGGAGCCAGTGAAGCCATGAGAGCAGCAAAGTAAAGGCAGAGGCTGCCTTTACTGTGCCATGCCCATGAGGCTGTGACACTGCAGGGGACAAGGCAGGTGGGTTTTACATCCTCACCAGTGCAGGCAGACATGCCAGGGCAGGCAGCTGGTCTGGTCGTGTGTCAGGGGAAACCATCCCTGAGCATCACTGGCTGTCAATGGGATTTTGGGTTGTGCTGCTGGGGGTATTCCCCAGGACAGCAAAACTCTGTGACAGCAGGTGACACGCAGAAGGGGATATTTAGCAAAAGCTGCCATCAAATCTTCACGGAGGAGTATGGCAAAGTGGTTGGCATGCTTTCATCCTGATCCAGGCTCTCGCCCCAGTCCAAGCTGGGCAGCACAGATCTCAGCTCTGTTTAAAGGACCCATTACCCAGCAGCTCAGCAGAGGCTGCAGCAATCAGCCTCTCGCTGCTCCAGCACAGCAAAACCTCCTAGTGGCTCCTGGGGAAATCATTCCATGGAGGTGCTTCTACCAGGCTGGGGAAGGACAGGCAGGGGCAGGCTGGACAGATGGACACAGCATGGTGAACTCCATAAGGTCTAAGTAGCCCAGGCATAGAGATCTGCAGTCAGCCACCCAAAGCCTCTCCAGCTCTTGGGATTTAGGGATCCTTGAATGGAAATTTAAGGCATTGAACTGGGGGAAAGAAAGTAATTTCCATTCAGGGATGTTTTCAGGATACTCCATTTTGCTGGAGATGCTTTGTGTTCTCCCTGCTATTTCCAGTCCCCCTGAGCAGCAGTGCAGCATCTGTAGGCTTTGAAGTCCTATTAAATCCAGTATTTTTAAGGCATTCTTAACCCATTTCAATGAATCTTTCCTCTTACTAATTGAACACAGGAACCTTTTCCTGTGCTCTGCTGCCATGAATGCACAGCTCATCCTTCTTCACCCCTCATGTCCCACACCCCAGCGTGCAGGGGAAGGACCCATCACCACCCCAGCATGCACACTCCATGTGATTTCAGGGACTGGAAGGGATCTGGGCAGCCGTGCAGCCTCATCCTTGCAAAGGCATCCCCAGACATTGCCCAGCATGACCCTGGCACAGTGTCCATAGGGAATGTTCCTCACTTCATAGGTTGGAATTACTTCACAGAGTGCAATCCCACCAGTGCTGGGGATGCACCACATTTTTGGCCCTGGTTGAAGCCACCTTGTCACCCACTTTTGACTCATCCACTCCAAAGAGGACAAATTACGTCTGAAACGCTCCCGATAAAATAATTTAAAACATCTGTAGTTGCTTCCAAGCTGGAGCAGGGGGATAGTCCGAGATTCCTGCCCGTGCATCCCATGGGATGGGCTGGGGTGGAACCGCCTGGAAATCTCCGGCCGGGGCCCGGGGTGGGTCCCGAGGCTGCCAGGAGCGGCAAGGACGGGGATGAGCGGGAATCGCGACAGGGAGCGGCAAGAAAGAGGATGAGCGGGAATCGCGACAGGGAACAGGGGGCGGGGCAATGGGCGTGGCCATAGGGAGGGACTGGCCCGGGATTGGCTGTTTCTGGGGGCGGGGCTTGTGACGGCCGGAGGGGCGAGGCTTGAGCGTCGCGGGGGCGGGGCGGGGCGATGGAGACGTGGGGCGACTCTGCGCATGCGCAAATTGCGGCAGGAGGCAGGGGTCGCGCGGCGCTGCGCAGCCGCAGATCGCAGATCGCAGGAGGGCCGTGAGGGAGCGCGTGCGGGGGAGGGAGCCGGCGGGGCGATGGCGCGGCCCGGCGGGTTCGAGGCGGCCGAACAGCAGCAGCAGCAGCAGGAGGTGCTGTCCCGGCAGCAGGAGCGGCACTACCGGCTGCTGGCCGAGCTGCAGGCGCTTGTCAAGGCGCTGCCCAGGTGAGCGGAGCCCGAGGGGGGCCAGGGGCCGCTGCCGGTGCCGGCGCTGACCCGGTGTGTGCCCGCAGTGCTTGCCAGCAGCGCCTCTCATACACGACGTTGTCCGAGCTGGCGCTGGCGCTGCTGGACGGGACCGTGTTCGAGATCGTGCAGGGGCTGCTGGAGATCCAGCACCTCACCGAGAAGAACCTGTACAGCCAGCGGCGGCAGCTGCACAGCGAGCACCGCGGTACCGGGGCCGCCGTGGGGGGAGTTCCGGGGCACTGGAGAGGGCAGCGCTGGGGCGAGGGCCACAAGGGCGGCCGTGCTGGAGCACTGGAGGGGACAGAGCGGGTGGACAGCTCAGGAGAAATGGGGGTGGCACTCCAGGGAAGTGATGGGGACCCTGCGGGAGGAGACGGGCCTGGGGCATCTCTGGGGTGGGGAGGGGCTTCGGAGGATACTGGCGGTGGGGGGACACCAGGGAGACAGGGTGAGGGGGCAGTGGGGGCTTGGGGATGGCACTGGGGGGGAGGGGTGTGACAGTAAGGGGGCAGGTTATGGGACAGTGGAGGACACTGCGGGTGACACTAGAGGGCACTGGGGGACTGTGATGGGGACATTGGAGGTGATGCTGAGAGGGACAGCTTGGGGGGGTTTTGGGGTGGTTTGTGGCGCCCTGGGGGTGGGTTGTGAGGGCATAAGGGAGCTACAGGGAATGACATTGCACGTTGTGGGGAGGGCACTGGAGGGAGGGAGGGAGGTAGGGGGGGCACTGGGGGCACCTGGCAGCTGTGTGCCCTCCTGAGCCCCCCGTGCCATTGGCAGGGCTGAAGCAGGAGCTGTTCCATCGGCACAAGGAGGCCCAGCAGTGCTGCAGGCCCCACAACCTGCCACTGCTCCGTGCAGCCCAGCAGCGTGAGATGGAGGTGAGAGGGGCTGGGCTGGAGGTGGGGGTGGCAGGAGTGCAGAGCTGTGTCCCTTCCCAGGACTCCCACAGCCCCGTTACTGCAGGAGCTCTGCAGCATCTCCAGAGGGTTTGCCTGTTCCTATCCTGCAGCCTCAGGAGACACCAGCTGTCCTGGCTGGCCTGGAAACTAGCACAGACCTGGTTTCCCCACCTCAGTCTGGAGGCCTGCTCCTCTTGCTCTACCTTTTGTCCCCTCAAGGTAGGGGCGCAGGCTCTTGCCATCCCCGGTGTGATCTGAGCATTGTGGAAGCTCGGGAGCCTGCTCCAAAGGCAATGTTCTCCACAGCACTTTAATGATCCATCATTATCTGATGGCCTGAAGCCTGTATAGGATAGGTGTACCTATCCTATGGGAGTACCACTGATAAGGAGGAAACACCTCCAGTTTCATAATTACAGTAAGAGTTTCTAAGAGCATCCCAAGGCATTTCAAAAAGATTCAGTCCCAGAGGACTTTTCTGTCACCTCTTCGTGATGGATAGAGGCAGTTTTGCAATGTAAGAAAATGGCAAGTAGCTGGTTATGTTAGTCAGTGGGGTTGAAATGTGGGGGTAAGCTACTTTGGTCCACATGAGGTGAATGAGAACAGTTTCCTGCCTTGGCCCAGGGCAGCACCATGTCAGTGCTTGCTGTTGTTGGATTCTTCGGTGTTCCCACATTCCTCATTTCCTGTCAAGGTAACTAAAGCCAGGCTGGACCTCTGGTACCTGTCCTTGTTGCTTCTGTCTCTGAGTAACTTAGACTTCCAGCAGTAATCTCTACTGCCTGTTTTCAACACTTCCAGTATTTCATTAAATTGCCCAAGACTTCTCCTTGTCTTACATGCTGTGCAACTTCCTCCTACCTGCCCTCTACCCTTCTTCTGTTTTCCTCTCCCAGGTGTTAATAGAGTCACTTCTTCCTGTCTTTATCCTCTGACAATTCTGCTGTAGAGCATTTTGAGAACAGACTGATCACCTCTGTTGTATCTGATGTGTGTGTAATTGGAGGTGCCCTCTGTGGTTAAAGGTTTCCATGCCCAGTTCCCATGGGATAACTTGGGATTGGTCTCACAGGACAGGTAATACAGGGTGTATGTTTTAGATGTTTGGCTCCTCAGTGGAACCCATGGCATTTAGAAAAGCTTAGCCCATCATGCAGGGTCCATGGCCGGCAGGGCTGAAGCAAAACTTGTGTGCCTCAGATTTGTCCAAGATGTGACACTTTTCTCTAACCCAGAATTAGATGCCAACACTAAGCAATGTGAGGCACTTAAATCTGGGTGTTTTGTTCAAGTCCAAATAAAGTCAGTTCTCCAGCACAGTAAGTGAAGGAGGCAATGGCCCACTGAGGTGGGTGGCAGGAGGGAAAATCTGGGGAATGAGGCATTTTAATCTGTTGTGTCTCCCACAAAGGGATTGAACCCCTGGACTGAAGAAAGTGTGAGGACAGAGCTTGCTTAGGTTTGTTCCTCAGCATCCTTTGGTGAAGGAGCAGTCATCACTGTGCCTTGGCTTCTGTTGGAGCTGGAGTTGTCTTGAGTTTCTTCCCATTTATTGCCATGAGATCCTGCCCTAAATGTTTTCTCTGGAGCAGCTTTTGTGTAGTCACCTTCTAGGGGATCCAAGTTCTGCATCTGTGAAGGTTTCTCACTGTGATATGCTAATTGTGGGCTCTGCATCCAGGAGATGTTCCAAGAGGTAGCTCCTGCCCCATGTGAGTGATAGCTGCTCTTTGTTAGGTCACACCTTGGTGCAGACACACCTCAGCCCTTCCCCACACTGTTCATGGCCGAGAGTTCTGTCACACAAATTCTGAATTTTCACCAGGAATTGTGGGAGGGTGGAGGTGTTCATCTCCCCTCCAAGGCCATTTTAACCAGCAGCCAGCCACTGGGGTTTGTGACTTCTGCCTTTCTGTGCAGTGGGAATAGTTTTAGCACATGGATGTTTCCAGCTGAACATGTGCCTGAGTTCTCTGTTACAAAGGGGCAGCATTGCATGAATGAAATGATGAAAACTTGTGGCTTTTCACAGAATCACACAAAAAGCTGAGTCAGAAGAAACCTACAAGGACCATCCAGCCCAGCCCCTGTCCCTGCCCAGACCCCCAACAACCCCACCCTGTCCATCCCTGGCAGTGCTGCCCAAAGGCTCCTGGAGCTCTGGCAGCCTCGGGGCCGTGCCCATTCCCTGGGCAGCCTGGGCAGTGCCAGCACCCTCTGGGGGAAGAACCTTGCCCTGATATCCAGCCTGACCCTCCCTGACACAACTTCAAGTCATTCCCGCAGGTCCTGTCACTGGTCACCACAGAGAACTGGTTAGCTTCTGCCCCTCTTCTTTGCCTTTCAAGGAAGTTTTAATTTTCAGTGAGTCTCCCCTCAGTCTCCTCCAGCTGAACAGACCATCTGCTCCTCATATGGTTTCCCCTCAAAGCCCTTCACCGTGTTTGTTGCCTTCCTTTGGATGCTCTCTAATGATTTATTTATTTATTTCCTGCTTCTTGCAGGAAAAGCACAGAATGATGGAATGGTTTGGTTTAGGAGGGACCTTCAAGTTCATCCAGTCCCACATCCTGCCATGGGTGGGGACACCTGGCACTATCCCAGGTTGCTCCAAGCCCCATCCAACCTAGCCATGGACACTGCCAGGGATGGGGCAGCCACAGCTTCTCTGGACAACTTTTGTCATTGTGTCACCATCCTCACACGGAAGAATTCCTCTTAACATCTAGTCTAATTCTGCCCTCTCCATTTGAAGCCATTCCCCCTTGTGTCTCTCCACCCCTTGTCCCAAGTCCCTCTCCATCTCTCTTGGAGCCTCTTTAGGCACTGGAAGGGGCTCAGGGTCACACAGAGGCTTCAGCCCTTGGAGCATCTCCTTGCCCTCCTCTGGACTTGCTCTAGCAGCTCCATGTCCTTGCTGTGCTGGGCCCCCAGAGCTGGAGGCAGCTCTGTAGGGGGGCTCTCACCTGAGCAGAGCAGCAGAATCTGTCCCTTCACTCTGCTGCCCACCCTACAGAAATGAGCCTGTCATTGTTTTTTGATGGGGTTTGATGATTCCTGGTGTTCCCTGTGGCTTGCAAAGGAAGTCTGCTGTTCAGTGCAGCCTGGTGAGGTTGTATCACCTCTGCACACGTGGGACTCTTTACTTGATCTATTCTCTGCTTGTCCCCTGCAGTCCTGCTCTCTGCTTCCACTCCTGATTTCCAGCATGCCTTTGTTTGCTGGGCTCCATTCTTCTCTGGAGGCATCACAGAATGACTCTGCTGGAGCTTGGGCAGATGTTGGTGAGACAGCAGTGGCCATGTCCTCCTGGTTGGAGCTATTCTGGCAAAGTTCTTCTTTAATAATGTTTCCAGTCTGTCAAAATAGAGCCCAGCATTCAGATCCTTTCAGAAATAAATAGGATCTGTATGGGGTTCACAGCTCCAGCACCATATTAGTGTCCAGGGAGCCATCTTGATGAGCTTCAGTGGCCTAGGTTACTCCTCCAAGGATTCCTTCAGCCTCACCTGAGAGGGACACATAGTTCTTGGGCTGAGCTCAGCCATAGGTCAGGTGGTGACTCATCAGAGAAAGTGATTCAGATACTGTGGTGTTTCCTCATGGTCTTTCCTGGCCTCCAGACACTCAGAGAGCAGGCTGTTCCCATGACTTCCCCGCATTTTCTGGAGTGGCACCTTTGCAGGTGGAGGTGTTAAGACCTGGGGCTCTGCTGGTTTCCCATTGCTGTCCTTGGACTCATCAGGAGAGATTCAGGGCCTGGTTGCTCTTGAATTCCAAGTAAAAATTTCAGAGATGAGAAAGAGATGAGAGGAACGCAGATGTTCCATTTTCCCATTGACTTTAATGTTTTTCAGGCTATGGAGCAACAGATCCGAGAGGAGCAGCGAATGATGGATGAGAAGATTGTCTTGGAATTGGACCAGAAAGTAATCGACCAGCAGAGCACCCTGGAGAAGGCCGGGGTGTCGGGCTTCTACATCACCACCAACCCCCAGGTGGGTGTTTGAGCACAGCAGGGGAGCTGTTCTGACCAGAGCTGGGAGGGACAGGACAAGGGGGAATGGCTTCCCATAGCCAGAGGGCAGGCTTAGGTGGGATATTAGGGAGAATTTTTTTTCTGGAAGACTGGTAAGGCACAGGGTGCCCAGAGCAGCTGTGGCTGCCCCTGGATCCCTGGCAGTGTCCAAAGCCAGGCTGGATGGGGCTTGGAGCAGCCTGGGATGGTGGAAGGTGTGCCTGCCCATGGTAGGGGGTGGAAATGGAGGACCTTTAAAAATCTCTTCCAACCTCAACCATTCCGTGATTGTTTAACAGTGCTCTTGGGTTGGTATATTTAATTTTTTTTTAAAAATCTCGCTGTAGATAAATTGGGGATGGGTGTGTCAAACAGAACAATCTGTCCTTTGCCTCCCTACTGGTTGGTGGTGTGTGCTGGACAGAACTTGTACTCAGTTCACAACTAAAGAGCAGAAACCCAGGTACCATTTGGCAGCATTCCCAACATCCTGCAGTACTTTTTTCCATTGTGGGGGACCAAAACACTGTGCCAACAGCCTGAAATCCTGTGAATCTCAAATGGGTCTGAAAAGCACTAAAAGAATTCATTTACTGCATTTATATTCAGCTTAGCTATGAAAACTGACTTCAAGACTGTTTATTAGGCACCTTGTTCATTCTTGCGTGTGACTTGCTGGAGCTGATGATCTCAGGCTGTGATAAAGAATTGTTCCCAGTTTCCCCAGGGCATTTGCTCTCAAATTATCTGAGGAGTCACCTGGGTTTGTGCACATTGTCCTTATTTATTTATTCCTTTATGTCCTTTGTTCCTGCTGCCACAGGAACAAAGAACCTCAAAATTCCCAAGTCTTGTTGTAAAGCCATACAAGTTTGCAGGGAACACAGAGACAGGCTGTTCTTAACTCTGTTTTTTCAGCTGATTAAATGTCACTTTGATAAAAACCTACTGCTGAGAAAACACAGCTTAAATGAAGCCAAACAGGCATTTTCTAACACCCACCCGCATGATTCCTAGTTGTGGAGCCTTGAACAAGCCTCTTATTTTTTCAGTGTTGCTATTCCCTGGTTGTATAATGCAGAGAGCCTGTTCTCTCCCTCCTGCCCTTCCCTTCATGTTGTTTGTGTAAGCAATAAGCCTTATTAGGGTTCCTCTTTGCTGCGTTTGTGTATGTTCACCTTTGGGATAGATGCCAAGACCAATCCGGATCTTGGCTTGTGCCTGTGAGGGCCACCAAGAAATCCCTGCTGGAATCTGTTCACACGGTTCCCATCAGCTGATGTGTTTCCCCCCCAGTCTGTATGAAATGCTTCCTTGTGCAGGGGATATATTCTTACAAAAATAGGTTTTTATTTCCATAGCTCCGTGTCTGCAGGGCTGAGTCACAGACCTACACTCGCAAATTATTGGCTCCACCATGTTGTCTCTGAGCTAGATGTAATTAAAGAACAAGCAGGTGGCAAAGGAACTGTGAGCTGATGTTGATGTCTCCAATAGATTGTGGTCCTGGAAAAGGGAGTTTTCCAGAAACAGGGAATGAAATGCTTGCAGGGAATTTGATGCACCAGCACAGCCCTGTGTTGTGCCTGCCTTGGATCCCACTCAGAGGGTTCCCAAAGCAATCCCTCCTCTTCCTGCCCTTCTATGCTGGGAAGGGGTCAGGAGGTTGGAGATGCTGGGGCGTGTGGGAAGGGGCCTGAAGAACCTTTACTGGGGCTGCTGGCCCTCCTCAGCCTGGCAGCCCTCATAGCCCCTAGCACATTGATCATGTGTGCCTCTCTGGAGAGCCTCTCTGGATCCTTAAGGAATCCTCAAGTGCTGGCATTCTTAAGACAGCCACAGTTTGCAGCAAGTCTGGTAAGATGTCACTGCTCCATGTTTTAGAGAAACACCTGAACAAGATGAAGCATTTGGTTTTTAGCTGCCTGCTTGATTTTTTTGTAATTCCCTAAGAACAAGAAGCTCTTGGGGACATGGGACAGGCCAGTCCTTCCTGCTTCCTGCAGCAGGGAGTGGAATCATCTCTTTGCACAAACATTTTTCTCCCTTTGCAGGAGCTGACTCTACAGATGAATTTGCTGGAGCTGATTCGGAAGCTGCAGCAGAAGGAAGCTGAGGCTGAGAAGACTTTTTCCTGAAAGAGCAAATCTACTGTTCACCTCCCAGAGTTTTTCCTCTGACTTCCCTCTAAACAGACTGTCCATGCATTTGCTTTGTTTTGTGTCAGGAAGAGGCTACAGGAGTAGAAGAAATTGCTGAGACACTTAGATTAGAGCTGGGGTAGGCAGAGCCCAGCACAGGGGATGGTTTGGAGCCTGGGGATGGCTCTCAGGTCCTCAGAGCAGTGTCAGCTGCATCTGGCTCAGCTGGGACAAGATGGAGCATGGTCACCTGCCAGGAATGTCCTCAGTGATGCTGAGGCCATCACTGAGCCAAGGCTGGGCTGAGCACTGAGCACACAGAGCCCCACTGTGTGAGGGTGACCCTGTGTTTAGGTGATATAACTGGGGAGGGGGGAACAATTCCAAGGATGCTTCTGTGTGTTGTTATGGCAGAAACAACCTCTTAGTCGGGCAGACCCTTCCCAGAGTCTCCTCCAGGCTGGTACCAGCATCATCTGTATTAAAGGAGGATTTCAGGCCTCAGCCCAGAGTTACAGGACTGGTGTTTGCAGTGTTCCCATTGACTCAGAAAGCAGAGCTTTTGCTTTCTTCTTTTAAACCAGTTTCCAAATTAAGAAAAATAAAACACTTTTCTTTTGGGGCTGCAGCTTTCTCAATGCCAGTGGTTGTGTTTGTCCTGTCCTCAGTTGGGCTTGTGATGGGTTTGATGGAAGCTGGGGAGGAACCTGGAGTGTTTCTGAGATCTTTCAGGGTGTTGGAAGAGCTTGTGGGTGGCCTTATGGTGGGGAAAGCTGGTGCTAGAGGAGACCAACACAAGATCAGAGCTACAAGGACCAAGGAGGCTTTTGGAAATTCAGGGCTGGGGCTCTCTCCCATTTCCATCACGTGTGGTGTTCCCTCCCCATGGAGATGATGCTGCTGTGATTCAGAGCTGGAGACAAGATCTACTGCTTGTGTGGAGTCTTCACCTCCTGGATGAAAGTGCCCATCTGGAAAGCAGGCTGGTTTGGGACCTGCACCCTGCAAAGTCCCCACAGAGCTCCTGGAACTGTGTTGCCGCTGGAGCCTTAGATGGGAGCTCTGTGCCACACTGCTGAGCAGTGGTGAGGGGCAAGGTGGGCAGCATTCCCCTCTGGAGACACCTTCATCCTCCTGGGAAGACACTGGTGCAGGCTGGCTGAAGTCATCCTCTGTGGTCAGGTTTGTGACCCGAGCAATTGGCAAGGAAATTGCTCCCTGAGGTGAGGCTGGGGAAGGCAGGGGTGAACAGTGGGTTCTGTCGCAGGAAAGGATGCCCAGCTGCTGGGGGTGTCACGTTGCCTCCCAGAAGCTTCCCTGTCCTCTACACACCTCTCTGGAATGGCTGGAGCAGCAGCAGAGTGAGGGTGTGCTTAGAGGAGCTGGGATCGAGGTTCCTGCCCTGTGGGGTGAGGGCTGGACTCCACCTGGGTGCAGAGCCCCTGGGACCCAGGGCTGCTGCTGTCTGCAGGGAGAGCGGGTGCCAGGGGCTGTTCTGGCACTGCCATGGCAACAGCAGCTCTCGGGCTTCCTGCTTCTGCCATCTGTTTGCAGATGGCTCTGCCAGACAGCTGATTGCATCCAAGCTGAAATTTTCCATGCCTGTGCTCAGGTTGGGTTTCAGAAAGGTCAGGGTGGAGAGCTGCAGGGAGTTACACATGGGTAGCTGGTGGGAAAGGTTATCCTGAGGGAGCAAAGCCCCTGGGATGTGATCAGATCAGCAGGATTTCAGGAGAGGAACACTTGCTCAGCCCCTGAAGCTGAACAATACAACATGGAGGATACTGATATTTTTCCAAGCAAGTGTCATTGTGTCACCAGAGGGGGACACCATCCCACAGCATTGCTGTGCCCCAGCCACTGCAATTGTGGTGCTGCCAGTAACACAGGGCAGCCCTGGTGAGAGCAACCCGAGGGGGCTGGAAATTCTGTTGGGCTTTGGCTGGCGCAGCTCCTTGGTTCAGTGACCTGTGCAGCTCCCAAACTCTCAACTGGTGTTCCAGGATCATGTGTTTGGCTTCAGGCATCCACAGACCTGGACCAAAGGTGCCTGCCCAGAGCTCCGTGTATGCCAGAAATTACATGGAGAGGGGATGCAACCCAAGGATCAAGTTCCATGTTCAGGTGCAAGGTGACTGACATGAGAGCTACGGCTCCATGGCAGCCCCATGTTCACCCAGGAGGTGGAAGGTGAGTAATGGGTGGCAGGAAGGGACAAATCCTGTTTATTCTTTCCGTTTCCTATATTTTGGGCTGTTGAGGAGAAGAGCAAGGTCCCCTCCACATAGGAGGTCAATCCAGTGTGATAAAGGTGAGTGTGTTCAGGTGGGAGCCCTCAAGAGTTGCACTGTGGGCTCTGAGTTGTGGGTGCAACTTGAGGGTGACATTTGGGGTGCTGACTGGTGGGTCCATGAAAATGTCAGTTTAAGTGCCCGGGAGCCATCAGAAAACTAGATGAAACATGAGAAGGGGATCAGAGAAGAAAGTTAAAAACATGTTGCTGCTGTGAAGCACCTAAATAAATTCCTTCACCCTGACAAAGGCACGGTAGGGATGGCACAAGCTCTGCAAAGGCCCTGGGGACACCAGGGATCTGGAACACCTTCCAGCTGAGCTGGACTCCTCTGTCTTTGACAAAGGGCACAAGAGGGGGCAGGGTGGAGATAAAAGTATGGGTGACATGGAGAGGGACTTCACTCTAGAAACACAAGAGCAGTAGCATTGCAGGGCACCTGGAACAGGCAGGTTTGGGTGGGATGAGTGACTGCCTGGGAAACTCCTGCCCCAGGGGGCTGCAGAGGCAGAAGGTTTCTGGAGGTTCAAGAGGAGGTGAAGCACTTCTGGAAAAGAAACACCTTTTGACTTAGAGATGGATAGAGGTGATTCCCCTTCACTGCCCTGCAGAGCCAGGTGGAAACACCACAGGCTTTTGCTCAGGATTTGTGCTCCTGGCCGGGCAGGAGGACTGTGAGCTGGAGGGGCCTGTTCAGGAGCTCCTCCTCCCACAGCTTTCTCCACACCTCAGTTTCTTCATGACAAACACCTGAGCAGAGAGGATGTGCCTGCCCTTCAGGTAGCTGCTGCAGAGCAGAGTGAGTAGAGGCAGAGGAGCAGGATCTCAGCCTCTCGCTCCATCCAGAACTGCATCCAGGGGATGGGATTTGGGATAACTGCTCCATTACAGAATCACAGAGTAGTTTGGGTTAGAAGAGACCTTGGATTAGAAGCTCATGAGCAGGAACACCTTCTACTATCCCAGGTTGCTTCAAGCCCTGTCCAGCCTGGCCTTGGGCACTTCCAGGGATCCAGGGACAACCACAGCTGCCCTGGGCACCCTGTGCCAGGGCCTGCCCACCCTCATAGCCAAGAATTCCTTCCTAATAACCCAGGTAATCCTGCCATTTGTCAGTAGGAAGCCATTCCCCCTTGTCACTCCAGGTCCTTGTCCCAAGTCCCTCTCCAGCTCTCTTGAAACCCCTTTAGGCATCCAGGCTGAACACCCTCAGCTCTCCCAGCCTGCCTCCGGAGCAGCCCAGGCTGCAGCCTCTGGAACGTCTGCATGACCACCGTGCATCCCGTTTCTGTGCGGCTCCAGCCGGGGGGTGCCCATCCTGGGCTGGTGGAGACCCCCCCCGTGTCTGCCCCTTCCAGGGCTGGAGCCGCCCCGGTACCGCAGGCTCCGCTCCCCGCTCCGGGAGGAGCCCCGGGCCCGCCCTGCCGCCGCCCTTCCGCCGGGCCCCGGGAGGCGGAGCCGGCGGCGGCGGCGGCGCGGAGCAGGTGAGGCCGGGGCCGGGGCCGGTGCGGGGCCCCCGCCGCCCTCGCAGGTGAGCGACAGCCCCTGGGACCGGGAGCCGGGCTGGGATCGGCGCTGTGCGGAGCGTCCTGGGGGAGCGCGGCCGGGGTCGGGGTCGGGGCTCGGCGCCGCCCGGAGCCGGCATCGTGGCGGGGCTGAACAGGGGCGAGACTGTCGCCTCTCGCCGCCCGGGATTAATCCGGAACCCCTACACACCCTCCTCGGTCTGGGGGTCCCCACCCTTGGCCGCCCCGAACTCCGTGGATGCTCCGTGTCCAGTGGGCACCGAGCTCCGCATCCTCCCAGCTGCGCCTGTTGCGTTCCTTGGGATTGGGGACCCCGGTACTGCCAACGCCTCCGGTCGCGGGGACCTGGATGTGCTGGGCTGGGAGTCTCAGCCAGCACGGATTGTGCACGTTGTCCTCACGGGCCATCATCGGTCCTGTAATTCCACCTTATCGTGGGCTTTCCGCGACCTTTTGGCCTCCGAGATGTGGACCCTGCCGTGGGGCTGCACCAGCCCTCCGTGCAGGACATGTTTTTTTACGTAGGTGTAGGGCTTCTGACACAGGAAGGAGGGCAACTGGGAGGGGAGAGTGTCCCCAGAGTCACCAATCACATGGAGCAGCTGGGAAGCAGCACCTGAATGTCCCTAGTGCTGTGTCCTCCCACTGTCATGATGGCAGTGCCAGTGTGCCTTGTCCCTGGCACTGGATGGTTCTTGGTCTCCCTGGAGACTCCGATGGGAGCTGCTCTGGACTTCTGCTGCAGCCTCTGGGGAAGCAGCAGGATTCTGGGAGCAGGGAGATGCTGCATGCCCCCGTGGTGGGCTTCTGGCACAGCAGGGCGAAGTTCAAGTAGATGTTGGATAAGGTGCAGAGGAGGCAGCAGGGAAGCCTTCATCAGGGCCAGAGCAAACTGGTTTGGGCTTTAATGGGGAGATGCTGCCCTGTGAGTGCTGTGGTTTGCCTGCCACCTGGCACACTGGCACATGTCCCTGTCCTGTGCCACGCCTGGAGGAGGACACATCTCTCTGCTGAGCTCTCTGCTGGCTGAGGAGCCAGGGATGCCTGGAATGTGCCCTGGTGGCTTTTCCACCCTGTCCCCAGCACTCGATACCTCACTACCAAGGGAACGTTCACCTCTCCCTCCCCCTCTAGCAGGTCGCCAGGCAGGATCTCACTGCTGAGGAGCCCTCACTCTGCTGAGGGCAGGGCCCACTGCCTCCACGATGGCGAGATGGCTGCCCCGCTCCACCGACCTGACCCGCTTCTGCCAGAAGCTCAACCGGGTGAAGACCCTGGAGGATGACATGATGGAGACATCCTTTAACAGATGCCTTTCCACCATTGACTTGACGCTGCTGGGCATCGGGGGCATGGTGGGCTCTGGGCTGTATGTCCTCACGGGCACCGTGGCCAAGGAGATCGCCGGCCCCGCCGTCATCGTCTCCTTCATCATCGCCGGCTTTGCCTCACTCCTGGCTGCTCTCTGCTACGCTGAGTTTGGAGCCCGTGTGCCCAAGACAGGCTCTGCCTACATGTTCACCTACGTGTCCGTGGGTGAAATCTGGGCTTTCCTTATTGGCTGGAATGTGCTGCTGGAGTACATGATCGGGGGGGCCGCAGTGGCCAGGGCCTGGAGTGGCTATCTGGACTCCATCTTTAACCACAAGATCAAGAACTTCACTGAGACCCATGTGGGTGCCTGGCAGGTGCCATTCCTGGCCCACTATCCAGACTTCCTGGCAGCTGCCATCCTGCTGGTAGCTACTGCCTTCATCTCCTTTGGGGCCAAAGTGTCCTCCTGGCTCAACCACGTCTTCTCAGCCATCAGCATGGGCGTCATCCTCTTCATCCTCATTATGGGCTTTGTCCTCGCACAGCCCAAGAACTGGAGCACCCAGGAGGGTGGCTTTGCCCCATATGGGCTGTCGGGCATCATGGCTGGCACAGCCACCTGCTTCTATGCCTTTGTGGGCTTTGACGTCATCGCAGCCTCCAGCGAGGAGGCCAGGAACCCGCAGAGGGCTGTCCCCAGGGCCATCGCTTTCTCCTTGGGGCTGGCCACCGGTGCCTATATCCTGGTGTCAGTTGTGCTGACGCTGATGGTGCCCTGGCACACGCTGGACCCTGACTCTGCCCTGGCTGATGCGTTCTACAGGAGGGGCTACGCCTGGGCAGGGTTTCTGGTGGCTGCTGGCTCCATCTGTGGTGAGTACAGGCAGTGGTGGGAGGGAGCTGCCCACCCTCCTGCCTTGGGGGCTGGGAACAATCTCCAGTTTGGGTTTGGGTCTGATGGGGTCTTCCTTCTTCTACTCATCCCTCAGCAATGAACACAGTTCTGTTGAGCAACCTCTTCTCCCTGCCACGCATCGTCTACGCCATGGCCGAGGACGGGCTCTTCTTTCAGGTCTTCTCCCGAGTGCACCCCCGCACACAGGTGCCCGTGGTGGGCATCGTGGTCTTTGGGCTGCTTATGGCCCTGCTGGCCCTTGTCTTTGACCTGGAGGCCCTGGTGCAGTTCCTGTCCATCGGCACTCTGCTGGCCTACACCTTCGTGGCCGCCAGCATCATCGTGCTGCGCTTCCAGCAGCACAAGGAGGATGTCCCCGCCGCGGGGGCCGGCGGCCAGCCCAGCACTGAGCCCCACCAGGGCCCGGCCGCGGGCGAGCTGAAGGAGTACGAGTCCTTCTCCGACAAGCTGCACCTGGTGGACAGGGACAAGGGCAAAGAGCAGCGGGAGCCAGGGCAGCTGAAGGCAGCTTTTGAGCCCTACCTGGAGTTCCTCAGCGACTTCTACCCAGGTGAGGTGGTCACGGTGGCTGTGGTGACCTTGATGGTGTCTGCCATCTGCCTCTGCTCCATCTTAGTGTTTGGCAACACCCACCTCCACCTGCCCACCTGGAGCTACTCCCTGCTGCTGGTCCTCTTCAGTCTGGGCTTCCTGCTCAGCCTCCTCCTCATCTGGGCACACGAGCAGCAGCACAGCACCCAGACCTTCCAGGTATGCCCGGGGCCCAGGCAGGAAATCCCTCTGCAGGGTGAGGGGAGGTGGGAGCAGCTCTGATGGACCCGCAGGGCTCCCAGGCACAGCGCTTTGTTGAAAGCATTACAACTGCTGAAGGAGGTGGAGAGAAGAGAGGAAGAGGATGTTTGTGGACACCCTGTGTGGGGAGTGTTGCTGCCTCTGCTGTTACTCTGTGTGGCCACTGGTCTCCAGGAGAGGACATCCCCAGCAGTTGTGTCCATCCCATGGGATGGATCCCACGGCTTGCTCCTGTCCACCCTGGGCTCCCTTCTCTTCATCCTCACAATTCCTCTGCTCCTCTCCTACCTCAGCTCCTTACTTTGTCTGCCCTTCAGCTATGTGATGGAACCCATTTTCAGCCTCCAAACCACTTCTATGCCTCTTGTGCTCCCCCTCTCCTGTTTTCAGCCCACCTGAGCCCTGATGTAGTCAGTGCAGCTTCACAACACCAGTGGTGATACCACTTCCCTGCCATGCCCCTGCCCTGGCTCCTCTAGCAAGGACCATGTTGGCTCAGGATCACTCCTGGAGCTTGTTTGGTCCTCATGATGATGCCTGTGCCCACCCTGCCAGCCTGGCTCCATTGTTCCTTTTCCTTAAAAAAGCGCCACTTCTAGAAATCCCAAGGTGACAGTCCCTTTGTCCCACACATTTGCCAATGCTGTGTTTTGTCCCTATAATTTTAAAGACTGAGAATGTGGTCCTGCAGGTGTCACCCCCGCCAACTCCTTTTCTCCTGCAGATCCCCCTGGTGCCCCTGTCCCCAGCACTGAGCATCATCCTCAACATCTACCTGATGCTGAAGCTCAGTTACATGACGTGGCTCCGCTTCGCCGTCTGGCTGCTCTTGGGTGAGTGCTCCCATGGCTGCTCCAGGGAGGGGGAACAGGGTTTGTCTTGGCACTCTCCAGCTCCTTTGGCAGTTCCCCGCCCCCATTTATGGGTCTGTAAAGCGTATCCCGCCCCTTTCTGCCTCCAGTTCCCCTTTGGAGACACAAGGCGAGGTCTCCCATCATCTCCTGAGCCTCTCTGTTTCCCAGATTGTTACAGCTTGTTCCTGTTAAAAGTTCAGATCCTCCTTAAAGCCCTGGGCCAGAACCACCCCCTGCTCCTGAGGCAGCTCCCTGGGGCTCAGGAAGTCCTTCCCTTTCCCAGGGACTGAGGGTGCTCCCCTTTCCCGTTGCTCATAACCTTGGGCAGGACACTTTTCCTCCTGCATGCAGCTCAGTTAAGCCCCCGTGGTGCTTTATCTTCTCGCTCTGCTGGGTTACTGGCCACATCCGTGCCACATTCCGCTGTGATGCCAGCAGCCGGGCAGTGCTGGAGCCCCTGCTGTCCCTGTCCCCGCTGCAGGCTTGCTCGTCTACTTTGGCTACGGCATCTGGCACAGCAAGGAGAACCTGCGGGAGCCGCGGGCCCAGCGCGTCAGCGCGCGCTACGTGGTGTTCCCGGGGGGCAGCCTGGAGGAGCGGGTGCAGGCGGTGCAGCCCGGCTGCCAGCCTGCCGCCGGGCTGCCGGACAGCGACACCGACGACGGCAAGAGATGACAGCCCTGCCCGCGGGGGCACCTGGAGACGGGAGCGGCGCAATCTCCTCCCGCAGTCAGGCGAGAGCCCCACGCCCCCGCTCCCGGTCCCTCTGACAGCAGAGCCACTGCGGCTGCCCGGGCCGTGGGGCTTCACCTGGAGAGGATGAGGATGCTCACCCTTCCCCACACGCTTCTGACAGGTTGTGGAGGGGCTGGCTGCCTCCCTCCCCATGCCCTGCACTTGAGAGCTGGGTCTCAGCCCAGTGCCTGGCCTGCTCATGAGGATCTGTGTCCTTGTTCACCTCTCCCCGAGCACCCCCTGGCACTGTGCAGTACATCTCCTGTCTGCCAGCACATCTGTGCAGCTGGGCATGCAGAGGTTCCCCAGGGACCAGGACAGGCAGCCCAGCGCTGCCCATGCTGACCCTCATCTGAGTGCAGCCCCCCTCCTCCTGCACAGTCCCCTTGGGAAGGAGGCAGGGGCCAATCCTGCATCCCCACAGGCACCCCTGCCATCCCTCTGCCCAGGGCTGCTCTCCTCAAAGCTGGGGCTGAGGGAGCTGAGGGGCAGCTGGAGACAGGACATGGAGAAGGGATATGGCCAGAGTGGGTGTCTGGGAAGGCACCCCGGGAAAGCCAGTGGAGGCTGGCACAGCAAAACCCAGCTGCATCTTCCCAGCTGCTGGAATTGACTGTCTGAGGGGTGGGCTGGGGGCCATGCCCACAGGAAGATAATGCTATGGCCAGGCCCTTGCCCCAGTCCTGAGCAGGATATGGGTGCTCAGGACCCCAGGTATATTGCCCTGTCCCTGGAGGTCCCCAGTGGCATCCCTGGGCTGGTCTGCCTGGAGCCAGCTCCCTACTTCTGCACCTCAGCAGCACCACCTGCCCCACCACGGGGACTCAACCCCCCGTGCTGCCCCTTCCAGGCTCTCTAGGGCCTGGAACAGGCTCAGCAGGTGCTTTTTCGATATTGCCCCCTCCCCAGCAATCATCCCCATGCTTTGGGGTCACCCCAGCTGCAAGGATGCCATGGGGGTCCCCAGCAGCCCTGCTGCAGCCACCCCTGGCTGTTTTGCCCATGAGCCCATGGTCAGTCAAGTGTGAGGCTGCCAACTTGACAGGCCTTGCAGCATGGACACCCTGCCCCATCCTCATCCTCTGCATGCTGCGAGGAGCCGGGGACTGTGGGCAAGCTGTTCCACCACTTCTTGCAGGCCAGTCCCTGGGGGACCCTAGAGAGGCTGTGGGGACCCTCAGTAGGCCATGCTGGCTCTGGTGAGCCCCTCTGTCTGCCAGCCCTGCTCTGTGTCCCACCTCGTCCCTGCGCTGCCGCCACCGGTGCTGTGGCCCCGCTTGGCACCTCTGTGTCGTGGCTTGTGAGCAACAGGCTGATTTGGTCACCTCATAAACACTGTTTCCTGCCATGGCTCTGACTGGTTGTGGTCTCTGTGTCCCCAGGACTCAAGGTGGGAAGCACTCCCCAGCTGATGCTCAGGAAAGCCCCCCCAGAAAGCAGGGACAGGGAGGGTGCCCACTGTCCCCTGCTGCCACTGGGGTTCCAGTCATGAGGACAGGCTCCAGCCAGACCCACAGAAACCACGACCCCACGGGGCTGGGGTGGGCTGGGGCTTGATCCTTACAGTTCACAAATACCCTGACACTGACCCAGGTAGGACCGAACCCCACTGTGAGCACTGAGGACAGTGCTGAGTCAGCACCAGGGCAGGGTTACTAAAGCTGCCCAAGGATGTGAGGACTGGTGCAATTCATAGGAATTATTTATAACCCACCGTCACCCCCATCCCACACTGGTGTTCTCTAGGGAAATGTCCTTCCTGAGATAACAGAGTCCTCCTTCATTAAAAAGCAGGTGTTCAACAGGCACCCAGGGAGGCACAGGCTGAACCCTCCTTAGTGACTCAGCTTTAATCCCCGCAATAAAGCCATTGTCAGCAGGACAAAGGCGAGTAAAAAGATCCACAGGGACACAGAAGGAAAAGGGAGCCCAGTGCAGAGCTGGGGAAGGGCAGGAAAGTCCTCACAGAGAGGGATGGGCTGAGGGTGACTTTTATGTTCCCCTGTGGAGGAAAGTCAATGGCAGTCACATCTCTCAGCTCTCCTAGCAGGGGTCTCAATCAGCCTCTTAAGCTGCAAAAGACCAAAGAGTTATTGAATGAGCCTTGTAACCATTGATATTCATTCTGTTTAAATCTATTAATTTCTAAAAATGCACAGAAATCCCCGTTAGGCTGTGGCACACAAAGCACAGGGTCCTCCCCAGCAGAGCAGGAGGTGCCAGGGATGCAGCCAGCAGGGTATTAAAGGATTGGAGTGTAATTCTCTGGCACCTGGAAAGCTGGTGGGGCCTCCCAAGCACACTTGGGGTTTTTTTTTGTAATAGGATTACAAAATTGGTTGTTTCATGTGTCATACACTATCCTACAGTGGTAGCATGCTCTGCACAGAACATGTATTAATTAATTTTTAATTGAATACTCATTAATGTACATAGAAGGGAGATGGCAGCAGCCATTCTACAGGAATTTGTTCCTGAAAATTTTATTAGCAGAGAAAAAAATCCAAACTGATCAGCAAAGAAGGCTTTAAGCAACAGGCTTTAAAATGGCAGCCTGTTGTAAGAGAAAACACTGGCTGCCCAATCCATACTCTCGATTCCAAACAGATGTAAAATGAAACCATTCCCATGTGCAACTCCCAGAACTCTGTTTCATGGAACTCCAGGAGCAGCTACTTGCTGCTTCCCTGTGGCTGACCATACACCTGTTTTCCAGAGCAGTATCCTTCTCCAAATTAGTTTAAAAGTAGAAATAAAGTCCTCTGTTTTCTGGAAGCCATGGCAATGATGTGGTCAGGCTGCAGGAAATCAATCTCTTTCCAGAGCTGCAGGGAGCTATGTGGGTCAGTGCTGGAGTGGCTGGTGCTGGGGCTCTGGGAACTGGGAAGGGCTTTATGGGCCATGGGGCAGGAGCAGCTCTGGCACACGTGCTCTGAGCTGGATTAAGAGGGTTAATGTGAGTCTGGATGATAATCCCCACAGAGAGCATGGGAGTGGACAGGCAGCAGGCAGGGCTGGCTGAGCCTCTCCAGTGATGCTGCTAGACTGGGAGAATAGCTGGCAGGGCAGTGCTGGTTTGTTGTGCCCTGGGAGGACAGTTCCCATAAGGCAGCTGCAGCAGGACAAGGAGAAATACAAATCCAGAGGGGAATAAAATGGGATTTGTACTAGAGAGAAAATCAGTGTTGGGGCTGCCACCTACCCCCTTTAAATGGCAGTGAGTAACCGAGCCTGTGGACTTTAGCCCCAGCTGCATCTCAGGGGTGCTCCAGGGATGGACACACGGACTGAGCCAGTGATGATTTTGGAGGCTTCAGAATCACTGCTGCAGCCCATGCAGCCCCGGGGATGGGACCACTAGAAGCTGCAGAGATCTCTGGGCTGTGGGAGCTCTTGCAGAGATCGCTGGGTTATGGAACCCACATAGATTGCTGGGCTCTTGCTTGGGAAAGCACAGGGGAGCAGGAGTTGCAGGTGCACAGTTTAATAACTGGAATGAGCAGCTGCTTGCAAAGTTGAGCCTTGTCCATGCTGGAGGGAAGAAAAGGGGGAGCCCCAAGCACTGGAAGGGGGTGGTGGGTTGCACCAGGAGAGAGCATCTCCACATCCTAATTAAATTACTTCCCAGCCTCATGTTTCTAAATTATCCCTCCCCCCCCCCGCCCCCCCAGCTCTGAAAGCAGCACAGATGAGCTGCAGGGCTCGGGGAGGCTGGCTGTAAGTAATCCTCTCATTATCCTGCCCTGCTCCCCTCCTCCTCCTGCAGACACAGCCCGAGGATGAGGTAAGCATCACGCAGCATTCCAGGCTGCCAGCAGCGGTGTATCAGCAGGGGAATGGCAGGTGGCAGGGTGGTCTTGTTGTCCCCTTGTCCCTGCACGATGTGCTGGTGGCCAGGCAGAGAGGTGCCCAGGTCATTCCAGAGTGTTTGTGCTGTCTCAGCAGCCCTGCAGCCACAGCTCTTCCTTGTCTCAGCCCTTTCCAAGGAGCTGTGCAAGCGAGGGCACAAACGCCGCGGGCCCATCCCTGGGGCACAGCCTCCATCCAACATCAGATGCATCCGCTGCCTCTGCTTTGGGGGCAAGGCAGGAAACGGCCATTTCCCCACATGTAACACACCACACACACACACAACTGCAGCTGCTGCCCTCGGTCATCTTGGCGGGTTTTCCAACCTTACAGATTCTATAAAAGGAGAATAAATCTTCCCCGCATACACAGGAGGCATGGAATGAAGCAGTGGACTGAAACTGCCATGAGGAAGATTTAGGCAGGAGACCAGAAACGTTTCCTGAGGCAATGACAGCTTGGCCTGAGGTTGTGAAACATCTGTCAGATGCTGGCAGGAAGGAGCTGCAGCGAGTGGCTCCTCTGGAGCCAGGATGGCTGATTTCTCAGTACCTCACGCCTCTCTTGCTAGGCTGGAAGCATTCTAGGGCAGCCAATCCTTGCTGGAACAAGAGCCAATGCACCTCTGGGCATGGCAGCACACTCAATATCCTAAAGGAGATGAAAGGGCTCAAGAAAAATACTTGGAAAACACAAAAACCCCTTTTCTGTGTGGCAGGAGCAGCTGGAGCCATGCCTCCAAAGTTAGTAAGTGCTACAGCAAGAACTTTGGGATCACCTCTGTAACTTACACTAGAGAAGTTCCACATGGAACCAGGCAATGAGCTTCCCTGGAGCAGTAATGCTCATTTTCCAGAAACAGGCAGCTGGAGCAGTCCCAGAGCACTGCAGCAAAACAAGCTGGCAGATCCTTCTGAAAGGTGACAGGGATAGTCAAGGCTTCAAAAGGCCACTGAGCAAAGTGAGAGCTACTCAAGAATTCTGGAAAAATACCACTAGTGGCAATCAGTGTGGATTTGTGTAACCTCTGTGCTCTGACTCAGAGAGGACCTGGAAAGAGGCAGCAGTGCCGGTGCGCTGTAACACCTTCACGAGGCATCCAACTGCTATCTGGCACTTTTGCAAAGAAAACAAAAAGGAACAATATGGAATTGACACTTGGACCAAAAAAAAAAAAAAAAAAGGCTCAGTACTAGAATCATTGAATCCCTTGTGAACAGGGATTCAACAAGTCTTCTGGTGAATTATTCCAAGATTGGTTTCCAAGATAGAGAGAACACAACTGAATTTGAGGGAAGAGGAACAGTGATTCCAGCAGGGGAGATCAGCAGATAAATTTGGAGTAACTGGTATTTCAGTCTAACAGAACTACAGTTCTCAAAGTCCCTACATGTTAATTCCTCACAACCCTTGGCAGCAGCTGCCAAAGCACAGCAAATTCCCACACAATCCCCAGCTCCAGCTCCCTCTTCTCCCGGCAGCCCTCTGAAAGGCAAACCCCCCCGGGAAGGAGGCAGGCCTGTGCTGGTGTCCCTCAGGACAGCGGGAGGCCTGAGGTCCCGTCCCCGTGACGCTGCCCAGTGTAACACTGCTGGCTCACCTGGTGTGTTTCGGTTCCCAAGTGGTTTGCTGATAGGTTTGTTGAGCCTAAATCCACACAGTTCTGACTCCAGTGACAAATTAATGAGTCAAAACATGGGCAAGTGGATCTTCTGCAGCTGGTGAATAAGGACAGACTTGGAGTGTACTGTTTCATAGGATTTTAATCTGCATCTCTTGTTTGGAGAATGCAGGGAGGGCTAGGGGCAAAGGACATAACAGAAGCAATAAATGGTAAAAAATATTTTAAAATATAAGTACTTACACTGATTTAAACCAAGCCCTAAAAAACTTCTGTGTTCAATACACAAAGTTTTCATCTGGAGACTGAGACAGTGTCAGGATGGTTCTGATGTTTTTAGAGACAGTGCAAATTTAAAGACTGCAGCTTGTATTTATAAATTATATTTGCAAATGGTTTGGACAGACAGTTCTGAGACAAAAGCACAGGCTTGATTTATTAGATACATAACTATAAAATGATTTGTACATTTATAGGACAGACCCTGCTAGGTAAATACTATAATTATTTTCAAATAAAGAAGATAAACTTTATAGAATCACAGAATGTTTTAAGTTGAAAAAAACCTCTAAGACCATTAACCCAGCACTGCCAACTCACCACTAACCACCAACATGTGGTCTCTTTCAGCCTCAGAGGCTGGAAGAACTGCTTCTTATTTTGGTGAGTAAAATTTTTCAAGAATAACAACAACATATAGACTACAAAACAATATCTGTATTGATTTATGAATCAGAAATTAAAACCATTCAAAATATTCATTATAGTAATTTTGACTCTAAAAAGGAAAAATCTAGAAACAGAGAAATGAAAACATCTGTGACATGTCCATAGATACTGGATGATTTTCCCCTCTTAATTCCAAGGTCCATGTGCTCCCAGGTCATGAATGACTCCTGAACAGGCACAGGCACAAGGCCAACAGCACATCAGCTTCAGGTGAGCTTTCACAGTTTAACAACAGGAGGGAAAATAATTCCCTGCTCCAAGCCTTTGGCCACAGCAGCTGCCCTTGGCTATGGAAATGGTTCCAGCTGATTCTAAGTTTAATCCAATGTTTTCTGCTACAGCCTTTCCAAAAATCTCCCCTAAGAAAAAATACATGAAACTAAACAGCTTAAGAGTTAAAAGGAAGCTTGGGTTGGTTCATGTACTTCTCTGCAACTGTCTGTATTACCTCTAGGGGATTGAAACATCTTTTTCTACTTCATTTACCACGAGCCCAAAGCAGAAGCTGCCAGACAGTGAAGCATCTCCATTCTTTGACCTCATGTTGCCAAGACAGCAAAGAGGGCCTGGAAGTCCAATCACTGTGACAAAGGCAGGGGCTGGTGCTCACAGGGCAGCTGGGACTGCCCTGCTCCTTCTCCTGCCGGTGGAGCCTGCCAGGGAGCTCCTGGTCCTGGAACCCCTCCCAGAGATGCTGGAAATCCAAATAGGTTTGCTCAGCAAGTGTTCTGTGGGTTTCCAATGGGGCAGGAAGAAAATAAGGGTGTGGGCAAGGACAAATGAAAAGGAAAACATGTCCATGCCCGAGGCCAAGCCAGCTGAGCAGAACTGTTGGACTGTAAAATGACCAGGAGGTGAGGAGGACAGGGGTGGTGACAAGCAGCCACTGCAGCCTTCAAAGGTAAAGGCAAGGAAAGCAAGCAGGAACTTGGAATGAAGGAGGTGGAAGGCTGGGCTGTTCCTGGTGCCCAGAAGTGGGGAGGATTGAGGTTGTTTTCTCTCCTGTGAGCCAAAGAAGGCCACTGAAGACACGAAGGATGTTCAAGGAGGAGGCTGTAGTGGGTGAGATGTGTGAGGACTGAGGATTGTAAAGCAGTGGATGGAGTGGACATTGAATTTTGCACGAAAGACACCCAGGGAAAACATGGATCTGGCACACAGCATTTCAGAAATATTTACAGTTAAACAGAAGCATGGCCATGACCTTGTGATTATACAAAAGATACTACAAAATCAAATTATTTTCTCCATCCACAGACAGTAGAGACAGGAAAATTAACTGTAAGGGACCTCAGAGAACTATTCCAGACAAAATAAACTTAACAAAAAAGTTTATCATGAGAAAAAAAGGTTTATCATCAAAAATGAGTAGGAAAGACTGTACTCTTTTATGGTCCAAACTACACATTTCTAAGATGCTGTGCCTGCTGAAAGCAACTTCAGGTGGGACTACCTGTCATGAATGTACAGAAGGTTTATAATTTCTTCCTAAAAATATTAATTTAAAATTGTGGAGTACTCCAGGGGAGATGACATAAAGAAAAATTCTTTCTGAGATATACTGATCCATTTACACATCCCATCCCACCTACATCCAGGGAAGGAGACGATTCTGGTTCCTGAGCACTTCAAAGCAGTCAGATGGCAAATCCCCTCTGCTGGCCACCATCCATCTCGTGTCGTCAGCCCGGGGCTCTGGTAGGTCCCCAAACCTCCAGCAGGGCAGACTGGAATGGGTCCTTGACGTATCCTTGATGTAAAGCTTGGGCTGCTCCACCATTCAGAGGAATGACATCATTTTCATCAGCTGGAAAGAAAAATTGTCCCTCCCTTGGTCGGGAACTGATCTGTACTGGTTTAGCACAGGCTGGGAGAGCTGGGGGTGCTCACCTGGAGAGGAGAAGGCTCCAGGGAGAGCTCAGAGCCCCTGGCAGGGCCTGAAGGGGCCCCAGGAGAGCTGGAGAGGGACTGGGGACAAGGGATGGAGGGACAGGACACAGGGAATGGCTCCCAGTGCCAGAGGGCAGGGATGGATGGGATATTGGGAATTGGGAATTGTTCCCTGGCAGGGCGGGCAGGCCCTGGCACAGGGTGCCCAGAGCAGCTGGGGCTGCCCCTGGATCCCTGGCAGTGCCCAAGGCCAGGTTGGACATTGGGACACCCTGGGACAGTGGGAGGTGTCCCTGCCATGGCAGTGGTGGCACTGGGTGGGCTTTAGGGCCTCTTCCAGCCCAACCCATTCTGGGATGCTCGTTGTGGGGAGACCCCGCGGCTGGAGGCGGCGGAGGCTCGCCCGGCTGTCTGGCAGGCCCCGCGGCCGCTGTGTCCCTGTCACGGCCGCTGTGTCCCTGTCGCGGCCGCCGTGCCCCGGCCCCGTCCCGGTGTGAGGGCGGCAGGCCCGGCCCAGGGGCTCCCCCGACTGTCCCCGCCGCCATGGCAACGGGGAGGGGCGGGGCTGCGGAAGGGGAGGGGCGAGGCTGCGGGAGGGGCGGGGCTGCGGGAGGGGCGGGGCTGCGGGAGGGGCGAGGCTGCGGGAGGGGCGAGGCTGCGGGGGGGGGGGGCGGGGCTGCGGGGGGGGGGGGCGGGGCTGCGGGAGGGGCGGGGCGGGGCTGCAGTGACTGAGGCCGCTGGCCCCGGGGCTGCCTTTCCGTCCTGGTGCCGCTATCCTCACCGTGCCTGCCTCTGCCCTCAGAGCCGCTATCCTCACCGTGCTCCCCTCTGCCCTCAGTGCCGCTATCCTCACCGTGCTCCCCTCTGCCCTCAGTGCCGCTATCCTCACCGTGCTCCCCTCTGCCCTCAGAGCCGCTATCCTCACCGTGCTCCCCTCTGCCCTCAGAGCCGCTATCCTCACCGTGCCCCCTCTGCCTTTAGTGCCGCTTTCCTCACCGTGCCGCCCTCAGTGCCGCTATCCTCACCGTGCCCCCTCTGCCCTTACTGCCGCTATCCTCATCGTGCCGCCCTCAGTGCCGCTATCCTTACCGTGCCCGCCCTCAGCGCCGCTTTCCTCACCGTGCCGCCCTCAGCGCCGCTATCCTCACCGTGCCGCCCTCAGTGCCCGCTATCCTCACCGTGCCCGCCTTTTCCCCCGGTGCCACCATGCCGGGCCCACCCTGCGGGTCCCTGCTCGACTACAAGACTGCCAAGTTCTCTCTGACACGGAACCGGCGGGTGGGGCTCTTGCACCGGCTGCTGCAGCTGAGCGCGCTCGGCTATCTGCTGGGGTAGGGACCGTGCCCTCGGGCTGGCCGCTCCCCGCTGGGGCAGGGACCTGCTCCCAAGCCCTCAGAGCCCCCCGCACATCCGCAGGTGGGTGCTGCTGCTGCGGAAGGGGTACCAGGAGCGCGACACAGCCCCGCGTGTCGCCGTGGTCACCAAGGTGAAGGGGGCGGCGGTCGCCGAGGCCGCGGGCCGGCGGCTCTGGGACGCTGCAGATCTCACCTGGCCCCCGCAGGTACGGCCGGGCCCCGGGGGGGACAGGGAGGTCACACATACGGTCAGTCATCTCGACAAGGGGATGCCGCGGATACCACAGGTCTCCCAAAGTCCTGGCAAGTCCATTAGTGCCTGTTCTGCTCATGGTGTCGCAGGGCGTCCCCTTGGACCCACCCCGGTGTCAGCCTCCCTTTGACAGCACCTTCTTGCTTCCCAGGGAGAAAATGTGCTTTTCCTGGTGACCCATTTCATCGCCACAGTCCAGCAAGCCCAAGGCACCTGCCCCGAGGTGAGTGAATGGACCTGCCCCAGCCTGGCCCCACGGGGCTGAGATGGAGCCAGTGATTCTGCTGCTCAGCAGAACCCAGTGGAAGACCAGATAAAAGGGAAAATGGATTTATATTCCCACAAAACCCAATTCCCCTCATACTCGGTCATAGCGCTCCCCAGCACATCTGCACTTGCTCTGTCATACCTTCATTAGCCAAGATGTGCATGCACATGCTCTACCAGAACTGTTTCTGTTGGCCAGGACAGGGGACATGGGCCTCTCCAGCTCTGAACTCTTTGTGTGCTGGCACTGTATGACTATTCCAGGCTTTCTGCTGTCCTTGAACAAGAGGATGCCTTGACACACAATCCATGGATACCTGTGTCATGTTTCCTTGATAGCTCCCTGCTGCAGTACTAGTGTCCATCTTAGTGTCCTATTTTTAGGAGGAACAGAGCACGAGGTCTAGATGGTTTTCCAGCTATCCCACACTTAATTGATTATGTTCTCTGGTAGAATTCTTCCCTTTAAGGCTGGAGTCAGGCCAGCTCCTCTGCTGAGCTCTCCCAGGCTGAACCCAGCTCAGCAGATGGGAGCAAATGTCCTTTAAGCTGAACCACTGCTGGCACTTTGTACCCAAGTCAAGCACCAATTGTCCTAATGGTCCTTTCAGCTCCTGCTGTGGCCAAATGCTGCAGAGGAGGAGAAACACTGGGTTTGGGTTGGGGAAAATGGCACCAATGATCCATCTTTAAGATGCTGAGAAATCCTAGGGTCCCAACAGGGAGGAAGACAACTGCTGTAGGGCATTTCGGGGTTCTCCCAGGCAGCCACAGGCACCTCTAGGTGCTGGGTTTGCAGTGTGCAAGCCGAGGACACACAGAGCTGAGGATTTCATTCCATTCCAGAGCTGGGGTGTGTGTGGGTGCCTGTCCCAGCCTACACCCCGTGCTAGTCTCCAAGAGCCCCTCAGTTCCTTCCTGGCACTGGGACTGTAGATGACATTCATATTTGGAAAGCTTTGAATATTTAGCAGTGGCAGCTTTTGGCTTTGCAGGGAGTTTGAGTTGCCTTAATATTCTTGATGACCAGAGTATTTGGTGCTGGCAGATGAATTTGCCTATGGCCAGAGGCAGCATTGAATATGAGCTGAGCTGTTTCAGCAGCTGTACATGCACTGAAGTCTTTGCATCCTTTTATCCCTTTATGTTCCTTTTCAGACTACCAAGTTCCCTCCTTCCCATGCCTTCTCTTCCTCCCATTCCCTAAACACCTGGTGCAATCCCCAGATGTTCTCCTGCCTCCCATAATGATTCCAGATCCCTAGCAGACCCTACCCAGCCCAAAGATACTGCTCCTCTAAGATCATGTTGGTGGGTTTTACACCTGAATGAATGGCTGTGCTGGGGCAGCCCAGGGAAGGCCTGAACAGACCCCCACTTCTGAGCACATAACAGAGGATTTCCCCCCAGCATTTGGGCCTCTGTGCCCTCAGAGCTTGGGGAGTGGGTTTTTGATGAGCTGGTGACTCCTGTTATGGCCTGGGCTAGATGGGGGAGGTGTTAATGGCGTTTCCCCAGCTATGATCATCTTTCTGTGTTTGAATAAGAGGTTTTTACTGCTCCTGACAATCAGGTAGGTCCAGAGTAAGGGTGAAGGTCTCTTGAAAAACTTGTGTCATGCTAGGTTTAGGGTCTACTAAGCTCTTCCCCAGGGAATTCATCATGGTACTTTACAGGTGCTTAACGGGCTCAGTCATTAGGGCCCTCCTGAATCCCTCTGTGCTGGTTCCCAGTTCCATCTGGAAGGTCTGAGGTAGCTCCTGAGGCTTCCTCTGCCACTGAGCAGCAGGACACAAGTACTCTGGAGAGGAGAGACTGATTGCCCTTTGGACATGCCTCTCTTCTGACTGGCTAGAGGCTGGTGGATGTTCCTGTCTGTCTGGGGAGCACTTGGAGAAGCAGGAGCAGCAGTGCAGCAATGCAGGGGAGTGACAGCATGGCCTCAGGCAGCTGCACAGCACAGTGACAGCACCTCTCTCTGTCCCTCCCAGAGTCCCTCTGTCCTCGACGGGATGTGCACAGAAGATGCAGATTGTCCCATGGGAAACCCTGTGGTTCATGGCAATGGTACTGTGTGTTTTGCTAAAGAAATAAAATCCTAGAATGGTTTGGGTTAAAAAGGAACTTAAAGCTCATCCTGTTCCACCCCCTTCCACACCTCCCACTGTCCCAGGCTGCTCCCAGCCCCAGTGTCCAGCCTGGCCTTGGGCACTGCCAGGGATCCAGGGGCAGCCCCAGCTGCCAGGGAACTGTGCCAGGGCCTGCCCACCCTGCCAGGGAACAATTTCTCCCCAATATCCCAACTGAACCTGCCTCTGCCACTGGGACACCCTTCCCTGTGTCCTGTCTCTCCAGGCTCTTGTCCCAAGTCCCCCTCCAGCTCTCTTGAAGGCCCTTTAGGCACTGGAGGGGGCTCTGATATCTCTTCAAAGTCTTCTCCAGGTGATCAACCCCAACTCTCTCAGCCTGTCTTATATTGTCTTGTTTCTAGGGATAAAAACTGGGAAATGTTTGATGTTCAATGCCACCCATTCTACCTGTGAGATCTATGGCTGGTGTCCTGTGGAGAATAGCACCCTGCCCAGGTAATCACACACGAGGAGACAGCAGATATTGGGAGCTTTGGCTCTCTCCCTCTGTGTTACCAGGAGTCTGACCACATATGCCCAAGGACAACCAGGCTCTGAGAGACCTCTGACATTGACTTTCTGGTCAGTTAAACTCAGAGGGCGTCACCCAAGAGCATTTTTTGCACCTGTCCATTGTAGCCAAAATCTTGGGGTTGCAGGAGAGACTGCAGAGCTTGGGAAATAGGGCCTTGGCCACTGTGCAAGACTTGACTTTGTTGGTGGTTGTTTTCTAGGAAACCTCTTCTGGCTGAGGCAGAGAATTTCACTCTTTTTATAAAAAATACTGTCCACTTCACCAAATTTAACTTCTCCAAGTAAGTATAGTACTTCCCATCTGGGCTGAGCATGCAGCCTGGTCCAGCCTTGGCACTGAGCCTGTGATGGGGCTGAGGAGCTGAAGCAGTTGGGGAACCAGTGGCACCCAGGGCAGGTGGTGCTGGGGCAGTCAGGGCAGGACAGGTGTTGAGGTGCACACAGGTCACTTCAGCTGTCCTGGGTGTGCAGCTCTAAGAGCAGTGGGATGGGGACACCTCAGAGAGATGGTGTCCATCTGCCCATGTAGAGCACTGCAGAGAGCTGGACAAGGCCAGCCATTCCCAAGCTCTCATTTGGAAGTGAAACTAATAGTTTTTTCTTTTAGTCCTTGCAAAGTGGTTTCACAGAAGGCAAGTAAAGGGCTGCACTGGCCCCACAGTTCCAGGCACGCAGGCTGTGCTGCCTTACCATGGCAGGAGATATGGCATGAACTGTCCCTCTGTTACCATAGCAGAGACCAGAGCTGGGTGCTGGGAAGAAACAAAGGAGCACAAAGAGGTGGAAGGGAAGGCCATGGCACATGCTATAGAGGATAACTCCATGTGAGATTCCTCTGGGCTGGTTTGTCTCCACCCTCTTCCATCTGAGGCTTTAGGCGAGGCATTGACTGTCCCCCCCGCCGATGCAGGAGCACTGGCAGGCCCAATGCAATGGGAGGGTCCCCTTTGCAGTCCCACAGCTGGGCTCCATGACCTCCCACAGCCCTGCCTCCCCTCTCTCCTGTCTTAGGTGCAACACTTTACAAACCAGTGACCCCACCTATTTCAAGAGCTGCACATATGATCCAGTCTTCAACCCCTCCTGCCCTGTGTTCCGTGTCCGTGACATGGTGGAGGCAGCTGGACAGAACTTTGGAGACCTTGCACTGCTGGTACTTGTTTTTTATACAACTATGGAAGGCAATTCAAAATTCCCCAAGGATGCGAGCATGAAGCAGAGGACTGACCTGTAATGCTAAGGGAATATGTGATCTGGGAATGTCTGAACAGTTAATGACTCATCTAATCTGATTCCATGCTTCTCCTGGAATAAAATGTGTTTTGCAGGGGGGGAGCATCAGAGTTCTTATCGAGTGGAACTGCGACCTGGACCACCCCGCTATCCAGTGCCAACCACAGTATTCCTTCAGCCTGCAGGACATGAGGTACAATTTCAGGTGAGGATGCTGGGACAGTGGCCACACAGGCCTGTGGGATCAGCAAACAACATGGCAGTTGTTTGAGATTTCAGTTCTGATGGATGCTGAAAGGAGCAGCAGGGACAGGCAGTGTGCCTCGGTCAGTTCACAGATGACACTGAGCTGGGTGGGAGTGTGGATCTACTGGAAGGCAGGAAGCCCTGCAGAGGGAATGGACAGGCTGTATCCATGTGCTGAGGCCAGTGGTGTGAGGTTCAACAAGGTCAAATGCCAGATTATGCCATGGAATGTTCTAGGCTGGGACAGAGTGGCTGGAAAAGTGCAGGCAGAAAAGGACCTGAAGATGAATGTGAACCCAGGTGTGCCCAGGTGGGCAGGAAGGCGAAGGGCACCTGATCTGTGCTGGCACTGCTGGGGCACCTCCAGGGCTGGGGCAGCTCTGGGACCCTCCTGACAGGAGAGACCTGGAGGGGCTGGAGCGTGTGCAGGGCAGGGAACGGAGCTGGGAAGGGGCTGGAGCCCCAGGAGAGGCTGAGGGAGCTGGGCAGGGGCTCAGCCTGGAGCAAAGGAGGCTCAGGGGGCCCTTGTGGCTCTGCACAGCTCCTGACAGGAGGGGACAGCCGGGGGGTCGGGCTGTGCTCCCAGGCCCAACAAGGAGCCTTATTGGAGGGAACAGCCTGAAGTTGCACTAAGGGAGTGTTTAGATTGCATGAGGGATTCAAAAGCTCTGTAGATGTGGCACCTGGGGACATGGGTTAGTGCTGGGTTAATTGTTTGGACTTAATGATCTTAGACACCTTTAAGGCATTGGGAAATGGCTGCTCAATACAGGGTTGCTGTGGCAATTCCCAGGCTTTGTAGCTCTTGTGTTTGGAGCGCAGCAGGGCATTACCCGCCTGAGGGCAGGGACCTGTGACTGTCCCCACCTGGGCTGGGCACACTGAGAGCTGCGTGCTCCCAGTGACCCAAACTGGATGCTGAGGGGATGCCGATGGCCCACTGTTGGTGCCAGTGAGTCATCACTGCACGTGTGTGCCCAGTCCCCAGCCTGGAGGACACGCAGGAACCCAGAGGCCCAGCAATCCTTTGGCACTGGCACCCCCTTCCCTCCGTGCCTTTCTGAGCCATCCCACTGTCTCCCACAGAACTGCCTCCTACTACTGGGGCTCACAGCGGCAGCTCCACCGGAACCTGCTGAAGCTCTATGGGATCCGCTTTGACCTCTCCGTGCATGGCCAGGTACCGGCAGCTCCCCACCGCAGGGCTGACTCCTCACACCACGGCTCCCACCCTGCCCCCGTGGTTTCTGCTGCCCTCACTTCTCCCCACCTGGGTGAACTCTTCACTTCTTCCCAGAGTTCTCTAAGCAAGCAGGAGAAAACAGTCTCTCCTGTTTGAAGAAAAACCTTTTGGTAATGCCCTGAGAGGGGGAGTTCCCTCTCTGAGGGTCTGACATGGGGGCCATGGAGTGTTCAGTAGGCAAGGTGAGCTGGGCTTCAGGGTGTCCCTCTGACAGTCTTATGGTGGGAGCACCCTGACAAAGATCAACGTGAACTCTTCTGAACCTGGACAATTAATCCCTTCTTGATTAAAAGTACCCTCGGGGGGAAAAGGTGTGATGTAATTGAGGCTGGATATGCCCCAGCCATATGCACTGAGAGCCCGGAAACGCCCTGTGCCCTGCACTCGTCCTCAGCACTGTGGGCAGGAGGTAAAGGGGGATTCTGCTTCTCTGCCCTGCTCAAGTGCAGTGCTGCACCTGCTCTGGTGTCCCCAACAAAAGGATTTGGAGCTGCTGGAGTGAGCCCAGAGGAGGCCATGGAGCTGCTCCAGGGCTGGAGCCCCTCTGCTTTGCAGCCAGGCTGGGAGAGCTGGGTGTGCTCACCTGGAGAGGAGAAGGCTCCAGAGAGAGCTCAGAGCTCCTTGCAGGGCCTGAAGGGGCTCCAGGAGGGCTGGAGAGGGACTGGGGACAAGGGATGGAGGGACAGGACACAGGGAATGGCTTCTCAGGGTTAGTTGGGATATTGCGAAGAAATCCTTCCCTGTGAGGGTGATGATGCCCTGGCACAGGTTGCCCACAGAAGCTGTGGCTGCCCCTGGATCCCTGGAAATGTCCAAGGCCAGGTAGGATGGGGCTTGGAGTACCCTGGGGTAGTGGAAGGTGTCCCTGCCCATGGCAGGGGGTGGAATGAGATGAGCTTTAAGGTCTCTTCCAACCCAAACTATTCCATGTTTCCAAGATTGTTGATGCTACTCTGTGCAGCATCACTCACAAACTCAGTGCTTAGCTTTCCAAAGAGGGAGCTGTGCTGAGAGCACTTCCCACACTGAGAGATGTCCACAGCTGGTCTTTCATGTTCAGCAGTGCCCTTTGTACCTGAAGAAGGTGAAGCACACAGTGCAGGACAGGGTGTACCACTTCTAGGCTGAGAGAGCAGGTCCAGGAGCTGTGAAGCAGGAGAGAACAGCCAGAAGAGAAACCACCAGACTCATTTGTGAAGGGAGGGATACATCACATCAGGGTTGTGTTTGCTGGGATGTGGTTCCATAGGTGGCAGCTGCAGCAAAGGGAAGTTCCTGCTGTGCCTGCAGGAGCAGGTGGGGTCACAGTAACCTCTGCTGCTTCCAGGTCATCAGGCACCTCAGTCCCTTCTTTGACAACCAAAGGGGGTTGGAGTCAGTACAGCTGCATTTCCTACAAATCAGCACGGGGAAATATCCCTGGATCCTTCCAGCACCTCCTGACTTTGAGCATGCTGCCCTGCAAGGCTCAGCCCACAAGCTTCTCACCCCTCTGACCACTCTTCACCCTGTCTCTTGCCCCTGCACTGTTTCTCACCAGGCTGGGAAGTTCAGCATTGTTCCTACTGCCGTGAGCTGTGGCACCAGCATCGCCTTCTTTGGTGCTGTGAGTACCCCAGATACACTCTTCTCCTTTGGTCCATGCCTTGGGAATTGCCACTTCTCAGTTGTTTCCCTGCCTGCCTGCCTGGCACAAGGCTTCCTTAGTGGCAGCCAGCACAGAGGGGAGATGGTCTGGCAGGGTGTCAGCTCAGGTCTCCCTGTGACCATCAGTAATGACACCACTGCATTGGGATGCTGAGTGCTAGCAGAGTCACGTCTCATGGTGGTCAGGTTTATGTGTGGATCCTGGGACACAGCATCACTGGGATGCTGCTGGCAGGAGAGAGCAGCTCCTCTCTGCTTCTCCTCTGACTGAAGGGATGCAGCCTCCTGTCACTATGGTGAGGCAGCCCCTTGTGGAGCCCTTCTGTGGCTCTTCCCTTTCAGCAGAGTAACAGGGAGGTCCCCCACCTGTGCCCCTTTCCCCCCTGACACGCTCATCCCAGTCCATATGTGACTGTGAAGGTGCTGGAACAGCCCTCCCTGCCCATCCATTGCAGCCTGGGGATCCTGTCTGACCTCCTGTGCAGCTCCTGGGAGCAGGCTGGGTCAGAGAGGGGCCAGTGGAGCTGGCTGGAGGCAGGCCTGGCTCACTGCCCCAGCAAATGCCCTCAGCTGGCTGCAGGGCTCAGGGGGAGCCAGGATGGAAGGCCAGGCATTGCTGTGGGAAGGTTCCCATCTTCAATGTTTGTCTGTCTCCAGGCTACAATGGTCTGTGACCTGGTTCTGCTCTACCTTGATGCAAAGGCTGACCTTTATTGGAAGGAGAAGTTTGAAGAGGTAAGGAGAGGGCCACATGGGAGAGAGGAGGTTTTGAAGTGACTCATTTTGGATTTAATGATTTTCTGCCCTTTGGTTAAAACTCAGTTCCCAAGATCAGGGGAAAACCTGGTGGAGCAGCTCTTAGTTTTCAACTTTTGGTCTTGGTTGCTAGTCTGAACTGGGAGAGGGATCCAGCTGGTGCTGGGAGTCAGGGAAAGTTGCACCATGACCTCAGCTACTGTCAAACCATCCATCAGTGGGCCACCATGGAGACCTTACCTGGAAAACTGACCCAGCTCTGTGCTTTTCACCCTCTTCCAAAGGGAATCTTATGGGACCCCGTGCAGAGAGGTGCCAGCTCCTCAGAGTACATCCTGATCTGTGGTTCATTGACAGGTTCATGTGCTAAGCATGATTACATTGTGGGAATTCACTGCCCTGGTGAATCAGGGAGTCACAGGGAGGCCCCTACAGACCAGAAGAGCTGGCAGCCCTGCCTCAGGTCATTTCCAGCTTTGTCTGGCCAAGTCTTTAGAGCCTCTGAGGGCTGAGATCCCCCATCTCCTGGTGAACTGTCCTGAAGCTGCTCCATCCAATGAGGGGGAAACTTTCCTAATGCCTGATCTGGAATCCAGAGTGGGGTGTGTGGTGAATCTGGTTGCATGGAACCAAGCAGAGTAGCCAAGGGCCACCTGGGCTGCCTCCATGCCTGCTGTATACTGATGTCCCTGTTCATTTTGCAGGCAAGACCCCCTAAAGGTGAGCCTAAGGCCACAGCTTAGGGACGTCGGGAACGCTCCACCACGAACGCCCTTCCCTGCAGAGCCACCTGCAGGTAGATCCGATGGGGACACGGCTGCGGCCCTGGTGGAGGAGGGCAGTGCTGGCCCAGGTGGGCACTGCTGGGGTTGGGGTCTGCCTTCCCTGCAGAAGCACTGGCAGCAGCAGCAGCAGCTCTTGGCTCCTGGAGCACCAAGCCATGCCAGGGGCCGCTCCCAGCGCTGACAGCCGGGGCTGGGCCACAGCTGCCCACGGAGCTCCTCCAGAGGGTGCTGGGGAGCAGCTGCTCCTGCTCGGCACACGAGGCTTAAAGCATTTTGCATTTCTACATGTTCCAGTGATAATGGGCCTTGATTTCCCTTGAAAAACAGGGATGCAATGGAATAAAGCTGTTCTGGAAGTGGGAAGAGGTTTTGCTCTGTCTCTAGCCCCGAGGGACTGAAGGTTGTGGAGTGCTGCTCCTGCACCTCGTGGCACCCTTCCAGCTGGGATGGCTTGGTGTAGGCCACCTGGATCCTCAGAAGCTCCCTGGGAAGCTCAGGGAGGGTTTAGGAGGCACGTTTTAAGTTCCAGCCCTGGGCTGGTACTTCCTAGGGGGGTGCAGTGGCTCCTGCACCCTGATTGCTGCCTCCTATCAGGGCTGATGCTCAGCAAGGACAGGCACAGCCCTGGGGTGAGCCGGAACATTTCAGAGGTGCTGACCCCTGCCTCCGCTTTTCCCAGGCCGTGTTAGCTAGTGCAAGGCAGGGATGAGCTGGGCTGTGCCTGGGTGCTGTTCTGGGGCCTCCACAAAGCTCAGAAACAGTGTCTGTGGGTTTGAGCACTGTTTAATGCTCCTTGCCAGGACCAGCTGTGTGGGGTGGGGGGGTCATGCAGCATCAGCCCATCCCGGCTGCCTGTCCCCCTGTGCCCCCAGGCTCCAGCCGGGCCCTGCCACCCTCCTGGAACTGCCGCAGGTAGAACTGCGCCGCCAGCTGCTTGGTCATAGTCCTCAGCACCAGGAAGGCAGCCACGATCTCGAGGAGGAGGAAGGCCAGGAAAAAGCTGTGCAGGGGCACCTCCAGCGGTAGGTGGATGACCTGCCTGTCTGACAGCAGGAAGAGCAGGAGGGGCAGCTGGATCAGGAAGGAGAGGAGCAGGAACCCAGCCAGCTCAGGCACCTGCAGGATCAGAACCTGCTGAGATAGGGCAAGGAGGCAGTGGTGGCCCGGGGGACCCTCTCTGCCCCTGGAGGCTCCTGCCTTAGCCTCTGCTGGCCTTGGAACCCGGGGACCAGGGATGTCCCTGCTCCATTGAGCTGTGGTCAGATGCTGTCAAACCCCCCCGTGGAGGGACAGAGCAGGAGGGCAAATGGGTCCCCTTCATTCCCTCTCTCCAGGTCATGCCTTTACCCACGATTCTCTTCTAGGACAGCTCCAGGTAGACCTCCAGAGAAAGGACAGTGATGGGCACATGGCTCCTAAGCGAGGGGATATCCAGCTCCCCCAGCTGGGCTGGGCCAGGGCAGGCAGTGCTTACCTTCTCCTGGAGGTTCCCCAGGTAGCCCAGGTAGAGGCGGGAGCCCTCAGCCAGTGAGAGGATGAGGAAGGCTGTGACCAGCAGGAACTGATAGTGCCACGGCAGCAGGTGGTACTGTTATGGGGGCACAGCCTTGTCCAAGTCCAGCTGTCCGTGCCCAGCTTCCCTTTCACGTGCACCCTTCCCTGCTCTCCATGCCCAGCTCCCTGTGCCCTCCTCCCCATACCCAGCTCTCCATGCTCTGCCAGCTCTCACCATGCTGGTGCCCAGCTCTGCCTACTCTTCCCCCCCATATTGACCATTCCTGCCTGGAAAGTTCATGATTTCTATCTCTAGCAGAGATGACCAATCTTTTCTCCTGGGGGTCAGGGCATTTTGGGGATCCATTAATTCTGAAGAGGCTCCTCTGTCTCCTGCCCCCTTTGTCCCCCACCCATGCCTAGGGAGACATGGCAGGAGCAGCTCCCCCCATCCCTGCGTGCCCCATGGGATGGTACCTTCAGGTGCAGCATAATCCCCTCAGCCAGGCACCAGACTGGGAAGTAGTAGACATTGAAGTAGAGCATCACCTGGAGGGGCAGGCTGGACAGCACCTTGTGAGCTAGGCAGGACAGGCAGGGATGGGCAGGCTGCTCACCAGCCCCGGGGTCCCCCTGCCCAGAGGGACCCCCCTCACAGCTTGAGGGGAGCAACAGACCCTGGCTCCCACAAGCAGCTGATTGCAGCAAATGTTCTTAGTTTTGCTCCCCTCCCTGGTGGGTGGGTTCAGGGACCCTTTGGGGCTTTGGTGTGTGCAGAGCAGGGCCATGGGGATGGACAGACAGCCCCTGTTCCCAAGCCCCCCCTGCAGAGCCCCGTGCCCGTACCTGGCTGGGAGCTGGGGGCAGTGCCGCTGTCCCACGTCTTGTTGTTGATGAAGAGGGAGCCACTGAAGGCCACCAGGCCCCGGCGCAGGCTGGGGGGCAGCGGGGTGGGCACAGCCATGGGCTGTGAGCCCTGTGAGCAGCCGAGCCCTGCTCAGCCCAGCCCGGCTCAGCCCGGATTAGCCAGGAGGGAATCAGTGAGGTGACAGGCCAGGCTAATGCGCAGGGCCACGCGGCCATTGGCTCCCTGGGGACAGGGCAGCTGATCTGGAAGGGGGATCTGGGAAAGAATTCCCACCTTGGAACACCAAGCCCGTGCAGGAATCACAAGGTGGAGTTGCCAGGAAATCACAAGTCACAGAGCATCTCCCCTCAGCAGCATCTCCAGGGGGTGACAGCAGCTTGTACCTGTCACTGTGACTTGCAGCAACCGCACCCTCTCGCAGCAAGGCTCTATCAACACAAATATTGCTCAAAGAGCCCTGACAGATGAGGATGCCTCATGAGAGGATGGTACTCTTCACCTGAAATGCTTCTTCAAGGCCTCCAAGTTCATGGAGCAGTTACCCATCACTGTGAGTTCCTCAAGCCCCATCCAGGCTCAGGGGTGCTGGAGGGAAGTGGGGGATGATGTATTAGGGGGTGGCTGAGCCAGAAGTGAATGAGAGGAAAAGGTTCTTCAGGAACTTCAAGTTTGAAATCACAAAATTATTAAGGTGGGAAAACCCCTCTAAGATCATCACGTCAAATTATTATCCCAGCACTGCCAGGGTCACCACTAAACCATGTCCCCAGGTGCTACATCTACACATTTTCTTGAACACTTCCAGGGATGAGGACTCCACTGCTGCCCTGGGAAGCCTGTATAAAAGCTGGACAAACCTTTCCATGAAAAAATATTCTCCAATATCCAACCTGAGCCTGCCCTGGCCCAGCCTGAGGCCGTTCCCTCTGCTCCTGTCCCTGTTCCCTGGAGCACAGCCCGACCCCCCCGGCTGTCCCCTCCTGTCAGGAGCTGTGCAGAGCCACAAGGGCCCCCTGAGCCTCCTTTGCTCCAGGCTGAGCCCCTGCCCAGCCCCCTCAGCCTCTCCTGGGGCTCCAGCCCCTTCCCCAGCACTGTTGCCTTCTCTGGACACACTCTATAAGTGTCAGTCAGTTCTACCCAACAGATCTGGTCTCACCTCATGATCTTCAGCCTCCAACTCACCCCATAAGGTGCATCAGAGAAGCTGCTTCAAATAGTGGGAGCAAGTGCTATAAATGAGGTCCTTAAAGGGCCAGGAACTGTCAAGGAACACAAGAAACCAAAGAAAGAGATGATTCTTTTCCTGGATAAAGCTAAAGTGAAATTGCAGAGCTCACTGCCATATTCTGCCAAAACCAAACTATCGGGGACTGAAAGCATGGTTAGACCAGCATCTGACTAGCTGAAGTTGTAGGATCACAGAATGGTTTGGCTTGGAAGAGACCTGAAAGCTCATCTCATCCCACCCCTGCCATGGGCAGGGACACCTCCCACTGTCCCACGCTGCTCCAAGCCCCAGTGTCCAGCCTGGCCTTGGGCACTGCCAGGGATCCAGGGGCAGCCACAGCTGCTCTGGGCACCCTGTGCCAGGGCCTGCCCACCCTGCCAGGGAACAATTCCCAAGTCCCAATATCCCATCCATCCCTGCCCTCTGGCACTGGCAGCCATTCCCTGTGTCCTGTCCCTCCATCCCTTGTCCCCAGTCCCTCTCCAGCTCTCCTGGAGCCCCTTCAGGCCCTGCAAGGGGCTCTGAGCTCTTCCTGGAGCCTCCTCCTCTCCAGGTGAGCACCCCCAGCTCTCCTGGCTGGGCTCCAGCCTTCAGAGGATCTCTGTGGCCTCCTCTGAACTTGTTCCAGCAGCTCCAGGTCCTTCCTGTGCTGGGACCCTAGAGCTGGATGCATTTCTCCAGATGGGGTCTCACCTGCACGGGGCAGAGGCAAAGCCCTAGCTGTCCCCCAGGCCCTGCCAGCACACAAGTGAGACATGGGCAGGGTGACAGGCACGGCCCCAGAATCTGAGGAGCAGAAGCTGGTGGAGAGCTCAGGATCTGGGGGCATCGGGTCTGTGTGGGCAGGCAAGGTGAGCAACTGAGATTATACCTGGGCAGTCTGGTGGAGGTAATGACACGGGGCATGTGCCCCAGCTGGGCTCTCATTCGTCATGGGAACAGGCAGTTTATTAAGAAGAGATGGAAACTTTCTGTCCTGGCATTAGAGATTGCAAGACAGGCCTGGAAAGGTGGCAGAGAACACAACCCAGGCTTGCCCAGCTCCAGGACAGACTCACCACCAGGCAGCATTTGCCAAGGCACTGGATAAGGAGTCCCAGGTTCAACACCACCCCACACCTGTGCAGAGGAGCAATCCCCATCTGAGCCAGCCCTGTCCATGACCTGACACACGTCCCAAGGAAAGCTACAGTGGTGACTGGGATTTCTTGAGTCATGGGTGATATTACCAGCCCTGGTTGAAACAACTCCTCCGTAAAAAGAAGGGATTGGAACTTGTTACCCCCACTGCAGCTGTGGGCTGGGACAGAAGGTCCTTCCTCAGCCCCTGAATGGTCTTCAGCCCTGTGAACATGGCAGTGATGCCCATTTTATGCAACTCATGCCCAATACTGGATGAGGCCCCATCAGAGGCAAAGGAGGTCAAAAAGCATTTTCCTGAAAAACAAAGTGCTCTGCCACTGTGTCCCCAGTGTAGCAAAGTTGTGCTGGGGGAGTTGCCAGTCTCACCCAGCATGGAGAACTTGAGGAAAACACACAGCTGAAGGGAATGCCACCCTGTGGTGCCCGAGTCCCCTGGCACTCCAGCTGGGTCCCCTGGGGAGCTACCAAAGCTGAGTCCAACTATCCCACCAGCAGGACACAGGATACGGAGCCAGATCTTTATGGGTGGTGGGCAGAGCTGAGGCAGCACCTGGGCAGCTGCCTCCACCTGGGCAGTGCCCCCACCCTAGGCCATCCTGGAACAGCCCTGCCTGGGGCACCAAGATCTGAGCAGCTCCAGCCACCCCTGCCCTTGGAGGAGGACCTGTGGACAGGAATACTGACATTTGTCTTTCGGAGCCTGAGGTGAGATTTGCAAGTTCCCATCGCTTTGTGGATCCAGCAGACACACAATGGTCCCTGTTCATCACAGGATGTGTGCTGGAGAGTGCACATGCTGTTACCACCCCTCCTGGTCATTCCATCTGGGAAAAGCTCTGCAGTGAAACCAGGAGAGACCAACCAGAGATGTGACAGACACTGGGGCATTTCTACCCAGCCAAGATCTGAAATACTGGAAATATAGGTGAGCTGGACACAGGTGGGAAGTCTCCAGAGAATAGGTTGTTGAACAACCTGGCCAACATGCAGAGGTGACCCAAGGTCTTGGAAAGAATCAGAAATGACCCAGACCCCAAGAATAGTATTGCTTTAATTCACAGGGGGTGAATCAAATTAAAAATATAAATCCTCTTGTTTGGGACTCAGGGTAAAACACTGCTGGGGAAGGAGTTGCCCCCAAAACAAAGCACTGGAGTCTCTCCTAGGGGGACTCTCAACCCCCACTCTGCTGGGCTGATGGACTCTGGACTGTGGCTGGCCAGGTCCACTCCTGAGCTGGAGACATGGCTCTTCTTCAGCATGGGGCCAGAAACAGGACAGCAGAGTACGAGCATGGTGGGCTATGCAGGATTGTCTACACTGGACATGTGCCAGAGAATGGACAGCCAGAAATGCTCCCCCAGCTTTTCCTCGAATAACACCTCAGCAACAGCACTGATCCCATGATAGCATTAAGGAGAGATATCTCAAGGCTGGCTGGAAGGGTGGCCACCCAGCCCAGGGCTGCAGCTGAGCCATCACAGCTCTCAGTACCCCTGCAATGCACTCCGGCAATGGGCCCGAGAGCTGCCAGTGCCCCAGCCCAGACCAAGCCCCAGGAGACAGGGAACGAATCCCAGCCCCTTGGCTGCTCCAGTACAGGAGACTCTGGCATGGGGACTGATGAGCTCCAGAGCCCTTAGCATGGACAGAGACCCCTCTACTGGTGGGGCTGCACAGGACCAGCCTGGACAACACAAGCACCAGCTGCACAGAGATCACCCAGTGTAATCTCCTGGCCCACCCAGATGCCCCCGGGGGTGGGTGGGCACAGGGAGAGCTGTGGCAAAAGCGGCAGCCATGCAGGCAAGGAGCGGATGCCAGGCTCCGCAGGGATGCGCGCTGGAGCTCTGCTGGGAGCAAAGAGAACTTGGAAAGGAGCATCATGCATGAAAGCACAGGAGCAACCAAAGGCACTCGTGCTGCTTATGGGAGTGAGGGACATGCGTGGGGCACACCCGCCTGGGGACCCTCAGCCCTATGGCAGCATCCAGAGCCGTATGGCGCCCATGCCCACTGCCAGTGCCAAGCCTCACGCTCTCTGTGGGCTGCTTTTCCAGCATTCCACAGCAACTGCAACAGCAGAGCCCCATCCCCAGCCCAGCAGGCACAGGGGCAGAGGAGCTGTGTGAGATCCTCCTGGAAGACTTAAAGGCAGGTTCATCAAGGTCTCAAAGGGAAATGGCTGAGCCATGGGGTTCCCACCAGGCCATGGAGCTGCTGTCCCATCTCCCCACAGCGAGTGCAGCATCAGGAGAGCTCAGCCATCCGTGGCTTTAGGTGCCCTTCCCTGTTAGCCACGACATGTCTCCAGTTCTAAAAGAGAGAAAAACAACAGCACTGTGAGGGATTTCTCAACGTGCACAGGCAAATGCTCCTGGTGTGCCTTGGCTCTAGTCCAGTACTTGGTGTCCATCCCAGCAATCAGCTGCCTCCTCTGCCCTCACATCTGTCACTAAACTGTCCAAAAAGTCACCTGCATGTCCTCAATTCTGTGTAAAACTGAGTTCAAACATTTTACTTATTTATACTTAAAAGCTGCCCTTCAGCTGGAAGTCCATGGAAAGCTGCCAAACCGCAGCCAAGCAAGGTGCCAGCCAACAGGATCTGTGCCGCATGTGGCTCCTGGCAGCCCCAGCCCTATCACCCAGCATTGCCCCACATGTGAGGGGGATGCAAAATGAGGACACCCGCCCCGTAACCAGTGTCTCCACATGGGAATCAGGGATATGGCCCAGTCACGGGGGTAGCTGTCCCTCCTGCCAGCCCCTCACATCCAGCACACTCAGGACCCCAAACCAAACGTACTTGCCGTGACGAACAAACAGCCTAAAGTTGTGAAAGCAGCAGGAGACAAAGAGAGAGAAGACATTCAGGTTTAATCTGGCTTCCTCGAGCCCCTGAGCCCCACCACAGTCCCAGCAGCTCCTCCCCACCCCCAGGATAGCCACAAGATGCCATCTCCCTCCCAGCCACAAAGTGGGACACCAGCAACCATTTCCCAATGTGCTGGGGTGATGGCACAAGAAATTCTTCCCTTTGAGGGTGGTGAGACCATGGCACAGACTGCCCAGAGAATCTCTGGCCCCATCCTTGGAAGTGTCCAAGGCCAAGGTGGATGGGGCTTGGAGCAATCTGGGATAGTGAGAGGGAAGGGTGCAGGGCGTGGAATTGGATGGGCTTTAAGGTCCCTTCCAACCCAAACTATTCTGTCATTTTATGAACCCTGTCTCAGCTGAGGGGGCCCACAACATGCTCTCCATCCCAGGGATGCCCAGGGAGTCTGAGACACAAAGCTTCCTGGGGGTTGGGAGTGCTCCTCTCCCTGAGCTTTCGAAAATATCTGGTTTTATTCCAGATGTGGAAACACCCCTGGAACAGGGACCCCCATTTCCTCAGCAGCTCTGATTCCCACTCTAAAGGCCTCTTCCCAGCTGTTATCACCTCCCTGGAATTTGCCTTCCAGCACCCACCCTCAGCACAAAGCTATGCTCTTTCCTCTGCATGGTCTAAAAAACACAGTGAAGGGAGAAAAATGTCCTTTGCCTATGAGGTCTCCTCCAAGGAATTGGAGGCTGAGACACCACAGGCCAGCATACTGGCTCCATCAGCTCTTTGGGCTGGGTTGTGCATAGGGGGCTAGGCACAGGCCACACACCCAGTCCCTCTCTGCTGGTCTCCTTGACTGACTGGGTGCCCAGATGCACCCCAACATCCAGCATTGCTTCCTTGATGATGTGCCAGTGCCCAAAGGCAGAGAGTATTCCCATCCCATCCTGTCTGTGCAAGGATTTGGGTCCTGGTGTTTAAGACAAACCCCATGTGTGGAGGATGCCAGACCTGGAGGCAGCTGGGAGGTAGCACAGGGGGGGTTGGAGGAAGCAGAACAGGAAGGGAGATGCAAGAGGGGCATGGAGACGGATCAGTGTGAAAGGCTCAGCTCTGCCCAGCACCCCATGGCCGTGCTTAGCCTCTGCCCTGGCACTGCCACTTCCCACTGCCTGTCTACTTACTCCACATCACGCTTCCGGATGGTCCTGCCCGCAGCCAGGACCTCGGCCACCTTGGACACGATTGGGTCGTAGTTCATGCTGGCCACAGCCACCACCTCGTCACTCCTGGCGCCGGGCAGAGCAGAGCAGTTAGGGCAGCCTGGATGGGCACAGTCCCACCACCCAAAACCCACCACGATGGAGAGAAGAGGGAGGCAAAGAGGAGCACCCGCTCCAGAGCCAGGCCTGACCCCAAGGTATGAGCACCACAGGGACTGGAAAAAGGTGGCTGGAACAAGGATCAGGAGAGGGTATAGAGTGGCACAGCAGGCCCCACTGGTCCTACCAATGTTGACAATGATGTCATGAGCATCACCAGGGTGCCTGGGTGATGGACACAACTCTGCCACTCTGGCATCTGTGGGAAATCACCACCAAAGGTAGATCTGATGGTGGATAAAAACCTGGACAACATGAAGGATGCCCAGCTGTGATCCCTGCGCTGCTGCCCTGTGCTGAGGGAGTGGAGAGGCAGGTGGTCAGGATTTCCCTGTGGAACAGTCAGTTGGGATGCTCCAATCCCCTTCCTGACCCCTACCTGTGAACAGGGAGAGTGCCCCGCTCGGAGCTGCTCCACAGGCACTGGCACAGCTGGGCTGCCCAAGCCCTGGGTCCCACAGCCCCAGCAAGGACATCCCCCTGTATACGGGATGTCCAGGTTGGCTGACTGTTCCCCTAGCAGGATCCCAATGCAGCCTCAAAGGCTGAGAGGAAAACAAATGAAGGAGAAGGAAGAGGATGTAAAACTGCTGGAGGAGCTTTGGCTAAAGGTCACAGGCAAATAAGAAGGGCGGTTCTTATGTGGAGTTTGCCGAGGTCAATCCAAGTGTAAACCTTCAAAGCCTGACCATGAAGAGATAACTGAATGCACAATGTGAGATCAGGGAAGACGTGTGGGTAAGATCTTAAACTCTGGTGATATTGTTGAATAAACTGAAAAATAGAAGCACCCACTAAACCAAGATCTTGAATCCACTGCCAAAGAGCTCTGGAATCAACAGAGCAAAGATCAGCTCGGGTGGGGAGGGATATATGCCTAATTTCCAGGACAAGGAGAGCAAAAGCCATGTTTCAGAGGACACTTCAGCCCTGTGCAGCCACAAAAGTTAATGCTATCTCTCACATCTGTCTACAAAGCCATGGGGCAGCTCCATCACAGACTGTTTCAAAAAACTCCCATTCCTAAATAAGCTCATAGCAAATAAAGGAGAGCAGTTTCCTGAGCAGAGCTGGGAAACACCAAGTGGTTGGAGAGACCTACCCATCAAAACCAGGGGGAGATGTGCTGTTCCAAGCAATGAATAACCAAGGTGTGCAAGGGAACCAGAAGATGTACTACCACCAGCTGCCCACTGGCTCACCCCCAAGCCCCACAGGGGCCAGCCAGGAAGGTGGATGCAGCCCAGACATTTCTGTCAGCAGGACACAGGGTAGCTGCTCCTTTTGCAAAACAGTTCATGGTGAGCTGGAGCACCCTGCATCAGCAGCAGCTTTTGAACGCTTTGTAAGACAGATGGGGGAAGCCTGGAAGAATCCCTATTTTTCAAAAGGTTTTCAAAGGTAACAAGAATTCCCATCCTAAACCTGGGATTTGTAGCAATCAGAAATCTTTGTGAAGACATAGGGAAGAGGGAAGCACAGTGAATGTATCTACTTGGTCTTCCCTTCTTCTGCAGCGTCGAAGGTAACAGAGGTGGGGAACCGTGAAGAAGACAACCACAGCAATTCCAGCAATTCCCTGGTCTCCAAGATCTTAGGGGCAGGAGGACATCAGTCTGTTGTCAAGGCAGTGTGCCACGGGGACATCTGCAGAGTGCTGTCCCCTACACCTCCCAGCACAGGGCCTTTTATTGGCCTCTACACAGCTCTGAGAAAAGTGCTTTCCTCCTCAAACTCTGGGGCAGAAGAAGCCTTATTGTGAAAGCCAATACTGAGGACAAGCTGTAGGAGCGGGAACCACCAGTGGTTCCTGCAACAACTAAGGAGGACCAGGGGGAGAAGAGCTCAAACACGGGGTGGGCACAGCAGAAGGAAGCAGGAGGAAATGGTCAGCTTGGGACTGTCCTCTGTCCAAGAGCATTAGCACCAACTAGAAGAACCACCACCAAAAAAGAAAAGAGAAAGAAATGCTCCAGCAGCCTCTCACAGACAGAGAGCCAAGCAGGGGGGGGCACACTGGCTGACCCCCAGCAGCCAGTGCTTCCCAGTACCTCCGGCTCTCAGCATGGAATGCCGTCCTGGTACCCACACGCCAGCTCCGGGAGACCCTCCTGGGTGGCAGAACAACACAGCCTCAGCAGGGACCTCCAGGTCTGCCCAGCAAGCCCAGGTCCCCTGGCAGCCCCTGTCCCTTGCAGCCACCATGGCACACAGAGCAGGGATTATGCACCTTGTTCAGGGCATTCCCTCTGAACAGCCTCCTCAGATGTTTCATTAAAGCAACCTGATGTTTCCTTTCAAATTAAGGTTGGCATGAAGAGGTAAAAGGCTCTCATGTGGAAAGGCTGCAGGAGGGGAACATCCCCACAGCAGCTCTCCCCAGCACAGGTGGTGCCTTGGCACGAACCCGCCCCTTTAGGCAATTTTGACCAAGGTTCCAGCACACTCTGAGCTGTATCCAGTGTGCAAAGGTCCCTGGGTGCCAGCTGGAGCCCCATCCCTGCAGCAGGTGTTTACCCAAGGTGTGCAGGTACCAGGGAGAGGAGGGTGAGCACTGGGGATCCTCAGGGTGATGCAGTGAGCCCCACACCAAGCCCAATGCACACATCCAACCACCAGGCTCCTTTCTGAGCGACACGGGCAAGTGGGCCACCCTCAGGGAGGGACAAGGCATGAGGTACATTGGAGATGGGACAGAGGGACAGGGAGATGATGTCAGCAGAGCCAGAGCTGGCTCCTGTCCTGAGCTCCCTCCTGATCCCTGCCTGGATGCTGCTGCCAAGTGTTTGACAGCTGAGCTGGGCAGCTCTTTGCTTCCCTGGTTTCCCTCTCCCTATCCTTAATATCAGAAAGCACTTAGAGAAACCCCTCTGGCTCCAGCATGAGGATGTTCTGTGGCCACTGGTTTCAGACTGGGATGGACAAAGGAAACAGAAGAATAAACAGCAGCAAATATTTTTGGGATAAATTCATGGTGCAGTGACTTTCCAGTCTAAACAGCCAGCATGGCTCCAGAACAGCTGAGGCAACACATCCCAGCTGCCAACACATCTCAAGAATGCGCTCCCAGGGAGGGTCCCAACGTGGGGGGGAGCTGGGTTTCACTACAGATATAACAAAGCTCCCAAGTTCCTTGAAACCTTCACAGCTTGTGATAGACAGAAGAGTTTTTTGAGCTCAATTTGTCAAACCAGAAGCAGAAACAGTGATGCTTGAGCACTCTGTCCAGCACTGGTCACAAATCATTAAGATGGTGATTAGATGGGAAGGAAATATTTGATAGGAATTGCCAGTAGAAGCTGTCATCTGCTCTCAGAGATTATGAGAGCAAAGGGCAGAGACACCAGGCCCAAAGACCAGTTTAACTTGTTGTACAATCAGAACATCATTTCTCCAGGGTCTTGTATAAGTGTTCCACAAACTCATTGTGCAGAGGTGAACAAAACTGACTGACAGAAGCTCTGGCAAAACTATTTTTCAGCCTAGCAATCTCAGATGAATGTCTGTGTAGGAATATGGACAAGAAAAACACTTACTTGGTATAAAATGCCACAAACTTCAGTTCATCTAGATCTCCCTGAATGACAACGTCATCGAATCCTTCCCCATGACCTGGAAGGCAAAGAAGAAGTGAAATCAGCAGCAATTCCTCCAGATCCAGCTCTAAGACAGGGTGTTTCATTCCAGCACTACATGGAGAATGTCCTGCAGTGACCAAGAGACCAGCACCAGGAGATGCAGGTACCAAAAACCACAGAATCACAGGAGAGTTTTGGGTTGGAAGAGGCCTTGAAAAACACCTTGTTCCCACCCTCTACATGGGCAGGGACACCTTCCACTGTCCCAGGTTGCTCCAAGCTCTGTCCAACCTGGCCTTAAACACTTCCACAGATGGGGCAGTCACAGCTTCTCTGGGCAACGTGTGCCAGGGCTTCATCACCCTCACAGGGAAGAATTACTTCCCAATATCTAATTTAAGTGAATCCTCCATGCTGTTTAGAGAAGTGCACTTCATGGCAGATGGGTTTCAGAGGAGACTCTGAACCTCTTCAGAAGCCAGGCAGGGAAGCAGCCCTGTGGCAGAGGTCGGTGGGGAGGGTTCACAGTGAAGGAGGTGACCGTGGCTTCTCTGTCCCAGGGCATCTCGAGCAGCACAAACCCTCAGCAGCCCCAGGGAGCCCCTTACCCGCGTATCGGATGCTCTTGCCGAACATGGCTGTCCACAGGTACGGGACAGTGCTGATCTCCGTGCCGTGGGCCAGCATGTTCAGCGCGGCGATGCGGCCTGCAAGAGAGCACAGGATGGGGGAGCTGCCACCCCAGGGCAAGCTCCAGGCTCTGCACTCAGGCCACAGCACCAACACCAGCAGTCACAGAGTACAGGGAGACAAAAAGATGCTGCTGAGAAAACCCACACAGCAACCAAGACAAAGCAGGAAGCACACAAGGATGGGCTCAGACTCCTTCCCATGGTGCATCTCCTCCTTGCCACCTCCACTGCCATGAGCCACGTACCCATGAGACTCTTTCCCCCCAGCTTGTGCAATAGTGACAGGGTTGAGAGTGTGCTGAGCTCCTACCCAGATGGGGATGGGACGGACAAACCCTTGGAGGGCAGGGAGACCGCTGGGGTACGGTCCTTGCTGCAGAAGCATATCTGGACATGGGAGAGGTGTCCAAAGGCTGACTTTGGAACTGTGGTTCTGAAACCTCTCTGTGAGACTGTGGCCATGAGGGCAGTCCATCACACCAGGGGTTCCAGGCTGACGAGAGGCGAGAAGGGCTGGAGCTCTGCTGAGCACTCCCAGGCCAGCCTGGCAGCGTGGGAAGCCCAGCTGGGAACCCGAGCCCAGCCTGGCATTAGGATGTGAGCTCCCAAGTGTCCTGGGGCAAGGAATAGAGCAGGCTCCTGCAGCAGTGCCAGGGAGCAAAGGGAATATGGGAAAGAAAGCCTGTCCCTGGGCTCCTCTGTGCTGGCAATGAGGCGTTGTTAGGCAAAGCTTGGCAAGAATGCTGACACATGAAGGCATAAGATACACACGCTTCAAAATGTGCAATACAACCACCCAGTCTCTCTGCTGGCCGTTGTCTCATTCTTGCCCTGGAGGGTTTGGAAATTTCCTGAGAATCTGGAAAAGGCTCTTTTCTGCAAAGTACCTACCATGCATGTGGGCCATCTGCCAGTGGGGGACATTCACCTTCTTGTTATTCCTCAAGGCCAATGGAAATGTGACAGCATCTCCAGCAGCAAAGACCCCTGGGATGTTGGTCTGCATCATCTGCAGGGGAGAACAGAGGTGGCATTAGTGGGGTTGGCACCCCACAGAAACTCCACAGCTGGAGTGGTCCAGAGCTGCCACAGTCCCTCAGAACACAGGGAAAATCTCTGCTTGGCTGTGGGACCCCCATGGGAGATTTCACTCAGCCTTCTTCGCTTTAAAATGAGAACGCACATGCAGGGACCTACAGTATCCCTCAGCCAGTGGGTTATCCAATAAAAAGACACATGGACTGGTGTCCTGGAGCCTCTCTCAGAGGTCTGGGGCTCGTTGGTGTTGGCTGATAGAGCACAGCTAATTGCAGGGATGAGCACTGCATGGCACTGAGCCCCAGGCTCCCAACATGCTCCTTTGCCCAAGGCACCAACACCCACCAGCTCCAACATTGCTCCTCCCATCATAGTCCCTGGTGGTGGGGAGAAAGGATGAGATCCTTTAGGATCCTTGAAAAGATGTATCTATCTCATTTTTTTCCCCTCTAAATATCCATACCACTCCAGGACAGCTCAGAGCCAGACCCAAGCCAGAGCATCAAGGTCTGGGGTTTGCATAGCCCCTTGCACAGGGGGTTCCCAGGCACTCCTGGTGATGCTTCCAGAATTTCACCATCTCACAGAATATCCTGAGATGAAGGCAACCACCAGGGTCATTGAGTTCAATTCCTGGCCCAGCACAGGCGAACCCAAAGAATTAAAAAATTCCAATTCTGCCAATCTTGGCAGATAAAAAGCCATGAAAAGCCCCTGTGGCAGCAATTTGGAGCCCCAGGGAAGCTCAAGATCAAAAGAGCTGACCCAGCTCCTCCTGCCCTCCCTCGCACAGGGGCTGCCCCTGGGCTCACCTTGTTGACCACGATGAAGCCCTTGGAGTCGATGTTGATGCCGCTCTGCTTGAGGAAGCCTGTCGCTGGGACTGCACCTGGGGGAGCCAAAGGCTGCGGCTGCAGTGTCCAGTGCTCCACAGCCCTGGGGGCTGATCCTGAGGCCTTTCCTCATGCCAGGACTGGGGGCTGCCCCCAGGGACAGGCAGCAGCTGCTCTGGGAGTGCGGAGCAGGGCCAGGCACCCTACAGGGCCCCCACTGCCTCTGGCCCCTCAGGATCCCTGTCCTGCCCAAGCCATCACTGTAGCCTGTCCACCGCCCTTTTCTAGTGCTAAGAGATGATTTTCAATTTCATTCTCTTTTATAGATAGTTTGAAAAAAATTGTATTTAAAAGGGAACCTTTCAGCTTCCAGCCAGGGCTCTACAGCCTCCCCCCAGTCTGTGCATTTCCTTCACCTTCCTTCTCCTTTTTTAATTTTTCTTTTTTTTATCTCTAACCTCTTCACAAATCAGAGTAGTCAATAAAACAACAAAACCAGAATTAAATTAATTCTGTGATTCTTCCAGTCCACAGCATTTTGAAGAGGGAAGGAAAGGGAATTTCCCCACCACCACCACGAAGTGTAAAGGAGAAATATATCATAATCTTTGGGATATTTTCTTTTATTTTATAGTATAGGATACATTTTTGATTGCTGTCAGCAGCAATTAAAAAAACACATTAAAAATTCATTTTGGGGAAGATTTAATAAAAAACAGTTTGAGAGGGTGAAACTGCTTTAAATGTTTTTGGTTTTTTTCTAGAAAAAAAAATGGATTACTTCTGAAATATATTTTCAGTTGCATTTTGAAATGCCTTTTTTAGACATGCAGACTCATGTGTGGTAGTGCAGCAGGGCTAGCAGAACACTGCCAGCCCCCCATGCCACCCAGCCCCAGTGATCTTCTGCTGCCACATCCCCTGCAATTCTTTCCTGCCCTCCCTCCGTGCTCTGCCCCACACAGCCCTTACCAACGCCCACGACACAGACGTCGGCACGCAGCACCTTGCCACTCTTCAGCACAACCTCCTTCAGCTGCAGGAGACACAAGGGGCAGGGGGCACATCAGAGCTATTTTAGGGACAAAACCCCTCTGTAGCAGCAGGAAGCCAAGCTGGCAGCTCACCTCATTTGTGAAATGCAAATTGACCATAATTCCTTAGAAAAGCAGCAGGAGGTGAGTGGGATCAATGGGGTCACCCCACACACCACACTGGCATACAATTGCTCCTGGGGGCCAAATCCAGGAACATGAATTTCAGGGGATAGGAAAGAGGGGAGAGCAGAACCCCACCAGGGAAGGGAATGGCAGCTCTGGGGGATGCCACAGCAGTGCCCCCAGGGAGCCCCTGCCCACCACTTACCTTCCCCTCCTGCTCCCGCAGCTCCGACACCTCTGTCTGCATGTAGAACTTCACCCTGTTGTTCTCAAACATCTGGACGGGGGACAAGGGACAGAGCAGGGGACATCAGGGCCCTGAACCACCCTGGTCCCGATGTCCTGCTGCCCCCTACACTGCCTTGCCCACCCTGCAGGCTTGTCTCAACCTGCACTGCTAAGGAGGTCAGCATCCCCACATTCCCAACGTGGCTCTAGAGGTGTTCCATAGCACATGGACCATGACAGGGAAAACAACAGTCCATTCTCACTGACTGCTGCCATCACAGCTTTGTCAATAAATGTGAAGTAAATTAATTAGTGCAATAAGTGAAACAAGCCAAATCTGCTCTGTTACCAACCCCCGCCAGATGGGAAAGCAAGGTCACCTTCATGACAGCACGGCCAACCCTCTCCCCAAAGAACTTCTTGAAGGGGACGTGCTCCAGCTCCACCAGGGACACCGAGTGGGCCCTGTCTGCGAGGTAGGCAGCCACCTCCATCCCTGGGGAAGAGAAGCAGGTCCAAAGAGCCATGTTAGCCCAGGCAGCACTGCCCTGTGTCCCTGGCTGCAGACGAGGAGCAGCCTCACCCGCTCCAAATGGGGAGGCTGGAGCTGCACTCCTGGGAGAACTGGGGAGCCACCAGGCCTGATCACACCAGGGCTCACACCAATTCAGGTGTTCTTGGGTGCAGGTTTTAAAGACCAAAGGGAGGAACTAGCCAGGAAATTCCAAAGTGCCCTGGGCAAAACATGGAACAAGGACCTCAGCCAAGGGAAACCTTCCTCCTACGGCTGGGACAACCTCAGCTATGGCCTGAAAACTGCTCTTGGGAGTAGCTGTTTTCTCCCATCAGAATGGTAGAATATTGGTGCTGGGAATTGCGTGGGAACCTCCACCAAGACATCTTCTGTCTGTGGGGGTTTTTTGGAAATGAATCTTTTTGATGACCTGCAGTTTGCAATTGGCCCCCCATACCGCATGCTTTTCTGTAGATCATATTGATTCAACCATGAAAACAAGTTTATCTTTTATGAAGGAAGAAAAACAAATCATTAATATCTTATAATAAATTTCTTGACTAATAACCATTTATGTTTAAGGCTTGCAGGACCCACTCTTATTTTGTTAGGACCCACAATAATTTTGTTGGAACCATATCAAGCAAAAAGAAGAATCATCACAGAAACAAGACTTTTCCTGTGCATTTTAAAAATTTACCACACTACTGAAATATGAAAGAGAAAAATCCCACAGGCTCCCATCCACCAACAAGCCTCTCCTGACTGAAGCCAACTCTAGACATACCAGATTTGGACCCACATGAGCACCAGTACTTGTCTTGCCATGTACTTTTCAGACTGGGACAGCAATAGCTATGCCCATGCCAGCTCAGTCTCTTTGAAAAATCAGTTTCTCTGGCATGGAAATGTCCTTACACCCACCTGGGGCTGGAGGTTGGACTACCCCAGATCCAATTTCATGGGAGTGTTACCTCTACCTGGGCAGTGACAAACTGGGCAAAGGACTTTCCCCATCTGCAGGCAGAGGTGGAGAGCTGGGACAGGGCCACGGGCCAGGCCAGCACTCACCCAGGAAGGATGCTCCCACGATCACAACATTCTTGCTCGTGGCCAGCTTCACCATACGATTGGCATCTTCAGGCGTCCGGATGTTGAAAACGTTTTCCATCTCCTTACCTTTGCAGCTGAGAGTTTTGGGCCTGGAAAACACTGAGGGTGATACAGCTGCTTTTCTCAACTCTGTGTGGTTCAGTGCCCAGTCAGGACTGCAGACACTCCTCCCGGGGCTCCAAGAACATTCCCAAATTTCCTTTTTTCACCTTTCTCTGGGCTGGAGACATTACATGGAAAAACCCAGATGCTGGTGGCCAGTGGTGGAGCAGGGGATGCTGAGCAGCCACCCCAGACCCCATCATGGACTGGTGTACCCACAGGTCCAGGGGAGCTCCTGGCTGGGGTAGTGCAGCCAGCACAGGATAGGCATTGCTTTACAAGCCTGTGCTCAATTATTGGCATGTCACAAATTTTTTAGAAGCTTAATGGGACACAGAAAACTCACTCTGGCCTCCAGTAGTACTTTGGAGCCAGATATTGACAGTTTGATAAGGCTCTGCAGATGTAGGCTACACTCTCCATTCCCAAGGGCACACTGCTGATGCTGTAGCAGCTTAACTGTGCCCTCCCCAGGCACTTACTGTAGCCCATATATTTTTAAATATCTGGCCCCTGCATAACCGACTCACATCTGGAAACAGCACAGAATCACCTATATAATTTAGGTACCCTAAAAAAGCCAGTGTACCTGGAGCTTGTGCATGAGGATTTTGAAATTATTGCCAAAGGTTTAATCCTCTTCTGAACCTAATTGGGTGGCTGGTGCACATGGCATTTGGCTGTGATCCTGTACACCCTAGCACCAGCTATTCACACCTTGTGGCACTGGCTATGACGGGTGGCACTTTGGTTTCCAACGTGAGTCCCTGTTTTGGCTGATCTACAGCATTCCTTCCCCAGATGGTAAATTATGCATGGGCTGTATTTCTCCTACTTCATTTTATGGCTTGATGTAAGGAACACAAGGAAGGAGAGTTAGGATGCCTCATTTTCAGCTTAAACTGCCGATTTTGACAAACCTCCAATCAAAAACAAACTGACCCACTACTTCCAGGGCACAAGTGCCAACAGCAATCCAGAGTGATGCTCAGCATGCCAGCACATCAATACCACCTTTCCCTATGGCTGGACCAGGTCCAGTCCTGAAAATTCCTATTCTGGGGTCAAGGCTCCCAAAGGGTCTGTTAGAATGGGGCAACAGCAACACCTAATTAAGGCTGCAATTGCAAAGTGTTAAACCTTAATTGCCGAAAAAGATCTTAAAGGTTGGCAGAAAATGAAAGATGGAAATTCAGAGGGATGAATTATCTGGTTGTCAGGGTTGAGTGTTATCAAGGAGTGAAAAGAAAAGCAATGTGGCAAAAATGCTCTCTAAAAGAATTAGGATACTTCCACTTTGGAGCTTTTGTTAAAGAAAATATGTTCAAGGTCCTGGTACCACCCCTGGAAGGATCCAAGGCCAGGTTAGATGGGGCTCGGGGCAACTTGGTCTAGTGGAAAGTGTTCCCTGTCCACAGCAGGGGTGCATCTGGATGAATTTTAAGATCTCTTCCAATACAAACCATCCTGTGATTCTGTGATTCTATAATACATGATGTACATATGTATTAAATATATAGATGATGATATATAGATGTGGATACATACACACATTTCCAATATCTTTTGTGTTCCTTGACTTTTCCATACTCAAACAAATCCAGTGTTTAAATTCACCTGCCACATTTCATCCCTTATCCCCAGGTCCTCACATTCTCAGATAAAACAGTTTCTCTTGATCTTTCAGATGTTTGTCTGAAGCTTACGTGTTTCCCGTTGCTATCAGCAGCTTGTTGTACTCCATCTTAAACCCATCCTTGAACACAGCTATCTTGCTCTTGACATCCACAGCCGCCACCTAAAAACATTCCTAAATAACGTTAAGGGAAGAAATCCCAGATTTTCACCGAGGTCCCAGCCCAATCAACTTGTCTGCCAGGTTTTAGTCCTCCATGTCAGTTTTAGTTAGTTAGTTGGTTGCTTTTAGTTAGTCTGTTAGTTTCTGCCCCACCATGTCCACAGCTTGGCCAACCCACACCTTAAATATTCCTAATTGCATTCTCACAAATCCTTGAAGGTCTCCCAATATAAACAAAATAATGGGGAGAAATATTTAAGCCATCATTGCCTGCACTGTTTGAAGGCTGATTATCCTTATCAGACAGCACCTGGCTCCCCAGATCCACATGAGGAATGGCAGGTAACACATCATGGTCACCACAGAGAGCCACATCATGGTCACACCCAGAGTGCCCTTCCTCCCACAGGAGCATTGTGTTTTGAACACAGGAGCTGTGTTTTGAACAAGCACAGGCAACCTGCACTACTGGGCAAAAAGAGGGGGATTTTGGGAGACCCAACATTCATACAGTTGCATCCAGTGAGCCAAGAACAGAGACAGTGGCCACATTCCCTAAATACAGCCCTTGCATACTAGCACTTTCCTTCAGGCACACACAGGACTCTCCTTACCTGCATTTCAGTCAGGACTTCAATGTCATAGGTGCAGAAGAACTCCTTGGGGCGCAGGGCAATCTGCTCAGGGTGGGAATCCATTGACTGCAAAAAAAGCCATTTTTCTGTCAGCTGCTGTGGATTGAACAGGTGGGTAGAGAAATGGCTGCTACCAGCACAGGTCAGCACTTGCTGCATGGGTTAAGGGAATGGTTCTACAGGGCTGGAATGAAAGCCTGTTCAAGTAGGAGTTGTCACAAGAGGCTGGCCTGGGCTCTGGTGCCTTCTCTGCTGGTTTGGCGTGGGGCTGGTGCTGAGCAGCGATGGCAAGATTACAGCAAGTGCTTCAGAGTGTCAGCAGACATAACTGCAACCCCTCCCAGTACACACAGGTTCACAGGAGCAAGAGAAAAGATTCATTTTACAACACAGGTGGTGAGGCCCCGGAACAGGTTGCTCAGGGAAGCTGTGGCTGCCACATCCCTGAAAGTGCTGGACTGGTCTGGTAACAGGAGTAAAAACCACAGCAGGGGGAGTGGCACAGGATGACCTTTAGAAGCCCCTTCCAACTCAAACCATTCTATGAGTATTTGGAAAACAGCCAGCTACTTAGGCAAATGGAAGCTAGAAGAGCAGTAAGAACAAGCAGCATTAACACACAAGGATTCACTTTCAAAAGCACCCAAGTTATGCTGCACAAGTTCCATCCAACGCTGAAGCAAGGGGGTGGGGCCCATATCTGCACATCTTGAGCTGCAAGACAAAGGTTCATGCTTTTCCCAGCCCTCCCTGGTCACTGCAGTGAGATGTACATCTTTACAGACAGTGTTGAGCCTGAGCTCATCTCTCCTCCTGACTCAGTGGACACAAGCTCAGACTCAGGCTGAGAACAAGCTGAGCATCGAGGCAGGGGCAGGGTCATACAGGTTTTACTGCAAATTCTTTGAATACTCCACATTTACAGAGAGAAACACCTGACCCCTCTGTGACAGTGTGCAGGAAGGGCAAAGCACAACAGTCCACAACCACCGTGCCTTTTGCTGCTGCTTGGTGCTCTGGGGACAGTAACAGAGATGTGGCAACACACTGGTCATGGTCCAAAGGACACAAAGGGAAACAGCTCAGCAGGACCTGGGGATACACTGATAACAGGCATTCGGCAGGGCAGAGGAAGGGCACTGCTGCAGTTTCAGGGAGCAAGAGCTCTGCTGCTTACAGAGCTAGCAGTGGTACTCCTCCAGTAGCTTGTACAGGTGTAGTCCCACACACAATAGGATTAAGAAAAATTCCATTTTTCCTACCCTCTTCCCAAAAATTCTGCCTTCTCTTCCATGGGCTTTGTGTACCTTTCAAAAGCAACTACTGCCAGAGGTGTTCAGTGGAGGATTTAACAAAGCATGTACAACATCTCTGCCATGTGGAATGTTCTTACTATTTAACAGCAAGAAGAAGAGCCAGTCTAAGACTCAACCATGGGGATGAGTGTGTGGAAGAGCTGTCTGGCTGGGAGAGGGACTCTCAGATTCTCCCAGCTGCTCAGCACAACCCCTGTGATGCCTGGATGCAGGTCACAGGCAGCTGCTCTTCACCCCAGGCAGGACTCACAGAAGCACAGAAATGGCCTGAATGCTCCCAAAAAGTCATGTGCATGTTTTCCTGTCTTTGAAAATCCCTTTTTTTGGGTGCTGGAAGATGGTATGATTGTAATAGTCCCCATGGGTAAGCATTCCTGCCACGAGGATGAACACACAGTTCACCTTATGTTATCTTCAGGCTCCGAGGTCAAATGCTGCTGTCTAACTTGAGCTGCTGCCTGACATCAAAGAAGGCTCAGGAATCAGCAGCAAAACAATCTGATTAAAGACCATCCTGTGTCTATAAACTGGAATGCAAAATGTGATGTGTGTCAGAAAAAACAACCTTTGCACTTTCATCAAGTTATCAAGCTGTGATGACAGCTGAGAATCATCATAATTATGGCACAGAGCATCCCTGGGCAGCAAGAAACAGACACTAATAAAAACTCTGGTGGACAACACCATTTTCCCACATGCTCCATTTCATTGCCTTAAATATTTTTCATCCAGAAACACTTTAAGAAGACCCATCCAGGTACAAGCTGGCTAAGAGAGCTACCACTTCATCCATGGAAGAATCATGGAATGGTTTGGGTTGCAAGGGACTAAAGGCTCATCTCATTTTAATTTGCAAGGATATCTTCCACTAGATCAGATTGCTCCAAGCTCCAATGTCCAGCATGGCCTTGAACACTTCTAGGGATCCAGAGGCAGCCACAGCTGCTCTGGGCAACCTGTGCCAGGGCCTGCCCACCCACACAAGGAAGAATACCTTTGTTTTTCTGCTGGAGTAATCTTAATTCAGCTTGAACAACTCCTTTTTTGTGTTTCATATTTCAGTCATAAAGAGGGAAGAAAATTCAAGGGAAAGAGAGACTAATAAAGAGACTAATAAAACAGAACCTTGCTGCTGCAATGAATAATAGTGGGGAAAGGCCCGAGAGCAAATTTTAAAATTGGGGAGCAAATTTTATAACTGGGGAACTGTGGCATATCCAGAGTGATACAAACCTTACTGAGCTTTGGTCTGTCATAGGGCAAGTGTCTGTCCATGGTGCACATCACAATCCGGTCAGAGAAACCCTCCTGGCGCAAGGTCTCTGCACAGACCAGCCCAGCAGCCCCTGAGGGAGAAGGAGAGCAGTGACAGCTGTGTGTGTGGCCCTGGGACGTGTCTGCTGCCACACACGCTGGGGCTGACTCCCAAACCCAAAACCACAACCTCCACCAGCCCTGGCCTCACCTCACAGCAGCCCTAACCCTAACGCTAGCCCTAACCCTAACCCTGACCCTGACCATGACACTAACTCTAAACCTAACCCCAACCCAAAACCGAACTCTAAACTTAACCCTAACCCTAACCCTAACCACAAACCCAAACCTAACCCAAACCCAAACCCTAACCCTAACCCTAACCCCAACCCTAACCCTAATCCTAACCCTAACCTCACAGCCTCTCCTAACTCAAACAGCTCTCACGGGAGGCCAGTTGGAGCAGATGCATGAGGCAGCAGAAGGGACGCTCTGTCTATGGACCATGACATTAATCCTCTTGTCTGTCCCTAAACTGTCACAAGCACACAAAGAGCACACCTGAGGAGTTTTGCTAAAGCCTACAAACTCTGACAAACTCCAAGCCATAAGCAGCCACTTAGAACCTTAGACCTCTCTAGTCAGAGAAGGGTCTGCACACCTTGCTCCTGGTAAATTTATGGCCAAGCACAGAGAGTAGGAAGTCCTCCCCCATCCATGGACAAGGTGTTGGTTGTGTGACTCACTGCAGACCATTCTCCATCTTTAAGGGGTTTTTTGTTTCAATCACAGAAAAAAAACTCATTAAATCAAACAAAAACTGCCTTGGGACATCTGTCCCACTGCAGCCAGGCAGTCTGGCTGGCACATCCCTTCTTCCCTGGTGAGAACTGGTGAGACTGGAGAGCTCAGGTGAGAAGTCCAGAGTCTCTTCTCAGCCAAGGAAACCTCACTTCATGACAAGTGTTTTTAGGGGCACAAATTCTGTAACACCACCGAGAGAAGATGGACCTGGACCATATGGTTTGGTCCATCAACAAGACACTCCCACTGATGGAGCTGGGAGACAGTGGAAGAAGAGACAGGCAGGTGGACATCCTGTGGATGCTGCCAGGAGCATCCTGAGCCAGAGCTGATGCTGTGCTGATGTCAGGATGACCCTCACATGAGCAAGGGACTGCAGTCAATTGCTCTCAGCTCTGCTGGGCACAGCTGGACTGGAGTCTTTCCCCAACACTTTCCCACAAATACAGCTTTGAAATCTCCTTTGGTGTCCACCAGAATAGACTCTGTCTTTAATAGACCTATAAATTTATCTCGTAAAGCCTGAGAAAGTTTCCTTAGCCATGGCAGATGTTGTCTGTGGAGTGACCTTGCTGAGGATTGTGATAACTGTCCAGACCTGCCTCACACCAGGACATTCCAGCTGACCTCAGGGAGCAGTATGTCCCACCCTGGCATTCAGTCAACAATCAGCAAGGGCACAAAGAAAGGAAAAATGTCACCCAGCAACATGGGAAAAGCCAGTCAAGCTGGTTTTCCCCTCTGCTCAGACTGTGAGATGCACCTTAGGTGATCCCAATTTGATGATCCAATATCCAGCTTGGATCTGGTGACCTCGAGACTCAAGTGAGAACAACCCATGTGCCAGGAGCAGATGTTTCCTCCCAGACCCAGGAACAGAAGCTCCTGTCCTCCTCCCACCCTCCATTTCACCCCAACACAGCCCAGCCTTGGCACCCAACCCATTCCAAAACTTGGCAGAGACACTTCACCTCATCCAACACAGAAATGGATCTGGGGGAAGGGAAGGGAAGGGAAGGGAAGGGAAGGGAAGGGAAGGGAAGGGAAGGGAAGGGAAGGGAAGGGAAGGGAAGGGAAGGGAAGGGAAGGGAAGGGAAGGGAAGGGAAGGGAAGGGAAGGGAAGGGAAGGGAAGGGAAGGGAAGGGAAGGGAAGGGAAGGGAAGGGAAGGGAAGGGAAGGGAAGGGAAGGGAAGGGAAGGGAAGGGAAGGGAAGGGAAGGGAAGGGAAGGGAAGGGAAGGGAAGGGAAGGGAAGGGAAGGGAAGGGAAGGGAAGGGAAGGGAAGGGAAGGGAAAACTTGGCAGCTTTGCTGGTTTTGGCAATCCATTTTTGGGATCTGACATTTGCTGGCAAGGTGGAAGAACTTTTATCTTCAGAGAAGCATCTTGAGGTGAGAACTTTGGAGGTGCAATGGGATGAGGTGGTGATGTGCAAGGTCCAAGAGAAAAAGGTGTATCAACACCACAGGGACCTGAAAGACTTTACACTCATCATCTGTGGAAATCAGGGGTTGCTAATGTAACTGGGAAGGGAGTAGCAGGAAGAGAATTCAAGGTTCACTCCAAAGCATGGCAATGGGGAACTGTAAAGCTCCACAGACTGGACCACAGGACATCTTTGGACCACTAGCATGTAGTACAAAAAAGTTCAGAATGACCTTCTGGTGTGACCCTTTGCACAGGGAGGAATGCAAGAGGGGTGATGGTTAGAGGGTGCAGGGGACACAGACACCCCCTCCATGGATCCCTGCCTGGGAGGGCACACACAGTGACCCCAGCATGTCACCCTTACCTGCACCAATGATCAGCACATTGGTGCTGCTCAGGTTGTAGTTGCTCAAGGAGATGCACTTTGCCATCATCTTTGTCCTCCTCTGTGTCTGAAGAGCCTGTGTCACCACCAAAAGAAAAGAAGAAAAGCAATTATCTTTATTCAGAGCTACCCTGGGCAGGCAGGCAGGGATGGGGACAACCACAGCAGTGTCATAAACCAGCTTGGATAGGAAGGGAACAACAACGCCCTTGCACTGAACCTCCAAACCCCTGCTCATGCAAATACCACTCCAATGTCCAGTGCACTGCCCCTTACAAGGTACAAAAGTAAAACAAATCCATCATCTTCTGCAAAGGCATGCACCTACTCAGAGCTGGGGTGGTGGTGGGGCAATAGAAAAAGCAGGTGTCCTTGTGCAATTCTGCACCAAAGGTGAGGCAAAAATGAAGAAACTCTGTCAGCAATTTTATCCTGAACCTGAGCAGAGCTTGTGCACCTGATATCCAAAGCTGATGGACTTGTTCAACCCACCAGAGCACAGGCATGGACCTGTGCCGGGGCAGCCCTGCTGCACAGACCCCTGTTCCCAGGCATTAGGGGCCAAAATCTGCTCCTGATGGAGCAAAGAGACTCAGTTTCCCCTCATCACACCCCCAAATCAGCTGGAGTGCTGCCGTTCAGGTGACATCTCTGGATCTAACCCAAGTGCTCTAAGGGCCCATTGGGGCTCTGAGCCACTGGATTTGCACACGTGGACATACAACCATGCATCAAAAGAAGGCCTTTCATGGAAAGAAAGATGGTAGTGGCCTGAATGGGCTTCATTCTGCATTCCATCAGGGCGGGAGAGCCCTTCCTACCCCTGCATCAGGTTCCTCTCCAGCAGGAGCTGAGGTGTGGGCTCAGGAGGAAGCACAAGTGGTCTCTTCCATTACCATGCCAAAAGGCTGGAAGGTGGAAGAGGCCTCTCCCCATGGGCCTGCTAAATTAAAAATTGCTCTGAGCTTAAGGAAACACAGGAAAAGTGCAGGACAAACACCTGTAAGGCCTGAGAGTGTGGAGAGCCCAGGCCAGGTGTCCAGCAGCTGCAGGGAGGCTGGGTGCAAGGAGGACCCAACATCTCTCCATAAATTGGATACTCACACATTACTCTGTCCAGGCCAGAGGATCAAAGAGAAGCATCGCCCCCACCACCACCCATGCACATACAGCAAAAAATGAAAGCATTTGCCTTGATTTTTGGATGCCAGTGGCCCCTCACCTGCTTGCTTGCTCGGATGTATACCTTCTCCTTCTCAATCTTCACCTGAGGGTGACAGAACAGTGCTGGTTTGCAGAGCAGCAAGGGTTCCCTCAGGGCAACAGCTAAGGAGCAGGGGTGACGGCACGAGTGTGGAGAGCTTTGTGGACACACGAGGTCACCTGCAGGAGCAGCTCAGGCCATGGCAGGGCTCATCCCAGCTCGAGGCTGTGGGATCTCCTGCCTCGGATCAACCCCACACCGACGCTCCGTGTGCAACCTGATCCCTGCCCAAATCCTACACATGGTTTCTCATTGCCACCCCACTCCTGCTCCAGAGACCTCCCAGACTGGGGACTCCCAGGTTCCCAGGAGGTACCTGATGCCTATGGGTGGGTGCAAGGGAGCTTCAGGGGGGAGGGAGCTGCTCTCCACTGATGACACCAGCACATCCTTGGAAAATATTTGCTCCGTGCCATACAGAACGTTGCTTATCCCAATTAAAAGAGTCATTTTGTGGGTGACACGGAACTGAGTGGTGTGGTTGATGCTCTAGAGGGAAGGGATCCATGCACAGGAATGTGGCCAGGCTGGAGAAGTGACCACATGGGAATCTTATAAGGTTTCAATAAGGGCAAATGCAAGCTGCTGCAGCTAGATGTGAGCAATCTGCCTTACCTGTCCAGGCTGAGGGATGCAGGAATCGAGAGCAGCCCTGAGGCAGACTGTGATTGTTCACATGGAGAAGAGAAGGCTCCAGGGAGAGCTCAGAGCCCCTTGCAGGGCCTAAAGGGGCTCCAAGGGAGCAGGAGAAGGACTTTGGACAAGGGGCTGCAGTGACAGCACAAGGGGGAATGGCTCCCACTGCCAGAGGGCAGGGATGGATGGGATATTGGGAATTAGGAATTGTTCTCTGTGAAGGTGGGGAAGCCCTGGCACAGGGTGCCCAGAGCAGCTGTGGCTGCCCCACTCCTGGAGGTGTTGCAGACCAGGCTGTAGAGGGCTTGGAGCAGCCTGGGACAGTGCAAGGTGTTCGAGGGGTGGAATGAGGTAAGCCTTAAGGTCCCTTCCAACCCAGACCATTCCATGATTCTATGGTTTCCTCTGCTGCAAGGACAAGGATCTCACCTGGAACCTGGGTAAACTATCCAAGCCAGGGAAGTCCTCAATGTCACCCGTGCCGATGTTGAAGCAAGCTCCATGCCAGGGACAGCGGACTCTTCCTTTGGACAAAACCCCTGCAGGGAAGAGGGCAGAGCAGGGTTGGTGCTGCCCTGCAGCTGCCTCCCCTCCTGTGAGATGCACCTCTCCTACAGGACACGTGGCAACTGATGTGAAACTGGATGGGCAACAGTGGAGTTTTCTCAGCATGCACACTGGTCATGTTTGGGACCAGCTGGGATCCTCTATGAGCAATTCCTTCTAAAATGCCCTGGAAGGCAGGGCCCTCCAGTAGCTCTGGGCGCAGTTCCAAATCTGTTTGCTCTGGGATATAACTTCACTTTCCAGCCAGGATGGGGCTGCCATCCCCACAGTCTCATGGTCATTCTTAAAAGCCCCACTATTACCCAGAACGAGTGGTGCCTCAAGCAGAGCATCATTGATTTAGAGTGCACATGTTTCAGAGCAGACCCTGGCACAGCAAGGCATCTGCACACACTGGGAAGCACAGGCATGCCCAAAGCCATGTGCACATTTCTCTAGGTGTTGCTTCAGAGGCTGCTTCCTTGGATTTCAGCTTTCCCTGCTACAGTGCCAGGGCAGGGAATAGGACACCATGCAGCCATGGACTGGTCTTGAGCTTGTGTCTCTGCTTGCTGAGGCACGGCAGTGACACATCTCATCAGCACCAAGGGTGGGGCACAGGGGCAGCCCCCCTGCAGCTGCAGCAGATCCCCAGAGGGATCCCTGTGTGACAGCCAGTCTGAGGAATGCACCACAGGTCTCTGAAAGGGCAGTGAGCTCTCACCTCCAGGGCAGCGTGGGGCTCCTCTGCCCTGCCCAGCAAGAGGCCCATCCCAGGCTGCTACATCCAGCACATCCAGAAGACACTCAGTGCATTCCCCAGGATCACAGCTCCAGCAAAACGCCCTCCCACCCCCAGTTTTGGTGATGTATGTCAGCACACAGACTGCTGCCATTGCTTAGGCTCGGGGCAGAGACCTGTCTGAAGCCTGTGCTGAGAAAGTGCCAGGATGCATATTTTTAGATGCCAAGATGGGAAACCACTCTACTTCATCCCACTTCAGTCAATAACATGAGCAACACTCTTTTTGCTACTGAAAGGATCCCATCAGCCCAAAGAGTGTCCTCTTTCCCCTTAACGAGAAGAAGCCCCAGCCCTGTGATCAGCAGTGGCAGCTGCAAACCAGAGCTGGCAAAGTGCTCTGGGGAGTTCTGTGCAACTGCAGCTTGCAGCTTGCTCTCATGCCTTCCCCAGCCAGAAGATGCCCCGGTGATGCTGAGAGTGCAGTGCAGCGCTGCTGCATGCTGGGCAGCACATCAGGGGGCTGTCCTTTGTCCTGTGATGCCCTTGGCTGCTCTCCAGGACATGAAGCAGACTGACCTTTGACCAGCGGAGCCCCATAGTGGGGACACTTGTGTCCCACGGCGTGGAACTCCCCACTCTCCTTGATGAGCAGAGCCTTCCCGCAGCCCAGGTCCACTTCCCGCATCCTGGACAGGAGGAATATGGAAACAGATGGCACAGCATCCACCTCACAGCAGATGCCACCGCTCCACCCTACAATCCAGCCCCAGTCCCACCAGGCTCCCCTCCTCCTTCAACCTGCTCATTACTGGCTTCAGGTGATTACAGATGTAGGTCATTCCTTGTCACCAAGCCAGCTTTGAAGGTGGCTCTGCTGTCCCAGACTGGGGCACATCCAAGCTGGGCCATTCAGTGGCAGCATCTAATTTATCCATCATTGTGCCAAGAGGCAGCTCAAAACACCTCCCCAGCTGCTGGGGGAGCTGGCAGTGGGAGCAAGAAACCAAACTTGTTTTACTGGGACATCAGCTCCCCTCCTGGCCCCAGCAGCTCAGCAGGCCCCTGCCAGGCTTGTGTCAGTTTTTCAAACCAAACACAACATCTTCCAGAGCTGAAAACACGGAGAGGTGACTCTGAACTTTGGGGTCTACCTCCCACACCTCAGGGTTTTTGCTCTGGTCCTGGCCAGTCCCAGGGTCACTTTTCCTGGTAAATCCCTCAGGACAGCAGGCTCCTCTGTGTGACCTTCTTGATGTTCTCCTCAGCTGCTTTTGCAGAGTGGAGCTCACACAGTGACCTCCCAGCAGCACCAGGCTCCTGGCCCCAGCTCTGCTGGGTTCAGCTCTGCTCTGCAGAGGAGCCAGCAAACCCTCAAGCCATTCCTATGGAGGGGTTCAGGCTCTCTTTGAAACCTCACAGTTGCTCACAGAACAAGGAGGAACATTCTTAAACAAAAGGGGATCAGTTTAGACTACATATAAGAAAGAAGTTTTTATAATGTGAGTAGCAGGATGCTCTGCCTGGAATAGGGTAAGACAAATCAAACAACATCCAGTTTTGCAAAGCCGTGAGTGGTGAACTGAGAGGGGGTGTCACACTGCTTTTGGTCTTGAATTATGCTAAATCCAGTCTGACTTATCAACCCCAAAGTTAATCATTCCGATAGCAAGAGGAAGATGGGGCGGATATCGTGAATTATCCTTACCTAAAAATGCTAAGCTGAAAAAGCTGGCCTGCAGATACCTGACTGACAATCACTTTTTACTCTAAAAGTCCTGCCCCTTACAAATAGCAGGTTCTTCTAACATATCCCTTCTTGGAGTGCGTGTGGAGATTACTCCCTGGGGTGGGGACACCCTTCAAGGTCACTTCTCAAGAGTGAGCAAAGGAGATTTGCCCACACTTGGTCAGGGTGAGTGACATCAATCTCTATTTCATAATCATGGGCTTTTCCAGCTTTAATAAAATTACTTTCATATACTCTGTTCTACTCTACTATTAGTTTTAGCTTTTATCATGTATAGTACATAATTCTGATTAAGATATTTTTGTCTAATTGTTTATCATAATAAATAATTTCTTTTTATACAAATATATCTGGTTTGCCATCCCTATCCCTGCAGAACAAAGTTGTACAAAGGTTCAGTCACACCTTTGTAATTCCTTAGACTTAAACTGTTGGCAATGAGGATTGGGATTGGATCCAGCCACACCAAGGCTTCTCTTAGAGAAGGAGTTTGGAAAGGCAGGGAGTCCTTTCTGCACCTCATGACTCAACAACAGCTTCTCTCACAAACTTTGTCTGAAATTCCCACTCCACCCATGACAAATTGACATAGCAGGAGGAAAAATAATTTTGGGAAAGAGACAAAAGGCTTAACAGAATACTTATGGCAGCAGAGGACACACATTGACACTGATAATCCTTGGTCAGTGAACAATTGGTATGAGTGGGAAAGGATACAAGAGAATTAAATTAAAAAGGGATCACTGGACGACAAAAAAGGAAGAGGTATCATGTGTCATGTAGTGAGATTATGCTTAAAGGCTGCATGGCAATGGAGAGAACAAATCATAAAAGAAACTAATAATCTGAAAGAGGAAATAAAAGACAGGAAACATGTATACAACTGTCTTTACAGTTATCAAAATGACCAATTAAAGAAACAGCTAAAAGAATTCAAGGAAAAGACAAAAGCCTTGGAAGAAAAATTAGAACTGATATTATAAAAAGCCCCCAGTGCTGAAAAAATGTGAAAATTATTAGTATCACCTGAGGATTGGGATGGTGATTTTTGGGAAAGCCCTGATGAAAATGCTGATGAGGGAGAATGGAGCTCTGATGAAATACTTGAATGTTCACCTCCTAGAGAGGAAGAAGTTCCAGATTTTAAAATGGAACACATAATTAAGACCAAAGTGTACAAACAACCCCAAGGAGGTCAGAGGAGGAACAAGGACAGAACTTATGGCCTGGGACCCCCTGCAACTAGCAAATCTACAGGAAAAATATGGGGAAAAAACAGGGGAGTCAGAAACCAAGTATTTGTGGAGAGTGAGTCTCTGGGGAATCTAGAATATTGCTGAATGGAACTCAAGCTAAGGGATACTGGGGAACCTTATTAAATCTTGGACTTGAGCTTGCCAATCAACCCTATTCAATAACCAGTGAGGCTGCATATTGGGCAGGAGCAATAAATGTTATGAGAAGATACAGCTTCCATACCCACATGGTCATCTAATGAAATCTCTGCTGCTGTTACAAAGGCAGCTTTTATGTGAAAACAGAAACACCCCAATCTCCACAGAGGTGGCTCCTAATTAAGACTTCTATTGAGAGGTGCCCCTGCAATGATAAAAATTTATTTAGTGGGGTGATTAAATGAAATTAGAACAGATGTAATGCATAATGAAGGCGATTATCCCACATGGGCTAAATTCTTGTATGGTTTGGGAACCAGACGAGGAAATAAATTTGGATATGTCCAGAATGCTGGGTGAAGACTTTTAAACATACCCTACTTGAGAGAAACAAAAGATCAAAACTCTGCTTACTTCTGAGAAGAGCAAGAAGAGGTGTGGATGGCAGTGATCTTAGGAGTCCCCTGCGATGCCCTCAGGGGACAGTCCAATGCAGGATAGCAGATTTAGTCAAAGTGGTGAAGGATGGGGAGAACACAAGTAATGGAAAGCCTCCACAGGAAACCCCCCTCAGTCCTTCTGAGTTAACAGAAACACAAAAGGAAAAAAATACCTCTGGGTGGACTTTGGGCCTTCTCACCCAGCTCATTATGACCTATCAATGATCTGATAAGGATGGGCCCCATATCTACTTACCAGTAGGACCTAGAAAACAATATTTGAATTTTTTAATTACTACAGGAGCCCAAATATCTTCAATCACCCCCATAGATGCTGAAAAAATAAATTTAAGCTTTAAAAAAGGAGAGTCCATCTAACAGGATTCAAAGGACGAAGTATTATATATTCCACTGGCAAAGTCTGTTTATGGCTAGCTGGGGTAAAACAAATGACCTCACACACATTTGCAATCACAAATCATGAAGAAAGCATTTTAGGATATGGTGCTCTCAAAAGAAATTTGGCAATTGTACAACAGAAATGTATGGTCATCCTGACCCACAAAAACTGAGTATAATAAATTTTGTGGAAAAAATAGAAAATGAATCTATTAAAAATTTAGAACAAAGGGGTATTATATTTAGGACACATACCCCCTATAATTCTCCTGTTTGGCCAGTGAGGAAACCAGACATGAGTTGGCGCTTAATGATTGATTATCAGTGGCTGAATGCCAACATGGGAAGACTCATCCCAAACACTGCCAGTCTCAGTGCCACCCTGCAAGCACCTGCACACAAATGGACAGCAGTTCTAGATGTAAAAGACATGTTCTTCATTGTTATAAACAAAATTCTGCCAATTTTTCTGTAGAAAAAAAAGGTTACAAAAACCAGTCAGACCAGTGTTCCTGCCACCTGTTTGTTATGATAATTACAAATCGTTGTCATTAATGGTTCTTTTTTGTACCAGTAAAGGCCCTGGCTAGGGCTAAGTTAATGGTTCTTCTCCCAAGACAGTGAAGACAGAAGACGAGACATGGGAGGGGGGCATGCAAAATAACCTCAGAACCAGCATGCCATGAGAAGCTACTACTCCAAACCTGCTGAAAAGACCCCCGAAACAACGAGCCAATATAGAGTTAAGAAACTGGAGTGATGTCTGGACGTAAGGAGCAGATTGCTGGGCCTGCAGAGATGCTGGGGGCCTTCGTTGACCGGGATCCAGAGAGAGGGGAGGCTGCAGACATCAGCATCTGGGACACCCCGCCCAAAAGGCTCCCACAAGTATGGGACCCCCAGCTCTGTCCCTAGTGGACAAAGCTGTGCATATCCTCCTCCTCCTCCTCCTCCTGACCACTTTTAATAAAGGCATTAAAAGGAGAAAAAGTCTCCTGCCCTGTTTATTTCATTCATGGTTCCATTTCAGGATACTGGAGAAATCATATTCCTGGATTTTCTACAGAGAAGACCATTGTATGCATTAATGAGCAAAAGCAAGACTTAGGGGTTGCTTGATAGTCAGAAAAGGCCTTCAAACGCTAATAGAAGAGTTTAAATATAATCATCACTTGGAGCAGTTCATTCCAATGATCCTACAAGAGCTGAATGGGGTTTTGCTGAACATGGGACTTACTGTAACATGTTCCACCAAGACCCACACAGAGCTAAACAACCATTAGGGCTCAGTTCTGCAGCATTAAAAGATCTTGAGAAGAGATATACTCTGACTGGGAAAAGGGATTGCTATCTCTGAGCTCTTAAACAAGTAGAAAAAATTCAACAGCACCAATCTCTGCAAACCTAAAAACCCTTTAATCTGTTAGCCAGTATTAAGAAGGGCTATGCTCCACGAGGTGGGATTGCACAAAGACCGAGAGTGCACAAATGCTGTGTACATGTCTCAGGAGTCACAGGTCTAATGGATATAACTGAAGGGCCAACAAAACCTGCAAAATTACAGACAGCCATGATCCTAGATATGCTGGCTTTACAACACCTACTAAAGCCTAGTGCTATACTTGGTGATCCTGCAGTTACATCATACTCTGAAGTTAAAGATGTCTGGTTCACCAATGCCTCAGCCAAACACTTTGATGGTAAATGGAAGTAGAGGGCAGTTATGAGGGAACATCATGAACCTGTGCTAGGAGAGGGTCAGGCTGGATATCAGGGCAAGGTTCTTCCCCCAGAGGGTGCTGGCACTGCCCAGGCTGCCCAGGGAATGGGCACGGCCCCGAGGCTGCCAGAGCTCCAGGAGCCTTTGGGCAGCACTGCCAGGGATGGACAGGGTGGGGTTGTTGGGGTGTCCTGTGCACGGCTGTGAGATGGACTGGATGATCCTTCTGATACCCTGTCAACTCAGGATATTCAGTGATTCTATGGATGGGGTTTGAGCAATCTTGTCTAGTGGAAGGTGCCCCTGCCCACGGCAGAGGGTTGGACCAGATGGCCTTTAACAGTCCCTTCCAACCCCAACCATTCTGATTCAATGATTCCATGGTGCAGTACCCTGGATTAAAGCATGATTAGCACAGCAGGAATTGTTTACAACATGGAGCTTGGCAGTTTTTCACCTCACTGGGCCACATAGCTCTCCTTGACCAACTAAACCAGGCTGAGATTCAGCCCCATCCTGGCCAAAAGCATCTCTTTGTTGATCATGCACCTTGTTTGCAAGCCAGAAAGAGCTACTGAGCACACCCCTCTGCTGAATGAGTGATTGATGATGCCACTAGCACTGAAAAGCAGCATTTTAGAAAATCCTTTCTACCACCTCTGGGGTTGTCCAAGAGAGGCTCCATAGCCTTCTGTCCCAGCAGGGATAAACTGAGCAATACACACCTCTACAACATCCACATGCAGGCGAATTTGTCCACAGCATCTCCCAGGGATGTAGGGATGTTGTGCCTCCTCCATGGTGCCCAGAAACTCTGCCTCTGCTGCTGCAGCCTGGCTGGGCACAGGCTCTGCACTGCAGCTTCAACTCGTGCTTGTATTTGCCAGAGTTGCCATGCCCTGCAGACTGTGTTGGTGGCCATGTCTCACTGGTCAGTGGCACTACCTACAGGAGCATGAGTCTTTCAGCCATCCATCATTCCCAGGAAGCTGCTCATTGATGCTCTCTGCAGGCTGGAGACTGGGGTGGAGAAGGCTCCATCACTGAGGCCTCCACTGCTCCACCTGCCCAGACCTTGGCCAGAGACATTTCCACAGCTTTGCAGAGCAGTGCCCAAGTGTTGCTCAGCGACGCTGATGTTGCTCTGCACTGAGCAGATCTTTAGTCTCTGCCCTCTCTGTGTGCCTCCACCAGCTCTGCCAGACCTTCCTCTCAGCACATCCTGTCTCTTCTCACCTCCCAGATGCTCCCTTTCCAACCAATAGTCCCAACACACTCTGTGCAATCCACAGTCTGTCTGAGGCACTGAACCTCTTTCCAATGCAACTATCAGCAGCTGCTTCCCAGAGCAGAGTCTTCCAACTAGCCATGGAGGAAAGGAAGAGCTGAGGACACAGCCCTCCTTTTGTACAGCGCTGGACAGGGAGCACAGAGCTGCTGCTCCCTGGAGACTTCCCCTCTTCCAGCCAGAAAGCCTATCCCTACACAGCTTGATGTTTATCTGGAAATCCTGGTTGCTACCACTGCACGAAGAGGACCATCCCTACAGCTATCCCAGCACGTTGCCTTTGGGGCGCCAAACACATCACTGTGGCCATAGCAAACCCCACTTGCTCAAGGAAGCCACTGGCCATGTGTGATCCCAGAATGCTATTCATGCACACCAGGTTCCAGGGTCCCAGAAGAATAGGACAGACTTTGTGTGCTCATTCCTTCGCAGATAACATCCCAACTCAATCCCATTATTTGCCCCCAGGCTACACAGACACTTGCCCCATTCTGCTTTGAAGCCACGGAGATCAGAACAGGGCTCAGCTCACCAACACTGCTGTTCTACCCTTAAACCCAGACAAGCCAGACTTTGGGCAAGTGCTTCACCTGCATCAACTGTCCAATGACAAATGCTCAATTCCCTAATTTCCTTGTCACCTTGGGTGAAAACCAGCAGAGTTCACCACTTCTGCCCTTTGCCCCATTAATTTGGCCACCTGGCTCCTCAGAGATGCAGCTCTGCTCCCTTCCCGAGCAGGACGCTCGGCTCTCAGAGCTCTTCCCTCTGCTCAAGGGGAAGAGAGCAGTACAAGTCCTGCTGCATTCCTCAGCTGATAAAGCCTGTTCAATGGCAACCATAACTGCCCGGGAAGATACGATAAGCTAAAGAATTTACAGTTTACCCAAGGAGCTGTGTGAACTGAGAGAGTCAAAAACAAGACCTGGTGTCTTCAAGCCAGCACACAGGCACCTGCAAGGCTCCCATCCTGAGTAATCCAGAGAATGATTTACACAACCCTGCACCCTGCTGAACTGTTTACTCAGTTGGGAATTTGTCCTGTTGTCCCATCCCTCTCCCCACTCTAGAAGCACAGCTAAATCTCAGCTCTGGCCTGGAAAGGACCTTTGCTTGAGAGCTGTGAGAGCATTGGGGGGCTGTTTTCTGCCCCTCCACTTAGCCTGCTGGGAGGCTGGATGGGTACAGTAACACCAGTTTATCCTCCAGTATCTTTCTGCATCTCAGTTCTGCTGAGACTGTCCTGGTAGCAGAAAGACACAAAGGCTGGGCAGAAAGCATTCACTGTGCTTGCAGACCCCACTAATGGAAGGCAGTGGTGCCTGCAGCCTCATGCCAGCACCCTGCTGGCATGATGCCATGCCCATGCACACCCTTGCCCAGCACACTCCTTGGGAGAATCATCCCAGAAAATCACTCTGGGTACCAGCACAAGGGGACTCCTTCAGCTTGGCTAATTGCCTACATGAGCTGTGGGACCCTCTCACAGGACTCCTATCTTGACCTGGACCCGGTCTACTAGAGAACACCTTATTCTCAACCCAAAATATCTGGTGTTGGCACATCTGCTGTCATGCTCATAGCATGCTGCAGCAGCTGATGCATATGGGACTGGCTTCTGGACCCGTGACAGCTCCTAGCCCTGGCTTTAGCTGAGCAGCAAAAGCTCCCTGCTATGGCCACCTGCAGCCAAGTATGTTCTCACAGGCTGCAGCCAGCTCTTCTTCACCTCCCTGCAGCCAGAAGAGCCTTTTCATCTATCATACTCCCTGCTCCCCACTCAACCTAGATATTCACAGAATCACAGGGTGGTTTGTGTGGGAAAGAACCTTAAAGACCCTCTCATTCTCTGCCATGGCAGGGGCACCTTCCATAGACCAGGTAAGGCTGCATCTTGACCCTGGAACAGAACCCTACCTGTGCAACCAGTATTTCCCAAGACTGTTTCCCCCTTTTTCTTCACTCCACCATCAAGGCAATTCCGGTTGCTGTCTGTGCTCTGCCCTGCTCCCCTCCAGCCCTGCTGCCACTGCTCACCTGCACAGGTGGCAGTAGGTCACCCACATGTCAAATCTCTTTGAGGGATACATTGTACTTCTCTGTCCCTCTGCATCACCCACCTAAAGCACCCACATCCTTGAGCAAAAACAATCCCATAGATGGGTTTGTCTTTGCTTGAGGTAGAATGGATCCAAACTTACTTCCTTAACACATTCTTCCTTCACATGCACCACAGGGACTTTATGCCCTTCTACAGTACATAGAGGTTTTCACTGCACAGGGCCAGCTTGATTGGTGGACCCGCTGGCATTAACTGCAATGTGGCCTTCACTAAACATAGACCCCAGTGTTTGAAGGTCCCACTACCCACCGATTTCAATGTAGTTTTTAACAATGCATTGCACCATTCCACTTTCCCAGGGGCTGGTGCATGACAGGGAATATGGTCTACCTGCTCAATACCTTGTGTTTGTAAGGTATAACACCTTGGTCAGTTTTGATAAGCCCAGTTCCTCCGAACCTTTAACAGGTGTTAAAGAGCCCAGGTGTTTATAGGGATATTTTTGAAATTAGTCCCCTTGTCTGACTCAATTCTTTCAGTGCTGCTGTGTTGCCACAGGATTTGTTTCTCAAGGGTCCAAATGGTGTTCCAGGCAGTGGTGTAAAGCATGGGGTATGTCTCCAGCCACCCAGTCATGCCTCCTACCATTGTCAGCACATACTGCTTGCCTTGGCAGTGAGCTTGCAGCAGGGTGATACAATCAATCTGCCAGGCCTCCCCATACTTACATCAACCACCACCTGCCCAACCACAGGAGCTTTACCCACTTGGCCTTCTTGACCACAGCGCACTTTTCACAATCATGGATTACCCAGGATATAGTGTCCTTAGTTAAGTCCACCCCTTAATCATAAGGCTATGTTGCATCTCTTCCTTGATGGCCTGAGGTATTATGGGCCTACTGAGCCAGAAATTATTCACCCTTATGATGCTAGGCCAGACGTACCTGAGACACTTTAATCTTGGCAGCTCAACCCACCTGTCCATTGTTGGGACACTCCTCAGTGCTGGACTCTCATGGACATGTGCATGCACATGACGGACTTTGACAGCCAACTCCTTTGCCCAGGCACCGATGTCTCACCACAATTCAGCAGCCCAGAAGGGTTGCTCTCTGCGCTGCTAGTTTGTCTTTTTCCATCGTTCCAGCCAGCCCCACAGAGCATTTGCTACTATGCCCAAGTCATTGTAGAGGTAGTGTTGGCCATTTCTCTCACTGAGCAATATCTAAAGCAAGCTGAAAAGCTTACAACTTGATCCACCCTGTCCCTTCTGCCACGTGCCGTGGAGGGCCCCATACAGCACCTTCCCGTGTTCCATGCATCCCTGCAATAGGGCAGGAACTGTCAGTGAAGACAGCACACTGCTTTTCATTTTCAGGTAGCTGATTATACGGGTGGGCCCTCCTCAGCACGTCACCTTCTCCTCCTCCTCTTCTGATGACAGTGAAATTTTCACCTTAGGGCCAGTTTGTGATGATTTCCAAGATCCCAGGACTACTGGGGTTTCCCATCCGAGACCACTGTTGATCAGACCAATCTACTTACTCCAGGTCACATCAATGTACGATGTATGGCAGAGACTTTCTCTTTGAACACCCAGCCCAGCACTGATAGTTGGGGTGCCAGAAGAAGCTGTGCTTCTGTGCTAATCACTTCTGAAGCAGATCAAACCTCTTAACAAACTGCAAGTATCTATTTTTCATTTGGGGTGTAACAGGCCTCAGATCCTCTGCATACTTGACTCCAGAACCACAGGGATTGTCCTCAAGTCTCCCCAGGTACCTTCTGCCAGGGGCTCCAGAAGGACCATTCTTCCTGGCTGTGGTGTGGAGCACATTTTTGTCACCCTGTCCTGTCCTGACTGGCTTAAGGACTACTGAATCAACAATCTCCTGTTTAATTTGTTTCAAGGCTCCTTGTTCTTCAAGACCCCCCCCCTTTAAATAATTATTCTCCTGTATCACATGATAGAGAGGGCTGACAATCTGACTGTACTCTGGAATATGCATCCTTCAAAAACCCATAGCTCCTGGGAAAGCCTGTGTCTTCTTGTTGGCTGGTGGCGACAAAGCTGGTGTTTTTTAGGCTACACTCATTGGAATCTGACATCTTTGAGAGAATACCTTTCCCTCACACTTGACAGGAGCCACCTCCAGAGGTGATAGTTTCCGTCTTCTTCCCAATTCCCTTGCGTCTTGGTTTGAAATACAGGTCTGCTAAGGAAGGCAGGAGCCTCCACTGAAATAGAATATATGACCCCCTTCCCTCCAAATTATTAAGGGGCTTTTGGGCCAAGATTTGGGAAAAGGAATAGCAGCTCTTTCCTAGTATGCATCCCAAGGCAAACAGACAGCAACTGCGGCATTCCCAACACCCAGAGGCAGAGACTCAGTCCCGCCATTTCCCCTCTGGTGCCGTTCCGGGCGCAGCCGCCAGGGGCGCTGCTGGCTCCGGGCAGGGCGGGGGCGATGATTCCCCCGCGCCTGCAGGGGGCGCTGTGGCCGGGCCGGGCCGGGAGGGGCCGGGCAAAGGGGCGGCCGCTGCCGGGCCCGGCAGGACTGTGGGACGAGCGAGCTGAAGGGCAGGAGGGAGCGAAAACATCCGCAGGGAGCAGACGGCGTGTACTGAACCCCACAGCTGTGGCTGGAACAGTGGGGCGTCCCGGCAGGGCGGGGGTGCAGGGCTACAGTGCACTGAAAACTCGGAGCAGTGGCAAAAGAATGGTGAGAGTGGGGCCGTGGCAGCCCGGCTCTCAAGCAGATGGTGAAAGCCCTTTTTTAGTGAGGTAGGTGTTAATGTTATTAAGTCCCGGTTTAGTGCCTGCTATCCCAAGCAAAAGGCTAACCCCACAGTAGAAGAAGCAGGACTGGGTTGGGCTCCAGCAGTGGCAGTGAATTTCTTCCCACAAACAGCAGCTCCAACCTCTCCAAGCAGAGAGAGAGATGGAGAGAGAACTAGCAGCTGCCCCGTCTCTTAGAGCTTTTACAGCTCCATCTTTTACCAGCCCAATTTTCTTGGTATCTCTGCCCCTGTGAGAGACACCTCAGATAAGAGGTGAGGAGCCAGATGCCCTCCTCCCTGAGCCTGGTCACTTCTTTTATCCAGTCATTCTTGTTTCCTGTCAATTTATGGGACTAAATTCTGTGGGGGGGAAAAAAAACTCAAAAAACATCCCAACATCCTAACCCCCAACACCTTGTCAGTGCCTACATCCCAGGACAGGGATCCCAGTTCCTTGGTTTCACTACTACCTAGTTCCGTATCATGGGCCGCGATATCCCAGCAGCACCGGAGCAGTCATGTCGCCAGGGGCTCTCCTGACTCCTGATATCCTGTCTTTATGGATATCCCACAACTCACATGGGGACAGGGATCCTGTCTTTATGGATATCCCACAACTCACACGGGGACAGGGATCCTGTCTTTACGGATATCCCACAACTCACACGGGGACAGGGATCCTGTCTTTTTGGATATTGCACAACTCACACAGGGTCAGGGATTGGGTGATTGTCTCTGGCCCTGCCTCCTCCCCTGTTGTGAAGGCCCTGCTTCCTCTTCATCACTCACTAAGCAGACAGATTCTGCCTTGGATGTCTTCTTCCATGTAAGGCCAAGTGCTCCCAGCGTGGGCTGTCCCTGTGCTTCAGCTGCAGTTGGAGTAGCCATGGTGCCTCTTGCTCTTCCTTGCTCCTTTTCTCCCTGAGACTGCTGTCTAGTATGGAGCACTGTGATAAACAGTAGCCAGGGCCCAACACATTGCATAACTTTGCACCTCTCTGGAATTGCCACAGCATTTTTCTTTCAAACGTTCTCCCACTTTATTGGGATCTTGTAATTGTTCAGGGCTGAACTTCCAAACCACTGGAGCAAAACAGTCCTGTTTCTGCCACATTACATGCCACTCTTGACTATCCACCCCTGGGGCAGATCTCTAAATGACCTTCCTAAAATTCTCTTTTGTAACTCTAAACATGGTGTGGACTGCGCTAAGGAGACCTGGAAGACTTAGCAACAAGAACAGGCTTTCCTTAACATACAAGGGAAATTCAAAACCCTCAAAAGCTGTTGTCACAGGCTTGAAGGAAGAAAAGGTGGTGAAACCTGGGAAAAATCTTTGTCTCCTGTAGGCCCCAGAGTCTGGGTATGATTATTAATGGAGTCTCAGAGGCAGCACCCAAGGACAAGGCAGGAGGTCAACTCTGAATACACATCCCAAACAGCCCTCATTGTCCTTCATGTTATCATGTCATAAACCAATATCCCACAGAATGATCCTGATCCCTCGCCCTGCTCCCAAAAGGAGCACTGTGCTGGGCACAGAGAGTATATATGAAAATACAGACAGGGTGAGGTACCATGCCCACGCGAACAGACCAAGCAATGCTGCAGCCAGCTGCTCTGCCCCTAATACAACAAATGCTTAGATCAAATTTTGTTTCCAACCCTCTCTGGGCAGATCTGTTGATACCTCAAGCCTTCCCATCCCATGCTGGGTATTAAATAAGGCTGCTGTGGTTTAGGAATGGAATTCCCCAATTTAGTGCTCCCATCAAAACCACGCTGCTGCTTACCCTCCCTCCCCCCTGCCCTACCTGTGGGTGGCTGGAGGAGAATGGGAGTCACAAAAGGGAAAGATAACAAGGCTGAGATAACAATTTACTGGGATCAGCAATGAGAGAAGAAAACCAACAGCAACAGCCAGAATATTAATAACACAAGTGTACAAAAGAGAGAGCTAGTCACATGCCAAATTGCTCGTCCAGAGCTCAGAGCTCACCATCCCACTTCCCATTCCTTCCAATGCCTTGGAACCAGCATTACCCCAGCATCCTGGGCACCACATTGTCCCCCAGAGTTACTCAACCAGAAGGAACCACTTCTTCCCACAAGAGACTCTATTCCCCTGCCCCAGCAATCAGATGAGATTGTATAGCATAACCTCTGGGTCCTGCCCATGCACCTCCTGGCTACTGCAAAAATTAACCTTGTCCTGGCTGGAACCAGGATACAAGCCAAGCAACCTCAACTGCTCCACATCATGTGAAGATTTAATCCACAGAGTCCAGAAAAGACTCCAGCAGAGTCCAGTGCATCCTTCTGCAGAATGGTATAATACATTACTTCCCACTGCAATGAAGAAAACCCAATTTACTCCTGGATGAACTTAGCTAAGAAAATGAATTTATGGCCCATGAAACCTCTTAAGTTTAGCACAAAGTACATGGATTGTTCTTGGATACTATCACAGGCAATACTTCAATTTAAAGCAAACAGCTGCCAGACTCCTGCTGTGTCCCACACACCTTACATTGCTCCCTCACTGCAACAAAAGCCATTCCAAACTATTTTCTTTTACACACTGATGGGGCCTTCTGAGATGTCAACGGAACCAACACTTCTACCCCAGAAAAGAGGCACCTGTAAAGCACAGTGACTGGGACAGGCACTCTTTAGATTTCAGAATATTAAATCAGGGTGCCCAGGTGAAGTGTGTTGTTATTTGCAAAAGATCTGAAAATCTGCATCCTTAGTGAAAGAGCAAATTGATGAGCTCAGCTGAAAGAGCCAGGCACTGCAGACAGGATGGAGCACATGACCTGCCCCATCAGCTGCACCCATGTGCTTCTCCAGCTGTTTTGTAAAGTCACTGAGGCTATAAATTTATTTTAAAATGTCTAGGTTGGTTAATACAAATTGAGAAGAGCCTTCTGAGAAATTCTGCTACAGAACATCGCCTCTTTCTGAGCCAAGTCCCAGTGCAGATCATGCAGGGAACAGAAGACCTTCTGGTAAAAACAGTTGTCACTTGTCCATGATGTAATTTTTAAGATTAAAAAAGGCTTACTAAGTTAAATTGTCATCTCCAACAACCCTAAAGAACAAGACAGAGCATTCAGATTAGGTTAGAAGGTTTCTCAAGTTTTATCTGCAAAATCTTTGGGCACTTACTGTCCATTCTCCAGGTCCTTTACGTGGCACACAGATGCTTCTACCACATCCTTGGGGTTGTGGTAGGGGTTGCTGGCAATTGGATGCTCCTCAAGGTGGTAGTGCCGGGCAGTCCCGTTGACTTTGTAGATCAGAGGGCTGGCTTTCCCATTGGGTGACATCTCCTCCTTGCTTCTCTCCTTCTCAGGTATCACAACTTCAATTTTCACTTCAACTGCAGGAATAACCCAAAACCTTTGTTAAAATGAAGCCAGGGGTTTTGCTGCTGTTTGCTGCTCTATCACTCCTTCTTTCCCTGAACTTGGAAACAGACATCAAAACAGGTATTTTTTGCTGGCTTGACTTGGAAGATAAAACATTTAACATCAACCTTGCCTTGATTACCTGTGCCCATTATTCCTCCGTTCTTTCTGCATTGGACACATTGCATTCATAAAGTACATATTCTTGAAAGCAGACATGCTTATTATTGAAAGCAAAACAACCTCTCAGTTACAGTTCTTGTCCTGTTTAGTGGAAAACAGTTTCAGGCAGCTCCATATGAAGCATGCCAAGGTCTCTGGGGCTCAGACAGACTTCAAAAACCCCTTTAGTTCTTTGTAGGTAATGTTAACTGAAAGAGAAAGCCAACACTGCATGGTGCATAAAGCTGCTTCATTAGATAGAGACCAATTAATAAGGAACTAGAAATATCCAAAATTATTTCCACATGAGGTTTTGAGTGTGGAGTGACTTCAACAGTAGGTGAGAGAAGCAAGCATGGTCCATTTTTCTCATGTGTGCACCAGTGAACAGGTCTGACAATAAATCATCCCTGTCCTGGAAACCAGAAGACCCAGGGACACATGGGAGCAGGGACTGTAGGGAGCAAAGGCACTCTCCTCGGCCACCCAGGTGAGGACATGCAGAGCAGCTGTGGCTGCCCCTGGATCCCTGGCAGTGTCCAAGGCCAGGCTGGACGGGGGCTTGGAACAACCTGGGACAGTGGAAGGTGTCCTTATGACAGGGGTGGAACGGGATGAGCTTTGAAACCTCCTCCAGCCCAAATCATTCTGTCATTCTGTGTTAATATGGGCTCCCTGAAGGCAGTGCTCACCCATCCCCTGCCACAGGCCCACCCAGCTACACCCCTGTGTCCCACTCCATGCCTGGGCTGGGCAAGCTGGTCACAGCAACATCAGAAGCCACTGATAAGCTATCACATCACAAAGCAGAAAATATCACTTTATCTCCAAGGGACTTCATCAAACTAAAGCCATTAATATAATAATAAATGCCTGGGAGTTGTATAGCAAACCAGGGGAATGTGCCAGAGACTGGTGAAGTGACTCAAGTCCATGGGAAAACATTGAGCTTCCCCCATCTTATAAATGTCATGAACAGGAAAATCTGTTGTAGAAGATAAAAGTTGAAGTTCCCAAACTAAACAGGTGAGGAAAGGCAGAGGAAGGGTAAAAACAAGTCCTTCAGCAAGGCTTGTGAATGACAAGGATGCTGGGTCTTCCCAGCCTGATCTGTTGTCCCAAAACTTTTATTGCAAGAATATTGAGAGAACAATGGAAGAACAAGTCAGGGAGAAGGTTGTTCATTTTGGAAGGGGAAAAACAGGTGACCATGGCCATTCAGGCCCTGGCGGCAGGCAGCTGTCTCAGGAGTCCTGCACATTTCTGCTGTTTGTGCCTGCTCAGCAAGGCAAGGGATGCATGGCTTTTTGCCAAAGTGCCAAATCCTTGTGCTCACCTGGACAGGATTCAACAAGGGTAGAGACAGATAGATCCAGGAAAGTGATTTTCTGTGTATGAATGCTGAACCAACAGAAAACATCACCTTCTGCTGTGCTCTTGCAGCTACAGGAGTTAATGCAAATGAATAGGCCCTGCACCATAAATTAAAAACCCCACATTTCTATGAGCAAGTCTGTTCCTGGAGCTCTAGAGAAGCAGCCAGGCTGCTGCAGACACCCAGTGAAGAGGCTGCTCCCCATAAGCACCTCTTTCCTAGGGCATTGGAAAAAGCAGACATGGATTTTCCAGGACAGAGTTTGAAAATATAATGAATACCCATTTATGCCAGTCCCAGTGAAACACTTTTGGCCCAAGAAACGGGAAGCTGATGTCATTCAGTCAATCTGCACAAAATGTGTCAGTGCATCCTTGCAGCCAGACTGCGGAGCCAGACCATGTCGAAGGATGAGACAAAGGTTGGGCAAAGCTGGTGGCTCTGAGCCCTAATGGTGAGGGGGACATGGATATCAGTGAATTCATCTGCAGGGAACAACTCCATCTCTCACTTGGCTGATGCCCCAGGACTTTGTTTTCCAGAGCACATTTGGGTCAGGTGAGCACATGGAGTGCCCACTGACTCACAGGCAAATGAACCTGCAGGGATAAAGATGGAAATGTAGCTCTGAGCTGTCCCCTTCTTCCTCAGCTAGAAAAACATATGCAGGAAGCAGCAAGTCTCTGGCACTCAGCCATCCCCACCTGGCACCCACCAACATTGCTGGACAAATGTCCAGAGGAAAAGAAAAAGACTTTTAAAATCTTCCCTCTCCTATTTCGGACCCCACACTTCACTGCTTGCCTCTATGAGGGCATATCCCACTTGCCTCTCAGGAACCCTCTTTACCCCATCTACCCCTCCTTCTCATGCCTCTCAGCCCCTCATGGAGTGTCCCTCTGGCCTGAAACCTGCATTCCTGAGGGATGATCCCTCCAGGAATCCAGGGCTAAGCAGCACCTGAGCTGATCCAGCAAACTGGTTCAGTTCCCATCAGGGAAAATGACATTTAAATGAAATATTTATAAACCCAAGTTTAATACCAAATCCGATTGGTAAGGGGCTGGGGCCAGTGTGTTCCAGCTCTCATATCCTATAGCTGCTAGAAGAGGGTCTAGACGGCAAACTGTTTGGAAAGTTTTAGGCACGTTACTACAAATCTAGACAGTAGGCAACTCCTCAGGAATATAGGTAGAAATATGGATATAAATATGGATGTTGTTACACAGGTATGGACATAAGGTATAGATATAGATGATATAGATAAAAATATAAACAGAGATGTAGAGATGTATAGGTATAGATATAGATGACAGAAAGAGACAGAAGTGTGCCTGCTTGCCCTGTGCCACCAACATCACTTAGACACACACATATGTGTGTGTAGGTGTTTGTATAAGTTCATGCACATTTTTAAGATATCTCTATAGATACACACTTACATAGATGAAGAACCAGAAGGCCAGGGCTGGAAATAGTTTATAAGAATATAGAAAAAAAAGCAGAGAAACTAGCTGAGCATTAGCAAGTGCTCATATCACATATCTACATATACCCCAGCACTGCAAGCTCTCACTACTCGAAAATCCTGAGTCAGCTTCTCAGAGTCATAGAATCATTTAAAACACAGGTTCTTGACAAGACTATAAATGCTGATAGATTTTTTTTCTCCCAGGTTTTCAGCCTCAGGTTGAGCACTGCTGGCATTCTTCACATACAATCAGGAACCATGTCCCAACACCATTTATCACTGTTGGCTCTGGTGTTGTTTTTTTCTCTTGTGGCCACCATGTTCTTGTGCTTTGCCTTGGTGTCATTCACCCAAGCAGTCAAAGCTTAATATCCCATTACATCTCCTGTAAATTTATTCCTTCTCCATCACTATTCACAGCCTGGTGGGACTAGTCAAAATCTCTGCTTGCTCTTGGAGAGGTACTTTAGATGTGAGACTGGAACTGTTGACATTGATCCCAAAGCAGGGTGGTGGCAGGTGGCTGGGCTGCAGTGCAGGGTCACAGGCATTATTTTTTAAAAATTAGGGCAATTGGATGGCCCAATACTTCTTTATCACAGGACTGGGTTCCCAGTATGGCTCAGAGCCCTTCTGGAGGCTAAATTTAAATTATGGATATTGGGATATTGAAAGGTTGTACCTCCAGGTACCCAATACTGAAAATACTAGAAACCAGGAAAATACTGAGCTAATATGGGAAGAGAGAATTGACAGAGAGAATTGAGCCAAGAGCTGACTTGAGCCAAGGGGAGTCTGAATAAGATGAAGATGTCTAGCTATAAAGGATGGAGGAGCTGAGCTGGCAAGGGGAGAGCAGTGTGTCTGCCTTCCCCAGCCCTAAAACCCTGCAGTGCCCCAGGGTGTGCCACTTCAGGGCTGCAGGCACAGGGCACAGGAGCACTGAGGGCAGGGAACAACCTGCTGCTGGCTGTATGGTGCCAACAGCTTTGGGAGCACTGGAAACCAGAAATGCATCAAGGGATGATGCTGGAGGGACCAGCAGGCACCGCTAAAAATCTCAGTTTACCCCAGCAGGGTTTATTTTCCCAAAGCCAGCAAGAGTAATCCAGCACCATGGGACGTGCTTAGGGCTCACTGTGCCCTGCCAGAGCTGCACTCTCCAGGTATCCCCTGGGCTTGCCCACCCCACGTCAACTGCAAGCCCCAATGACTGTGACTTCAGGGGGTCTCAAAGAGATTCCAAACCATTTCTATGGAGCACTTCTCCCCTTCTTCCAAGGCCAGGCTGGACAGAGCTTGGAACAACATGGTCTTGTGGAAGATGTCCCTGACCACAGCAAGGGGTTGAAACTACTTGGTCTCTACAGACCCATCCAGCCCAAACCCTTCCATGATTCCATCATTCTGTTAAAAATGACAGAGCCAATGACAAAACCACCATGTGAAATGTGCTTGGCTCTGCTCTCCCAGATGCTCTGTCAGCAAATGCTACAGTCCAAAAGCAGGAGGTGGGACTTACCAAGCAAGGCTGGGGACAAGCTCAGAGCCAAGCTCAGATCACACAGCCAATGGCACCCGGTCCAGACCCTCCAGCAGTGTGAAGCAGTGTGCAGGGAGCACACTCCCTCTAAATGCATCCTCCATGCAAGGGTGAAGCCCACCCCAAGATACCCCATGTGCTGTGAAGCGACTGCCCTGCTATCAAACACTGAGCCCAGCAGAAGAAGAATCAAAATTTATAGATTTTGAAGCCACTCTCCTAATACCCAGGGCAGAGACAGAGCTGCTGCAGCTCACACAGAGCTGGCACATGATGGTTCCTGACACTCATTATCCTGATCTGGCTGTGCTGTGGGAGCGGGTGCTGGGACACCGTGCAGGCTGCCAGCTGGGCAGCTCATCCCCAATGCATCACACACCCGAGACAAACCCGAGGAGAGAGTTATGCAGAGACTGAGAACTGAGCCTTCAGAAGAGGATCTGGCATCACGGGACTGCAGCACTGGAGATAACAGCAGATTGCTTCACTGTTTGAATACGAGCTCTTAATTAAACACTGAAATATCCGGACAGGGATGGGTGCTGCAGCCGGAACCCCCACCTCATGGCTGGCCGACAGTACAGTCAGCACAGCTATTTAGAGACTCCACTCCCCAGAGCTCTTGTATCACTCATCTGCCCATCAAAAGGTGATATGTGCACAGTGCCAAGGTTATCTCAAGGGTTCTCAGGACGACTGAGGGTCTCTTGTAATGAAGGAGGTGGAGCAGATAAAGATCTCATGTACACCTTGAAAAAGTGCCTGAATCAATTCTGTTCATTTCAGGCTGCATCCGAAATATTCCCTTGATGTGGAAACAGTACTGATGGAGCAAATAGCTCTATTCTGACCCTGCTTCTTATTCAGAAAAGGAATTGTAAAGTCCAGTACTCAGCTCTTATACTGTACAATTCCCATATGAAACATCAGTGAAACCCTTTGCTAGAACAATCAGTATCCTCAAATGCCTCTATTTAGCTCCTTGCATTTGCAGGTTTGATAAGCCTGGATGAAGTCCTGCAGCCAGTGGTGAGCGATCCGGGGGCTGTGGAAGGCTTGTGCAAAGCCTTTGAAGATGCTAATCCAAACCAGAGCTGAGGGATGGAGGGGCATTGCAGGGTGCCATTTTCAGGCATCTGGCCCAGCTATGCAAATACAGCTCTCTTCTTAGCTGCAAAAATCGGCAGCTAAGGAAAACTGAGCATTGGTGTTCCAACACTGGTCCAAGATTATACAGTTTTGCTGATATGATACAAAATTAAGTGGAGCTCATAGCAGAGTTTGTCACAAATTTAGTCAACAAAAGCATTTATTCCTGGATGTGTTTTTACCCCTCAAACATTTTAAAGAAACATATAAACAGGGCTTTCACGGAGAAGACTTACAGGTCAGAGTGTCCAGTGCCATATTACCTTGGTGGTGCCCCATAATCACAGTACAGGTCAAGGGCAGAAAGGCACCTTTATTTTCTCATTGTGCCTTGCATAAAGGCAGGGATGTCACTCCATGAATGTTTGGTGAGGCACAACTTCTGTTGCCCTTCTGACCCATTTAGTCCTTCAACCTGCAATCCCTCCTGCCTCAGACAGTGAAGACAACTTGCCAAGGAAAGGTCTCCAAAAGACGTCTTTCCACTCACAAAGGCTACACAGGGATGCTGACTGGTCTGATAGATCATCACCATTCTCTGATTCCCCTTGCCCTGGGACACAAGCAAGTAACAAGGACAAGGTCACCGTAAGCTCTCTGTGAGGTGGCCAAAACAAGCTGCAGGATGGGAGCTGGGAGCACTCCTCCATGACAGCTTCAGGAACACTGACAGGACCAACCATCACTGACAGGACCAACCATCACTCCCTGGGGTCCTGTGCCAGGGCCATGTAGGTGCTGCCAGGGTGTGAGTATGGGTGATCACACCGTGCCTGCTCAGCACAAGGCTGAGCATTGACACTTCCACACCAGGCCCCCCTCAACCAGCCAGTTTGCCTGAGCAGGTGGCACCACCCCGGCCCCTCACACATCCACCCAACCTTCCCCAAACCTTGGAGAGCAGGGAGCCCAGCCAGCCCCGCCAAGGAAGGAATGTGCCAGGTAAGGGGAGAATCCCTGATGTCCAGGTGTCTACAGCTGCTTTCCCCACCGAAAGCAGTACAGATGAACAAGCTTCACCAAGAAAATAAAATCCCAAAAGCAGAGCAGCTCCAGGACCTGGTCTGCTCCTTCCCAAGTCATCCCCTTCCCGCAGGGAAAGAAATAAGAGCTGGCCAGTGTGCCAGAGTGACAAAACCGTGGCAGAAGGAAGGTGCTGGAGCCCCATGTGTCTATGCTGGGATAGCTGTCACCCAAACCTACACGGGGGCATGACGGGGGCAACTCTGCTCCAGATCTGGCAGAAAGGTAGAAGCAGGTGGGTGGTCAAGAGCAAGGCAGTGTGACCAGGCAGAGATGCCTCCCTCGTGGCATGGGGTGAGCTCCCATCCCACCCACCTACCAGGCCCCTGGCACTGCTGCAACCCCCCACAGCTCCCTGCCCGGCAGTGAGAGCACTGAGGAATTTGGGGGCATTAAGAGAGCGGTAATCCTCCCTGCAGGAGCCGAGCATTAACATTCCCCCGGCCAGCGTCCACCGCTGACCTACTTCTCGCACGGGGCCGGCGGGCTGGGGGCCCGGGGGCAGTCACCTGGTTTGGGCTTGGAGAAGCATCCTCCCATGGTGCCGGGCGGGACGGGCAGCGGGGCCGGGGCCGGGCAGGTCAGCGAGGCCGCGGGCACATCCTCGCATGGTACAGGAGGTTCCCGGCTCCCGCGGCGATCCCCACCTGCGTCGGGCAGAAAAGCTCCGTGAGAGCGGGCACGGCCGGAGGGCGGGGGCGGCCGACCGGGAACCGAACCCGTGACAGCTCGGCCGCCCGTGCCCGCACTGCCGCGGCACCGCGGATGGACGGACACGCTGTGTGTCCCGAGGGACACGGGGACAGCGACTGCTGGGGTCACCGTGCTGGGACACACCGCTAAACTCAGCTATGAAGTTTATAAATTCAGTCATCAAAGTTAATTACGAAAACCCCCATATCATTTATGGCCAGACTTTAATAACTTCCCAAAGACCTGCCTTTGGGAACTAAAGCTCTAAGAGCACAGGTCGCAGCACAAATACAATGACTGAACCATAAATACATTTAGTTGGGGGTTTTGTGTTATTATTAGGAGATTGAAAAAAAGAAGTCTATTCTATTGCACAGACCTGCAAGTTCCCCTATGCCAATTATGCTCATTCCTGCAGAAATGCCATTGACTTAGGAACAATTAATTATTTAGAGAAAGGGCTTTTGCTATCACACCATTTGCATCAACCTCCTTTTCTTTCCACTATTGATTTATTTTTTTTTTTAATTCTTAAAGTCAAGTTGTGTTTCTCTTATAAGCTTTGACTTGAGGTGCTCTCAGATCTGGTACAGACTAAGAATTTAGATAAACCTTTCCAATTCCATTCCATGACTGAAAACAGCAAAGAGTCATCCAACACACTGGCAATAAAATAGTATGTTTAATTTGTTTTATTCAGTCCTGAATTTAACTGATTTCCTATGGGTTTGCCGTATATTTTTCAAAAAGCCCTCTGATCTGGGCAGGAAGATAAATACAATTTCTGGATTATATTTTGAGACAGGCAAAGTAGGTTTTTCTGTATCTTATAAAATGCCTCGAGATCTTTACAATAAGAAGAAATTAGAGACCAAGCACCTTCTCTCCTTAGCTTAAACATCAACTCAAAATATCAGGATGTATCCCTCTGTTTTCAGCTATATCCCTCCAAAATACAACTTCCAACTCTCCTTCCGTGCATAGCATCACCTCTGCTAAGCCCCAGCTGCGTTGCAGAAGCAGCTTCAGAGCCTGGATTATGATGAATAAGCCATCCAAGCTATAGAGGAACACAAGCCTGATGCTTTGCCCATGGTGCAAAGCAGGCATGTGCTATTTGATACTCAGCAAAGAGGGATTATTAAATATAGAGGGAAGAGCTCTTCTTCCAAGAGCATCCCAGGAAAGTAGCATGACAATGTTTATACAAGAGCAAATGCAAAAAAAAGTTACCATGTCAGAAGGTGCATAAATGCAGAGGAAGATTTGGGAGCAGTGGGGGAAAACAGAGTGGGGATGTCACATGCAGTAGCTGCTGTAGAGCCCTTTGCCAGAACGAGCAGAAAGAAAGGGAAAATGGTTTTGTACCAGGCAAACCGAGTCTTGGGTCACTGATGTATCAGTGATGCAGGGCAACAATTTAGTGCATATAACAAAATACTGGCACTGGTACCTCAGGAGCAAACCAAGTCCCACTAACCCAGATCAGCTCTTTGCAGTGGACTTCCTGCAGCAGAAGTGGACACTGTGGGTGACCCAAGACAGGATCATGGCCCAGGCAAGCAGTGCCCTGGCACCACTGCAGCATTCCCTTGGGATGCTGCACATATAGGGGACCACAGCAGGGACCCCTGGACAGGTGGTGAGTTGAAGGGTAGCTCCCAAATATGCTTCACCAGAGAATCACTCCCACTTCTCCAGCCCTCTCAGAGATGCTGATGTGGGACTGGTTTCCAGCTGGTCTGACTGGTTTTAACAAGGACTTGGGGGGACATCAGAGTTCCTGAATGTCAGAATGTCACCCATTCATCCAAGATGCCTTTGCTTTGTTTGGACCTTAAAGATGGCAATCTGCAGCCATCCCCTCAAGCCCACTTCACATCTCCTAATTTCTCCCCTGATGGTCCCTCCAGTCTTTCCAAAGCACTGAGACATCTGCACCTCCCAAAGCAGGTTAGAGGGAAGTGTTTGCTATCAGAGGTGCCCCTTCCCCACTCCTAGAGCTCCCCAGGCAAAACCAAAATGGTTCTTGGTAGGATTTCAGCTGATGACATCAGAGGAGAAGCCACCTGGCTGCTCCCAGCCTCAGTCCCAGCATGCACATGGAGATGCTTCAGCATCACCCGAGACTCAGATGGTTGCAGAAAGGCACCAGTCTCCCCTGTCAGACCAACTCAGGGCACACAACAGGGCCATGTCACTCTTAGTGGCATCCAGAGGCATCGACCCAGAGCTGCATCCTGCAGTATTTGTGGCCAAAGCCATAAGCTCTGTTAGGAGAAGGAAATAAGCCCATATACAACACAAGGTAGCTGAATGCAGGATCACCTGTAAAACCTTGCTAGGTCCTGAAGGGTGACAGCCTGACCTAAACAAGGTGTCCATGCTCAGTAAGCGAGTTCATCATCTGTTCCCTGAACAAAACCACACTCTGTGGCACACAGCTGAACAGGAACACCTTCAGCATCTGCTCAGAAATGGCAAGAAGGAGTGGGCTACCAAAATACGAGGTAACTGTTGTGGTGCTGAGGAACATACAGGTCCCATCCCTAAAAACTCTAGTGTGATTGAGGAACCGGCCCCTCCACCAGGCTGTCTACAGAACTCCATCATCCACAGAGAGCACTGCCTGAGCACACAACCAGGGACACCAGCCTGGTCCCCAACAGGAAAAACTGGGAAAGTTATCTAACAGGAGAAACATGGGAAACAGTCTAGGGCTACTGACCATGAGCACTTCCCCTGCAAGGCAGCAAAATACGCAAAATACGGCAACATCAAGCTTCAGTACAAGTCAGGGATATCAGACCAGACAGCCCACCTGGTTCAGCCCAGTGTCCACTGCCCAAGCATGGCCAACAGCACCCATCTGCCACAAGCAGGCAGGAGCAGGCAGGAAGGCAGGGACACTCCAGCCCACACTTCCCGCTGGGCTCAGAGTAGAATTCAGAGCCTGCACCACTTCTGAGCAGTGCAGTGCTGGCAGAGCTATTATTAGCACTGTGCTTCTGCTCTCTGCAGTGCCCCAGGCTCCTGTTTTAATCCAGTGCTCTGCTGTGACTCCAAAATCCTTTCCAAGACCTAATGTGGCAACTATATAACTATATAGGCGTATTAGTACACCATAGGTATAAAAAATGTTTTTTCCCCTGAGCATCAGTTTGTGTTTATTGCCCCGGTATAATTTCCTTACCTGGCACCCAGGTCCCTCCCATCCAGCTGCAGCATCTGTCAGCATCTGTCCTGCTGCTGCGAGTAATCCTGCATTGCCTGCCTAGAAATCTGGCAGAGATATGAGCACGAGGCCATGCCCTGTGACATGGACATTTCCCAGAGATGTCAGTCCCAGCTCGCTCCAGCTGGAGACCTCTGTGGAGCACTGAGCAGAGACACACCTGTGCCACTGCTGGCCGAGTCCCTCAGCCACGATTCCTCTGCTGTGTGAGGGGGGCCTGTGCACATGGACACCAGCTGCACCTGTGCCCTCTCCAGGCTCCTCCAGACCCACTCACCTTTTTGTAGACATCACCCTGACTCCCATTTCCTTGGCCACACCAGCCCTGGGTGCCACCAGAGGAAGAAGAGGTGAGAGGATTGCTTCCCATTCCCTTCCCAATTGCCCAGCACAAGTCACCTCACCAGGTCCCCTGGACACATAGAGGGGGTTTCTCCACCTCTCAAGGCAGCTTTGTCCCCTCCCCATCCCTCTGTCCCCTCCTCTCAAGCCCTGGACCCAAGTTTCCTCCCCTCAGTAATGTGGGACCTCCCAGTGTCATCAAGAAGACGACTGATGTGATCTCCTGGCACCAGGGGCTAGCAGGGGCTGCCACAGAAGGCAGGGGCTTGGTGACAACTCACCACATGCTCTCAGAGAAGGGACCCTGCCCTGGGGCTGAAGCACGGAGGAGACAAAGATGCTAGAGCAGCTCCTGAGGATCCTGGATTTGTCTGCCAGAATAAGAAACGTCTCTGTCCCTGGGTCTCACAGTCCCAGATCCTGCAGGCTTTGCACAGCCCTGGTCCTCCCACAGCTGCATCTCCTCCGCTGCCCTGTCCTCCTCTTGGGACGGACCCAAGCTAGCCCTAGGTCTGCTGGGACACAGTTCAGGTTCCCAAAGCTCAGGAACATGCCTGTCATTCCAAGGAAACTAGACAACAATGGGTGCTCCCATCCTACCATCACCCACATCCAACCTCTGTTCTCCCAGGGAGCTAAGGATCCCGTGCTCAGCCAGCCTTCCTCCTCTCTTGATGTCCAGGCACTACTGCTTGGACTGGCTTCCTCCCACAGCTGGAAATGCCTGAATGATCTCTGCCATGAGTCCAGCAAGCAGACTCCAAGGACTTTTGTCCTCACACAGGTGAGCTCTCTGCTTCCTTTGCAGTGCTCTGCAGCAGGATCTGGAGGAAAGCTGGGGGCAAGCTGGCAGAGCATCCACAAGACCTTTGAGGAGGTTTCTGAAGAGCTACTGGAATTCAGTGAACAAGTGGGACATCTGGGACCTGCTCCGTTCCCCAGGAGATGACTTCTGTCTCTTCACTGACATCACCAGTCTGCAGGAGAGGGGCTACAGGTCCATGGAAAGCCAAGGTCCACACAAGTGAGGATGAGGAAGGTCTCTAATCAGACACACACCAGGATCTCAAAGCAGAGGTCAGCAAGAGGTATGTCCCAACGACATTCTGTCAGGATGAGGAGGACAGCTTCCCCAAGGTCAAGGGAGAACTCCTCAGTACTGGAGAACTAAAGAAAACCACAAAGGAACGCAGGCACTGTGAGCCCTGGGGTGGCTGTTTCTCAAAGGGAGTGGGATCAAAGGGCCAATCAAAGAGACATTACACCTCTCAGCAGCTTTCAGTGCAGGGAGCATTAACATGGCAGTTGTGGTCATGACTAGGCTGGTATTCATCTCCCATCAGCATAGCACCTCTTGCTTTGCACCTTCTGCCCATGACCATGGGAGGATTTAGGCTGGAAGAGGTCTCTAGTGGACATCTGACCCAATTCCAGCTGTGAGCAGGGTGACACACTAGCCTGGACTGAACCCTAATTCTGCCTTAAGCTTTGGAGAATGGACCCAACACGAGTCATGACAGGACCCACTAACATCTGGAGGTCCTCAAGGGTATAAGACCTTTTTAGATGGGTATCAGTGGGAAAGATTCAATGGTATACAAGGAACAAGAAAATCCATTCCTGGCATCTGGAGACCACCACAGACCATCCACACATTTGCCAGATGCAGCACTCATTAAAAATGGGAACAAAAGGAGATATTGAAAGATTTCACTCCCTCAACACTTTGGAGCACTAATGGTCTCCTGATGGGACTGGAAATTAATTTTTACTCCCAAGATACCTCACTTCTGGAGTATTTTGTGGTACTGAGCCCCCCTGAGGTGCCTCCAGTAGAGGAAGGAAAGGGGTTAGGCAGCTGTGCTGTGCCCTGAGCGATGACAGCTGCACAGGTCAGGCACAGGGGTCGCTCACATGCTCAGGTAACAGCTCATTGCCAGTTTGGGATCAGGAAAGGTCTCCCTTGGAGTTTGGCACAAGTGCCAGGGAGCTTTGGCCTTCCTCTATAGCTCTAAACATTGCACTTTGCCAGGCTCCTCGGGGCTGTTTCTGGCCAGGGATTCCCTGCTGTGGCAGGGCCAGGAGTCCAGCTGTGTGTGTGATCTCTCCACCTCTCTTCCCCATGGCAGCTTTGTTTTCCTGGCTTTCAGTCACTTTTAGCATAGGTCTTCTAAGGCAATGTCCAACAGCTCTGCACTGAACAGGAGCTACTGGTTTTTAACTGCTCCTGCATACCAAAAAAAAAATTTCTTTTTATTGAATCTGGGCTCTGTTGTCTGCAAACATTTGCTTATTTCTGCCCTGAGAACTTTGTCCTTCAGGAGCTTTATCAGTTCCCACAGACAATTTTTGGACTCAGGACGATGTTACAGCTAATTGAAGAGCTCAGCGCTTTCTTGTTGAGACATCCTTCATGGATGTCTCTAAAGGGTCCAGGTCAAGTAATTTCTTTTCTGCTCTGTTTAAGGACTGAGCTCAACATCTGGAAAACTTGCTTGTCTGCTCTGCAGAGTGAAGGGTACCGTGTGCCCATTCCAGCCATTCACATCCAGCTCTGCAAGCTGGTTCCACATTCCCCAAGCAGGAACACAAGAGAAGGGGGCAGCTGGAGTCTCAGAGCATCTGGTGTTACCATCCATGCTTGCAGGGAAGAGCTGGCTCTGACTCTGGTCCCTGCTGTGGGAAAAAACAAGCCGCGATCCCAAACCACACTCTGTCCACTACAGTGCTGCCAATTCTCCATACATGCAAAATATTGTCTTTAACACAAGGCCAGCAGGAGCCGTGGAGCAGTCCCAGCAGCAGACCTGTTTTGGTCACACCCTACAAGCAAAGGGCAGCACAGATCCCACCACAGCCTCTCCAGCCTATCCCACAAAGCGTAGTCTGTCCCATGTCCTCTGGTCCCTGGACACAAGGACTCTGGTCCACCTGGTCCTGACCATCAGCAGGACCCAGAGCATTCTTTCCCATCTACCTCCTCACCACACACAATGGCACCCAACAGGGACCCCATCCCTCAGCCCCACTTCCCCTCTGTGGCTCCATCCCAGGCACACACACCCACCCTGAGCCACCACACACCCGGCACATCACCAGCCCCCTCACACCAGACTCAAGTCATGGTGTGCTCTTACAAGGACTGCCCATTTCTCTTACTTTTCTGGGGATTTGCTCTAGTTTGACTCCCACAGTGTGTAGTCAAAACTAGGCCACCACCCCACCAGGTTCCTCCATACCTGTGCCAGTATTAGAAAGACTTTGGGGTACTCATCAAGGACAGGGGATGTGGAGTCACACTTTAGGGTGACTCCACATCCCCCTGTCCTTGATGAGTACACCCAGACTGTCCTTCCCCATCATATCCTGAAGGCCCACTCTTGTTTCACATTAGTGCCACCATGCACAGTCTCAGGCTCGCTCCTCCTCCATCTGTGTTCAGTGGTGCAACTCCAGCCACCAGTGATGCTTTCCACCTCCAACTCCTCAGCCAGTTTCAGCTGCTTTGTGGGCAGAGGACATTAATAAAAATATATAACATGGATCCCAAGAGTCTTGCAGTTCACCAAGCAGTACACCTGCCTCTGCTCCAGTATCCTCCTGGCCCTAGTGATCCTGCCAGCTTCAGCCCAGAGGTGCACCAGCACTCTCCCACAGCTCACCTCCATCCCTTCCCAAAATCAGCCAGTCTCCACTGGCATGGCAGAGTTCCAGTCCATCTCTACAAAGCCTGTCAGAGCAGGAGCCAGCACAGACCCCACAGTGAACACACCACATTCCTCATGGTGCACAGTGCGGGTGAAACAGTATTTGGGCTCCAGCTCTTGTCCAAGCACAGCCACACTACCAGTGTTCCACAGCCCACAGGCACCTTCCTGCCATCCTCACCACCCTGCAGAGATCAACTCCCCCAAAAACCACAGCAGCCACCGGCACAAAGTCCTACTGACACCCTGAGTTGCCTGCAGCTCCCCTCTCTGCTCACCCTGGGGTCCACCCTCCACCTGCTGCAACACCCTGGGTGCCACAGCCCATGACCTCAATGAGGAGCCCCCATGTTTCCCAGCAAGGTCTGGCTCAGCAAAATCAAACTGCCCTGTCTCCAGGGCAAGCCAGACTCTGCTGCCAAAACAAGCAGCTCTCTCCACAGGACACAGGACTCTGAACACAGCCCAGCATGGCTGGAGCACTGGGGAGCCCAAGGCTCTACCCCCACCCCGTGGACCATGCTGTGCACTCTGTGTTATCAACACCACCTGCAGAAACCCTGCTCTGACCCCAGGGAGGGGCACAGGGCTTGCCTGCCAAGAGAAAGGCAGACAGTGGGAAGAGAATCAAGTCACACAGAAGACAGCATGACAGGGGATGATGTTTTTAGGGCAGGGAGAGCTTGTATTTTTAAAATATTATGAGGATGAAAACAGATGGTCTCCATCCTGAAGTTACCATTTTTGTCAGGAATGATGCTACAAAGGATGAAAAGAGAGTCCCACAACCCCTAGCTGTGGTTCCCAGACCAGCAGATCAGCCTTCCAGAATGGGATGCCCAACTGGGGGACCACTCCTGTGTTCATGTCACTGATTCTTGTCCCTCCACCTCGAAGATGCTGCACACAGGACATGGTAACACTCTGCAGATATGCAATGCACTGCTGCCCACCCTCTGCCCATGGAGCAGATGAGCCAAAATCAAAGGGGCTGGCACATAGGAACCCCATTTTCTTGTCTCCCTGGTACCCCAACCTCCCCTCTATAGCTTTTCACCCCATTCTTCCCTCTTGATAGCTCTCCAGCTAGCTTCCCCTTCTCTCGGGCCAACTCTCCCATTTTCACTTTCCTGCCATTTCCATACCCATCCCAGTCCTGCTGCTTGGCTTCTGCTCCAGGGTCCCCCAGCGGCTGATTCGCAGTAACTCCGACATCCCCAGAGCAGCACTGGACCCCTCCTTCACATCCTGCTCTGTCCTCCCCCGTTTGCCCAGCCCCTCAGTACAGTCCTCCTGCCAAAGCTTTACCTCTCCAGCCACTTCCTGGTGGGGTCCAAGATTTGCCTTACACGCACCTGGAGAAAGCAGCTTTGCCAGGTGATTTCCTTTCAGATGGTCTCAAGAAACAGAAGCAGAAGTCACGCTGCAAAAGGGTGAGACCAGCCCAGGGCCCAGCGATGGGCAGCGCAGGCAGGGAGGGACGTGGGCAGGAGTGACTGCCCCGAGCTCTTCGCTTTGTCACTAGGAGTTTGTGTCTGCAGCAGCACACGGAGCCACAAAGCTGCCGTTTCATGCACCCGTGGCTCCCGAAGAAGTGCAGCGGGAACGCCGTGTCAGAGCACAGCCAAGGCAGGATTGTGTTCCTGGCTGCTGCTTCAGCAATTTACTGGCTGCAGGTTAAAGGCTCATTCGGCAGCACTATCATTGCCACCCTTCCGCACTCCTCTGTGAGCTAGACTGGAAATCATTAATCATGGGATTTGGTTCAGATCGTAAAGATCTGCCAATAAAAATCATAAATGTTGGAAATTCTCCACGGATAAAGAGTGATTGATGCAAAAATCAAATCATTTCACAACACGAGAGACCTTTAATTCTCATTTGCTCCACCGCGGGCAGCCGAGCCCCTGCTGTGCTGCCACTGCCAGGTCCCCATTGCACAAAAGCAATGTGCGTTCCTCACAGGAGCTGGAGCAGGGCAGAAGGAGTTTATCCCGGCAATGTTTTCCACAACTAACAGCTACAGTATAACACCACAGTCCAGCTCCATTCATCACACTCAGATGTTCCCTCTCAAAGGAGACCATGCAGTTCATGGAACCATAGAATGTCATGAGTTGGAAGAAACACACAAGGATCATGGAATGGCTTGGGTTAAAAGGGACCTTAAAGCTCATCTCCTTCCACACCCCTCTGCACAGGCAGGGACACCTTCCACTATCCCAGCTTGCTCCAAGCCCTGTCCAGCCTGGCCTTGGACACTGCCAGGGATGGAGCAGCCACAGCTTCTCTGGGCAACCTCTGCCATTGCCTCACCATCCTCACAGTGGAGAATTTCTTCCTAATATTTAATCTTACCTACCTTTCTTCAGCTTAAAGACATTCACCCCTGTCCAGGCAAGATCATGGTCCCCCCTGGTCAGGAGGAAACAAACTTGGAGAACAAGCTGGCGGGAGGACATGACACAGGGACCTAAACCCCGTTCAGGACAAACGCAGCTTTTCTCCGCGACCCATTTTTATGCCGCTTTGATTTCTTGGGCATTCGCTGCATCTCAGAAGAGATGCGGAGGCATGCGGCGCTCTCGCACCGCCTGCCCCCGGCTCCGACCCCGGCCCTGCCGGCAGCTCGGGCTGTAGAGGAGCCCCCGGGCCGGCGCCGCGCCCCGGCAATCCCGATCCCCGCGGTGCCCCCGCTCCTGCGGGCAGCGGCGGCCGCACCGACCGCTGCCCCCGGCCGAGGCGCGGCGCGGTCCCGGACAGCGGCCCCGCACCGGGAGCTCCCCTCGCCTCGCATCTCCCCGGGACGCGTCCCCGCCGCCCCCCGCGCTTACCTGGGCAGCAGCGGCGGTGCCAGCGCGGCGGGAGGAGCGCGGCCGGTGCGGGGCGGGGCAGCAGCGGGGCCCGCCCCCGCCGCGGGTGCGGAGCGGGAGGTGCCGCCGTTCCTGCCCGCTCTGGGCACACGCGTGGGGGAGCTCCCCGCCGTTCCTGCCCGCTCTCGCACACGCGTGGGGGAGCTCCCCGCCGTTCCTGCCCGCTCTGGGCACACGCGTGGGGGAGCTCCCCGCCGTTCCTGCCCGCTCTGGGCACACGCGTGACAGGAGCTCCCCGCCGTTCCTGCCCGCTCTGGGCACACGCGTGGGGGAGCTCCCCGCCGTTCCTGCCCGCTCTGGGCACACGCGTGGGGGAGCTCCCCGCCGTTCCTGCCCGCTCTGGGCACACGCGTGGGGGAGCTCCCCGCCGTTCCTGCCCGCTCTGGGCACACGCGTGGGGGAGCTCCCCGCCGTTCCTGCCCGCTCTGGGCACACGCGTGGGGGAGCTCCCCGCCGTTCCTGCCCGCTCTGGGCACACGCGTGACAGGAGCTCCCCGCCGTTCCTGCCCGCTCTGGGCACACGCGTGGGGGAGCTCCCCGCCGGCCCTGCCCGCTCTCGGCACACGCGTGACAGGAGCTCCCCGCCGTTCCTGCCCGCTCTGGGCACACGCGTGACAGGAGCTCCCCGCCGTTCCTGCCCGCTCTGGGCACACGCGTGGGGGAGCTCCCCGCCGTTCCTGCCCGCTCTCGCACACGCGTGACAGGAGCTCCCCGCCGTTCCTGCCCGCTCTCGCACACGTGTGACAGGAGCTCCCCGCCGGCCCTGCCCGCTCTCGGCACACGCGTGACAGGAGCTCCCCGCCGTTCCTGCCCGCTCTCGGCACACGCGTGACAGGAGCTCCCCGCCGTTCCTGCCCGCTCTGGGCACACGCGTGACGGGCGGTCCCCGCCGTTCCTGCCCGCTCTGGGCACACGCGTGGCGGGCGGTCCCCGCTGCCCCCGGGCAGTTGGTTCTGCTTGGTCACACGCGGCTGCCACTGCCGGGGCTATTCCGGCCCACCTGAAACCCCGGCCCGGCCCTTCCCAGGTCACTTGCTTTTACATTTTCGTTCTGGATTCACGTCTCTGCCCCCCGCCCCGCCCCTCCAAGACAACGATCTGCACCACTCTCCGCTTCCTCCTGCCTGGGACCTTTCTTCTCTCCAGAAAACTCTTTCCCTCCCCATCATGTCATCTAACAGTGTCAGCATCTCTCTGTGCCTTTTTCTATCACATACCCCAAATTTGTTATTTATTTTCAGTGGATGACTTTTGAGATCACCCTGGGTACAAAGGAAAGTTTTCTCCCCCACCTCTAGACAGTTTTGTCTCGGGTCGCTGCTCTCTTACCCCGCAAATATACAACTCCCAAGGCTTTCCAGGCAGATCACTGTGCTTCAATATCCAGCTTCAGTTCCCTGCTCTGAGTGGGATGAGTGGCATAACTGGGCTGTTCATCTGCAGTTCTCACTGCTGGTAAAAAAAAAAAAACAAAAAACTACCCAAGGATGGAGCATTCCAGTGTAGAAGCTCCAGGGACCCATGTGCTTCCAGAACCTTGGGAGATCGACAATGGGTCCTCATGGAACTGCCTCGATTCCAAGACAGGAGCAATGCTCCCCTGTCCAGTGTCTGCAGGCAGCTGAGGAGCATCCCTGCCGTTGGTGCTGTGCCTCCCTGGGCATGATGCAGAGCTCCATGGGATGGGGGATTGCTGGCAGCAGGGACCCCTAGCACACCTTTGTCACCTTTCCTGGAGCGCAGGATTTTTGACCTGTGGTGTGAAAAACTGTTCCTACGCAGGCAAACAGCAAGGACTGAGCCTTGGAAGGAGTAAATGGGTTTGCAGGGAATTATCCTGACGGCAAGCTCTATCACAAACTGTGGGCAGCCATGCTTTATGATGAAGGAGAGTTCATTTAAATTGGATGTTGGAAAGAAATTCTTCCCTGTGAGGGTGGTGGGGCACTGGCACAGGTTGCCCAGAGAAGCCATGGTTGCCCCATCTCTGGAAGTGTCCAAGGCCAGGTAGGACAGGGCTTGGAGTAACACGGGATAGTGGAAGGTGTCTCTGCCAATGGCAGGGATGTGGGCTAGATGACCTTTAAAAATCCCTCCCGACCCAAACCAGTCTGTGATTCTATGTTTAGCTGGCGCCACAAGTGGAAACATTTGGGGTTGTTTCGCTGCACCTTACACATCCAAGGATGTCACGTCAGGGATGGGACTGTGAGACATGAGCAGTACTGTGGGGCTGCGCTGCCCAGGAACAGCAAGAGATGCAGTTCTGCCTGCTGCGGGGTGACAGGGCAGGAGCTCAGAGGGATGGATGTCTAGAGGTCCTTCCTTCCCCAAAAACCTCACAGAGCTACTGGGCAGTGCATGCCTCCATGACTCTTGTTTCTCGGCCTCCTGGCACTGGCTCCATCACCCTGACTCCACTCCCTCACTGAGCACTGCCTGCACTGCAGCGTTGGTCACTGAAATGTCACGAGTAGGTCGTGCCCCACTAGTCCCTGCCCAGCTCCTGAGCTGACCCAGGTACCCTGTGGTGCTTGGGGCATTGTTCAGCCGTGCTGCTGCTGGTGGCAATGGGTGCTCTGGGGCCCAGCTTGCGGGTCTGCCCCAAGTGGGACAGCGGTGCCTCGCTGCAGGGCTGACAGGGCTGTGCCAGCAGTGCCAGGCAGCTGCCCACGGTGCTGCAAACCTGCAGCTCTCTGCCTTCTCTGCAGTTCTCAAGGAGATGACAACCTGCAGCCCTTCACCTCCCAGCACCCCAGAATTAACAGCCCATCGTGCCACTGCAGCAGGGACAAGGGCAGGGGGTGTCCTGTGCAGCCTGGGGCAGGCGGAGCCCTGGGAGGCCAGGGAGATGCAGGGAACAGGGTGATGGGCAGGTGCTGGGGTGACCCATAACCCAGTGGTGGAGTCTCCAGCTTCCCCAGACCTGCTTTCCAGGCTGGATTGAAGCCTCGGCTTCAATGTTTCCTTACAAGAAAACTTCTGCCCTTGACTGCACATGCCTGCCCTGCATTCCCCTGGGAAGGAAGTCCTGCAAGAGGAGTCGGGTAGGGCAAAAGCGGAAAGGGAACAAGGGAGAGAGGCTGTGCAAATGGAGCAGTGCAGGGGAGGGAGCAGGTGCAGGCAGGGCCGTGGGCAGGAGAAGGAGTGCTCAGCTGGCACATGAAGGCATTTTGAGTGAGGATCAGCCCTGATGTCACCTGGCACTTTCAGTTTCTTAGGAAGCGACAGAGCCAGAGCCTTGGATCTTCTGGGATAGCTGGGACAGATGCCATGGCACTTTAGCAGACCACGGCTGGCAGCCCCAGCAAGTTCTGTGTTTTCATCAGGGCTTTGCAGAGTGGAACGTCTGCAGTGTTGGTGTCTCCGTGCAGGAGCTCCGGGCACCGGGCTCCTTCCAGGCCCCTGAACAGGAATGCTGCACTGCAATAGTGCAGGTGGACAGCAACCTGACACTGCAGCACTGTGAAATCACCTCCAGCTGCTTTTTGTGCAGTATACCAACATGTAAGTGCAGGGTGGGCTGGGGGAAGTGAGTGCAGATTTGTCCAAAGGGACGAGGGAGAGTAGGTGCAGATCGGGGTGGTGCCTGGAGAGTCACCCTGGCCAGGAGAACGGGTAGGAGGGAAGGACCCAGGTGGCTGTGGCTATGTGTGCCCCAGGGAGGTGTGAGAAGATAAGGAATCACCAGGTCAGGTCATGGCCTGGTCCTCACTGACAGCCTGGTGAGCAGGGCTGCTGGAGCTGCAGGGGCACGGGGAGGATGTGGAAGTCACAGCACACATGAGAGTATACAAGGGGACTCGTGCAGCTAAGGGGGTCAGGAAGGCTGGGTGAAGATTACTGGAGGATGGCTTCTCCTCACAAATATGAGGCATAAAGGACAATGTCTCGCTGTTGTTCAGGACACAGACTGAGGAGACAGTGAGCAGCCTTCACACACCTCTGACAGACGCTTCTCGAGGAGCAGAGAGTGAAGATCTCCCCTGAAGCGAAGGTGCCTGAGGAAGGAGCGCTGCAGGGCTGGGGGCAGGCAGGACGGCAGCACGTGGGTCACTGTGGATGGGGGTCCAGCACTGCCACAGCAGCAGCACAGCAGCTGGCAGGAGCTGCCCTCGATCCCAGGAGAGGGACAGACCCTGGTGGTGGGCCAGGCAGGCTCCGTGCCCATGCTAGCCTGGTTCCATCCTGCAGGAGCAAGGAGCAGGATGGAACCACACTCAGTGCTGGGGATGCTGCTCATGTTCTCAGGCTTCCCCTCCTGCCCCCAGCAGAACAGGCCTTTGTTGGTCCTGGCAAGGCACTGACACAGCCACACACAGAGCAGGCAACCTGGCACTGATTCTGGCTGTCACCTGCAGGGCCAGATGTGCCTTAAGAACCTGTTACTCACAGCAATGCTCTCTCTCCAGATGAGTCTCATCACTTTCACTGCACTAACTCAGCACACATTGCACCATTTTTTAAGTTCCTGGAAAGGCAAATTCTACTTGCTCGCATCCCTAATTTGTTCTCGCTAAACATTTCAACTGCCTGTGGCCACTTTCCTCCCTGCTGCTACACCCAGGCAGAGTGGAATCAACACAGGCTTTACTCAAATAAAAAAAAAAAGTGAGCAACCAACAACATTTTGGGAAACGGTTCTCTTGGGAAACAGAAACTTCCCCATCTGGAACTTCCAATAGCAAAATATAACCTAAAAATCAGTGGGTGAAACACAGCTTGGAGCTCCAAGCATGGCCATCCCAGCAGCTCTCCTGCCTAGGGGATGCAGGGATGAACCAATGCCTTCCCTCTAGTAGCACCGGCCCAAGTGCATCATATGCCTGCATACAGAGATCTGTATTAAAGAGATGGTGAGCCTCAAGCATGGCTAGTGCTTGTTCCAGGTCTCAGGGTACAGGAAGTGCCAGTCAATGATTTTTTCACTGATGTCAATGATGTTCACAAGGCTCTGATCTTCAATGCCAAGCTGTGTAGTGCTTCCCTGTAAATCCCAGCACACCCCTGCAAGCAGCACCCAGTGCAAAACACCCCACTCAGACCAAACTGGCTACATGTGTGTTGCAGGATCTTCCAGAAGCATATCTTCCAGAGATAACCTAACACTTTCCAGGTACCTCACCTGATAAGAGCTATCAGTCCAAGCAGGAGCCCCTTCCAGAAGCTAGCCACCCCTCCCGCCTGCAGAGCCCTCTCCCTGGTGCAGGTGACCCCAGTGCCCCATCGCAGGCCTCAGTTTTGGGCAGAGCTCAGCAGGGACCGTCATCTACAGATACACCTGAAACAAGCACCTGAGCAAGGCTGACCAGGTGCCAACCAGGTCCCTCTTCCACTCGGAAGTGCAGTCTGGGGCTGTGCAGATGGTGCATCTCCTCCGCTTCATCCACCTCGTAGGTACAGCAGCCACAGGGACCTGGGAGTCCCAGTCCACCATCCTTCAGCCTGCCAACCTCCCAGGACCTCTCCAGCTCCTTGGAGGCCTCTCTCCAGACAGGTCCAAATTCTCCCTTTCCTCCAAAGTCCCCCGCTTTTCCCTGTGTTCCTCTGCTTTTCTTTAGCATCCTTCATCCTTCTCTCACTTCCTAAGCTCCAGCTCCACACCACCAGCCTCTCCTTGCCCCAACACTTCTCCCACCTACCACAGTGACCTCTGGACACTCACAGCCCAGCAAGTCAGACCTGCCTTGCTGGGAGAGTTTCCAGCCCTTTTCACCTCTGACAGCTGCAGGTGGCAATGGCTGTGCCCCCTCTGCTCCACCAGGCCAGCAGCTGGCCAGCTGTGCCCACCCACCACCTGAGCCACTCTGGGGTGGGATGCAAGTGGTCAGAGCTGGCCTGTTATATCTGATTATATTAGCCTGCCAGGTTAATAGCAAGGTGTGTTCCAGAGATAACCCAGGAGACTGGTCATCAGCAGAGCCTCTGGCCCACTCATCCCTAAGGCTCTCATCTCTGGATTTGATCAAACACTGGGCGACTCACACAGTGCCCACCTGCATCTCAGTCTGTAGTGTGTGAGCTTTGCAAGCAGGACACTGCATGGTGAAGTCTGGTAATTTTCGTGGTCCCGTGTTGCCACCTTCAGATCTGCCAGTTTCTGAGCCCTCAGGAAGGCTGCCAAAGGCCTGCAATGCCCTCTGGACCCCAAAGCCCAGGACACACATGGCACCTAAAGCAGAACATTTAATTGTGTGTGGACATGTTCCCTTTCTGCTGCTAAAGCCTCAAAGAGAAGGGGCAGCCTGATAGAAACTTATAAAAACCTTGTTGCCTGTTTATCTTGCAGAAGATAAACTCCAGCCCATATTCCATAGACCACTTTAAATCTGGGAAGATGAGCCTGGAGAGACTGTCCTGACTGACAGCTTGCTTTGTGGTCCTGGAAGATCCACCTTCTCACTGCCCAGAGTGCTTTGGAGAAGGTTGTGTTCAACCTTAAATTCACTCCCCATGAGTGAATGGTGGTGGTGCAATGCCAGCTCTTCAACTCTACCTGATCCCAGGTGACAACTCAGTGGCAATAAGTTAAGAGAGAGCCCCGGCACAGGGTGCCAAGAGAAGTTGTGTCTGACCCATCCCTGGGAGTGTCCCCAGGCCAGGTCAGCCGGGACTTGGAGCAACCTGGTCTACTGGAACATGTCACTGCTGATGGCAGGGCTGTGGACTGGGTGACCTTTAAAAGTCCTTTCCAACTCAAACCATTCAAACAAATGAAACAAATCACTCACATGTGATTCTGTGATTTCTTTTGCTGCTGAAGGGCAGTCAGGTTTACCAGCACCCAAATCCTGACCTTTTAACGCAGAATCCACAGTGCAGAGCAGCAAGAAGTCCTCTGAACCATCCAGTCTCAGCCCTGCCCTGCATGGCTGACTCATATGCCAGAAGAGGACAACCAGTGTCACACCTGGTGAGAAGTTACTAGAAGAAGAGACCTTGGTTCACAATCCAGTGCTGATGCCTCAGACCTGTCTGTCCCCATGGCAGAGCCTCTAAACAGGCAACCTGACTCCACAGGACCCAGGTAACAGGCTCACAAAAAACAGCAGACACACAGGTCCCTGCATCTTCAAGGAAAGTCTGAGTCAATAGCAGCTGCTGCACATTCAGAAGAAAACCAGCAGGATATTTTTAAATCCCATTTTTCACATCCATAAAGTCAGTTCCTTTTTGGACCATTAGAATGCCATCACTGATGCTGCTGGACATGCCAGTCAGGGCAGGACAGTCTGTTCTGGCAGCAGGGATCTACAAAGAGATTTTTTGGGTCAAGCTCAGGTATAATTTCGACTTTCCTAAGAGGAGATGGCAAGTTTGGGAAACTCAAAGGTGCTTCAGGGAAGTGGTGACATGCTCCTCACCTCTCCGTGGATTTGTGGGTTGAAATGAGGCCTCTGCCTCACTATGTATATTTTATCTTTTCCTTCTCTGAAACACATGGAGAGCACATTGCTGCATGTTCTGGTTCCAGCCATGACAGGGTTAATTTTTGCAGTAGGCACAAGGGGCCAGGCCAGGATGGGAGTTATTCTGTACCACCTCAGATTATGCACAGGGTGGGGAAGGGGTCTCTTCTGGCGGCTAGTGTGGAGCCTGTGATCAGGGTAACATCAGATTCCACATGGTGAGCACTCACATGTGAATTGTTCCCATCTTGTACACTCGGTTATTAGTTCTGTTTCTGTTACTGTTCTGTTTCTTATTTCATTGCTGTTTCCAGTAAATTATTCTTATCTCAGCCTGTGATTTTTTACCTTTTGTGCCTTCAATTCTCCTCTCCAGCCACCCGCAGGGTGGTGCATAATTTGGAATGTTTCACTTCAAACACTAAATTGGGAAATACCTTTCTTAAACTGTAACACTGTGGAAACAGACTATGAGTGTGTCTCTGCTCCTGGCAGGGTTGAAGATCCTCAGTGCAACCAGGATGTGTTATTAAAAGGAGAAAGATGGGAACAGAGAGGACACAGAGCTGACTGCGAGATGACAAGGGAGGCAGTGAAGGTGGTAAGAAAGATGTGTACTAATGTCTTTACAAACAATTCGATAGGTGAAAGTATTGGTGTTAATGTCTTTGACTTCAAGTTGCAGGTTTGTTACAGAACCCAGAGCTGGGCTAGGGTTAGGTTCGACTCCTGAAATAGACAAATGAGTCTGTACGAGCCGGAGCTGCTGAACTTTGGGGGAAAATGACAGGTTCAAGGGGGGATATGTGGTAGGGAGTTCAGGAAGGCTGTACCCTCCTAGTACCTCAGCCAATGGGGAAGGGAAGAGGGCAACATGCAGCCAAGAGTTTAGGGTAAAAAGAGGCTGCATCCTCCAAAACATGGAGAGATAAAACCCCTGGGCATGTACCCCAGTTGCCCCTCTCCCTTTATTCAAATAAAGTTGCATAACTTCTCTGTCTCCTTTATGAACACTGGCTTCTCATAGCATGATTTTCCATACAAGATGGGGGACTCATCCGGGGTCCTTTCACTGTCTGGGCCTGGCACACAGGAAGAGGAGTTGGAGGCGTGCCTTGCCCAGTTTTTGGGGGACCAAATCCCTCCAGCACTGGCCAGCAGCGGGCAATTGATGGGGTACCTGAGACTGTTCAGGTGACAGACAAGAGGCAGACCAGGGGGACCAAGAAGAGTCCACAGGAAAAGACCACTGGAGATCTCACCAGTGAGTACAGTGGGACCCTCAGGGTGTAAAACATGGCAGGATGTCCAGAGAGGGCAGTAAAGGAAAATCAAGAAAAGGGATGATGATCCCAAAATACCTCCAAAGGGTCCTTTGGGAGAATGTTGAGATGGTTTGCACATTCTGTTCTCCCAGAGGTAGTTAAGGACATGGACTACCTGAGGGGACAACAAGAGGAGTTGAAAAGGGGTCTCAGCACCTGGGAATGGATGCCCAGAGAGAGCAGTAAGGGAAAATTGAGAGAGGGTCTCAGCAGTTGCCACACCCAGAAGGGGCAATAAGGGAAGTCGAGAAGGACTCTCTGCAACAGGAGTCTGATGGTGTTGGTTTGAGAAAGGATTGTTCGAAGGGGAGTGGGGAAGAATGTGGTTAATGCAAACAGCAGAGGGACACTGTGATAAGGAAAGAGAAACAGTGAAGATTAGGATGTTCTCCACCATATCTTCAAAACATGCAGTCTAATACAGGGCCAAAGCCTTTTGTATTCCCAGCTTCCAGAATAGAGAAAACAGGGAGATATTGTTCCTATGCCTGCACCCCTCCCCAGGTCATTATGGAGCCAGAGTGGAGGATGTGTGTTTTCCCACTTACTACTCAGGACCTGAGGGGGTTTCTCTATGGCGAGGAGTGCTGAGAGCAGGTGTCAGACTGCAGGAGCAGGGCCATGGGCTGGGCACCTGTGCAGGAGGTTTGGGACAAGCCGAGGTTGCGGGGCTCAGCGCTGGGCAGTGTCTGATGCCACACGCCACGGGCAGGGCCCCGTGAGGCTGCGGGATGTTTCACCTGCCCTCCCTGTGGCACCATCCTCTGTGCCCATCCACCGGCACCTTGTGCTTCACAGAGCTTGTGGTGCTGAGAGAGCTGCTCGGAGACCTGGATGAGCATGCTGGGGGATGTGTCTGGACACTGCGGCAGGACAGGCACTGGTTTTGGTATATGGCCTAAGATACAGTCTATCATCAAATCCTGGCCTGATATAAGAAGGGATTTTGTTTGGGTCACCGGGGAGGTGAGAGATTTGCAGAGAGTTCAGTGGCTTTGGGAACATGAGAGCCCACAAACAGTGAGAGCACTGGCTGGAGAGATGACAGCGTGGGCCCTTGCAAGAATTGGTTAGGAAGGCACATCAGGTACATGTAAGAAGGGGTGAGGAGAAGGTAAAGGTACAGGCAAGAATAATGGCACAGTTTTTAATCAATGTGCCATTTGTAAAAAAAAAATAAATAGAACTTTAGAAATTGATTGTTAAGGGTGTCAGGATTTCTATTGTACTGGGGGCTCACCACACTGGAGCCCTTGATAACATGCAAGGTGGGTCTGAACCAAAAAGTGTGTTTCCTAGTAGACTTGGGAGTCTCTCTGTTTACTTTGAATTTTATGTCAAAGGGGGTTCTTTTAATAATTCAGGGAGTAAGTGGGAAATAGAGCCAGTGCACTTTATTCAACCCTTATTGGTGAATATGTGAGATGGGTTTGAAAAGTGTGAATTTCTGTTTGTTCCTAGCTGTGATTGTGTTTTGCTAGGAGGGGATTTAATGACTGAGTTGGAGGTGTGAGTTAGTGTTGTGAGGGGTGATGGGGAAACTGGTGCCATTGTGCTGATAAAGCTTATGCTAAAGTGAACCCAGAAGTGTTGGCAGTCCCAGGGCAATATGGAAAACTGCCTCTCCAAATTACTCTGAAGCAACCAGGATAAGTGGTATTGAATACCCTCTTTCAAGGTCACAGCCTGTTATTGAGTCCCTGTTAAAGCGGGGCCTTTTGGAGACATGTTTGTCTCCCTATAACACTCCTATCTTCCTGAAAGGAATGAGGGACTTGTCTTCATAAACAAACTGTGAGTTTGCTGGTAGAGAAAACTAGCACTGAGAGATAAAAGAAACAATGGGAAGGATTCCACCGATTGATGAACGGAATGAGAGAGGTTTGTCTTTACCAATAAACTGTAGGTCTGCTGATAAATAAAATTGGATACTGAGAGAAGAAAGAAACAATGAGAAGAACCATAAATTCCATAAGAACTCCACTGAGTGACACAAGGAAAAGACAAAGTGGGGGGAGATACATTAGAAGGGGTTCTTAGGTGTTTTGGGAAGTGTGTACCTCTCAAGTACCTCAGCCAGGGGGTGGTGGTATGCCAGCTAGCAGGGTGGCCAGAGGTGTTTCTAGCCACTTCAGCTATTGGATCTGACAGATCTAACTGATTGTTTATTTGATCACTTAACAAATTATTTCTGAATATGGGATTGTGAAGGCAGTGGACTTGGACAGGGCAACTCATTTTACTGAGGGAACCTTCAGAGGATTATGGCTGCTTTGAGAATTCAGTGGGACCTCCATACCCCTTGGCCCCCTCGGAATTCAGGTCAAATAGAAAGAATGAAGGTGTCACCAAAACTGTGGTGAAAACAAAAAACTTTCCAACAACCATTTTTAGTGTTAGAGAATCAAGGCATTGCTTTATTCTGGCCAGAATATGCAATAGAAATTTCACCCACACAAGATTGCAGAGAAAATCATTCTATGACACATAAATTTTACGAGATTTCCCCCCTATTTTATATAGTTACACCTCACAGAAATTCACTGGTTCAACGTGCATTGGTCCCAAGTTAGGCAGTTCTTAGTATGGGGTTTCCTATTTATGGATTTCTTCACCTCCAAGGCTAATTTGGTCCTCATTTCTTGGTTCTCTTATCAGTCTTTTCCAGACCAGGTGTCTCCAACCACGCCAGGGGGCAGTGTCTGGGGTTGAAGGCTGCCTATCTGCCAGTATCTGTGTTTCCTGGCTATTCCCAATCTATGTGGGTGTTAAATTCATCAGTTTTCACCCGGTGAAACATAGTCATTTGAAAAGAAACTTCACTTCCTTTTTCCTCTAGACAAAGGCGAACTAACATGACTAAAGTTACATAAAAAAATGTTAAACCTTGTATAATTTCCAACACTGTCTCCTTTATGTACACTGGCTTTTCATAGCATGATTTGCTATACAAAGGGGACACACTAATCCATGGCCTATCCAGAAACCAGTTGGGGTTGGCCCTTCCCGAAGGATCAGCCTGGGCTTTGCCACTGCTGCACGTGTGAGCTGGGACGACACCAGGCACGAGGAGGAGTGTGGGGATGGGGCTGGGGTGTGGTGTGGGTCCTGTGCAAGGTGCTGATGACAGCAGCACCTTGTAGGTGTGTGCACCTTGATCTGTATGCCCGGTGCCTGTGAGTCCTGGGTGTCCTGTGTTCGCATCCATGTGTGTGTCTCTGGGACCTGTGTATTTCTTGAAGTCCAAAACTGGGCAAGAAAATAAAACTCTATAGTCAGAAGGCTAGAGAGCAGGTGTTTGCTTATTCAGCACTGGGAGCGAGGGGGATCTCTCTGCCGAAAACTCAATCTTCTGTAGGCTTCAGTTACATTTTAGAAGTCCTTCCCTACAATGTCACGATTACAACATATCATTACCATACTCACATTTGCATAAAGCTGTGTCGTGGTTTTACAAGAGTTTGTTGCTTTACCAACAAAGAACTTTGTCAGTTCTTCTGTGGTGGTCATCAGTCTTCTGGTGGTCTTTTGATGAAGATTTCTGTAGTCTTCACATTTGCACTTTCTACCTCTATCTTCAGCACATGCCTTGGCGCTTGTTTTACAGTCTAACTTGGTTTTAGCTAATTTCGCAGTTTGCAAGTTCCCTTAGAACTTGCTATCTGCTCTTGATGGCGTTTGTTAACTTACTTGCCCCATTGTCTTGCTTTTCTTCGCTATCCTGCTTGTTTTACCTGCACATATTGTTACAATATTACTTGTGGTTAACCTTTGTTAGATACCACTTAGGACTCACTCTGGGACCTGTGCTTAGGTTCGCTGCTACCTGAACCCGCAACGGGGAAAGAGGCAGCCACATCCGGGCTCTGGGCGGGACCCGGCTCCGGGGCTGCAGCAGCCGGGCAGGGGTTCCCCGCGGCCAGACCGCGGCCCAGCCCCGGCCCGAGCCCGAGGCCCCGGCCCCGGCCCGAGCCCGCGGCGCAGGGGGGTGGGGGGGGCGCGCCGGGGGCGGGACGAGGGGGGAGAGCTCCGCCTGTCATTGGTGGGATCCATCCGCGGGGGAGGCGGGGCCGCGTTCTGATTGGTGCTCTCGCTGCGGGGCGCGGTAAGGGAGTTCGCTCTCGCGAGATTGTGGCGTAGCGCGGGAAATTTCTCCCGTGGCGCCGCTGAGGTGCGGCCCGGGCCGGCCGGGATGGGGCTGCGGGACGGCGCCGAGGCCGAGCCGGCGCGGCGGGGGCGGCGGCCAGGCGGGCCCCGGGAGCCGGCGGACGGCGCCGGGCCCGGCCGTGACGATGCTTCCGCGCTGTCTGCACTCAAGCGCCTGGAGCGGGCGCAGCGCACGGACCGGCTGGACGCGCTGTTCGGCTTCGAGCGGCCCGCAGAGCCCGGTGAGCGGACTGGCTGGCTCATCAACATGCACCCGGTACGGGCGGGCGCGGCGGGAGGCTAGCAGGCAACAGACGGGGCACGGGGTGTTCCGTGGGGAGACCCCCGATAGGGTCTGGGGAGGGGTTTCCCAGAGATACCTCAGCCGTGCCAGGCATGGGAGTCCCACGGAGTTATGGCCGGTAGGGCTGGGGTCCTTTGGGGAGACCCCCGATACAGCCGGGGTGGGGAGGGAGTGTCCCACGGAGAGACCACAGGTAGGGAGCGGGGGAGGGAGTCCCCTGGGGAGATCCATGGTAGGGCCCCGGAGGCGATTCCGACAGACAGACCGCAGCCGTACTCGGGGGAAAAGACCCAATGTCCCTGCTGGGCCTCCCATGTTTCCCTGGCACTACCGGGAGGGAAGTCCCGCACGGAGACTCCCGGTGAGGCCGGGGGGAGAGTCCCGTGGGGGGGTCCCGGGGTAGTCTCATGGAGGGACCTTGCTGAGTCTTGGTGCTCTCATGGGCAGACGGAGGTGCTGGACGAGGACCGGCAGTCAGTGAGCGCTGTGGACTACTACTTCATCCAGGAGGATGGGAGCCGCTTCAAGGTGGGTGCCGGGGGCGGGGACCAAGTGGATACAGTGTCCCAGGAGAGAACCTGTCACCATTGTCTGTCTGCTGCTTCCTAGGTGGCCCTACCCTACAAGCCCTACTTCTACATTGCTACCCAGAAGGTGAGGAGGGACAGGGCTGAGCTCCCCAGGAAAGGAGACAGCATCTTGGGGAGCTCAGGACCTCCTGGGCAGCCTGCTTTGGGATGCTCTCCTCCCAAGGACAGAGATGCACTACTCAACCCCAGGGTCTTTTGACAGGGCTGTGAGCGGGAAGTGTCCTCATTCCTCTCCAAGAAGTTCCAAGGAAAGATTGCAAAGCTGGAAACTGTCCCCAAAGAGGACTTGGACTTGGTCTGTATCCATCTGTGGCTTTTTTTTTTTGGACCTTGCACCAGTCTAGTGATGTAGGAAGGCATGAGCAGGGAGTGAAAGCAGCGTGCTTGACTTAAATCTCCTGATGCTGCGGCATCTCAGAAACGTGTTTACTATGGCTAATTGCTTATTAGCAGTAATTACATTCCTCTCCTTGAACATATCAGTTATTTCAGACAGTGCGTTCAGGACATTAATTTCTAGAATTAAAGTGGTTGGAGCAAGGAGGATACTGCAGGAGGGGGATTTTTCCCTGGGTAAATCCCACTTGTGGGTGCCTGCACAAGCAGCAGGGCTGGCTGGGCTCTTGCTGTGCTGCTCTTGTGCTCTTGACACACCCACGAGAATCTCTCCTCAGTGCTTTACTGTCCCACCCATCAGCATCTCCTTTTTGCCCAATCCTTCCACCTGCATCAGTCTTGTTGGCCTTCCACCCTTCTCTCTTGGTACCTATCCCTGAGCTGCTGTTCTCTTGCTGCTTTGCAGCCAAACCACTTGGTAGGCCTGAAGAGGAACTACATCAAGCTGTCCTTCAACACTGTGGAGGACTTGTTGAAGGTGCGGAAGGAAATCTCTCCTGCCGTGAGGAAAAACAGGGAGCAGGACCAGGCGAGTGACGTCTACACAACCATGCTGTCGAGGTGGGATCTCCCCCCGGGGGATTCAGTCAGTCTCTCGTGTTAATAATTCATAGAACTATGGAGTAATTTGGGTTGGAAGGGACCTCTAAAGGCAGTCTAGTCCACATGCAATGAGCAGGGACACCTTCCTCTAGACCAGGCCGCCAGTGCTGGGACAGCACTTCTACAGAATCACAGACTGGTTTGGGTTGGAAGGGATCTTAAAGATAATCTCATCCACCCTCCTGTCAAGGGCAGGGACACCTTCCACTAGACCAGATTGCTCCAAACCCTGTCCAGCCTGGCCTTGGTCACTTCCAGGCATGGGGCAGCCACAGCTGCTCTGGGCAATTTGTGCCAGTGCTTCATCACCCTCTTAATAATTAGACCCTCTTGAGTATTTCCCAACTCTCTTCAGAGTTGTTATCTTGCCTAGATGTGGCTCCTGCTATGCCTTTTGACCACCCATCTTCGGGGTGGTTCTTCCAGCTCTGTGCTGCATATTAAGAGGCCCCAGAGCTGATGGGGTGGGGTTTAGTGGTATCTCTGGTTGCCTGTTGTATAGTTTGCCTGTTCCCTGTGAAAGGGTACAGAGAGGCAATGGGCAACCTTACTTCTAATTGTGACCAAGACGGAAATAATCCAACATTTTCTATTTCTCTCCTGTCCCTGACTTCTGCTGCCAGTGTCACCAGTGCCAGTGGGTGTCCTTGGCAGACTGACACCAGGGGAGGGACTATGCTAGATCTGTGGCTTACAAGAAGAGATGGGCTGGTGGGAGATGTGGTGGTTGAAGGCCGTTTGGGGCACAGTGATCATGAAATTACAGAGTTCTCAATATTTGGTGAAATAAGGAGGAACATCAATAAAATGTTCACAGTGGACTTCTGGAGTGCCGACTTTGGCCTATTTAGGAGACTTATTCAGAGAGTTCCTTGGGAAGCAAGAGGAGTCCAGGAGGGGTGGGTGTCCCTCAAAATAGAGATCTTGAGGGCACAGAACAGACTGTCCCTGTGCCCTGAAAGATGAGTCGACAAGGCAAACATTCAGCCTGGATGGGCAAGGAGGTTTTGAAGGAACTTAGAAATAAAAAGAGCACGTATCATCTGTGGAAGAAGTGTCTGGTATCTCAGGAAATATTTATGAGGCTTGCTAGGGCATGTAGGAAAAGATTAGCGAGGCCAAAGCTCAGTTATAACTTAATTGGGCAACTTTTGTGAAGGATAATAAAAAATGTTTTTACAAATATATTAATGGCAAAAGGAAGGGTAAGACCAACCTTGGCTCTCTACTAGATGTGGAGGGAATTTAGTCTCTGCCAATGGGGAGAAGGCAAAGGTCTTTAAAGCCTTCTTTGTCACAGTCTTTAGTGAGAAGATGGCTTGTCCTCAGGACAGCTGTGCTCTGGCCTGGTAGATGGTGCCAGGGAGCAGAGTGATCCCCCTGTTATCCAGGAGGAGGCTGTCAGAGAACTGCTGAGCCACTTGGATGTTCATGAATCTATGGGCCCAGAGGGGATCCACCCCAGGGTGATGAGAAGCTGGCAGAAGAGCTTGCCAATCTGCTCTCCATCATTTGCCAGCAGTCCTGGCTCACTGGTGAGGTTCCAGATGACTGGAAACTGCCCAGTGTGACACCCATTCACAACAAGGGTGGGAAGGAGGATCCTGGTGATTCTAGGCCAGTCAGTGTAACCTTGGTACCTGGTAAGGTAATGGAACAGTTTAGACTGAGTGTCATCACCCAGCACTTAGAGCATGGCCAGGCCATGAGACCCAGCCAGCAGGGTCTAGGAGGGTTGGGTCATGTTTGGCCAACCTGGTCTCCTTTTATGTTTGGCCAACCTGGTCTCCTTTTATGGTCTCCAGGTGACCCCCCTGGTGGGTGAGGGACAGGCTGTTGATGTGTCTGTTTGGGCTCCAGCCAGGCCTTTGGCACTGTCTCCCACAGCACACTCCTGGAGAAGCTGCAGCCCAGGGCTGGGACAGGAGCACTCTGTGCTGGGCTCAGACCTGGCTGGATGGCCCAGAGAGTGGTGGTGAGCAGTGCTGCATCCAGCTGGCAGCCAGGCACCAGGGGTGTCCCCAGGGCTCTGAGCTGGGGCCAGCTCTGTTCAATCTTTTTATTGACCACATGGATGAAGGGATTGAGTCTTTCATTAGTAAATCTGCAGATGTCACTAAGCTGGGAGCATGGGTCCATCTCTTGGAAGGCAGGAGGGCTCTGCAGGGAGAGATGGAATGGTTGGAGGGATGGGCAGAGTCCAATAAGATGAAGTTTAATGAGTCCAAGTGCCCAGTCCTGCCTTTTGGCCACAATAACCCCTGCAGCGTTCCAGGCTGGGGACAGAGAGGCAGGACAGGGCCCAGGCACAAAGGGCCCTGGGGGTGCTGGTGACAGCCGGCTGAACGGGAGCCAGCAGAGTGCCCTGGGGGCCGAGAAGGCCAAAGGCTCTGGCCTGTGTCGGGAATGGTGTCAGGAGCAGGGAGCTCATTCTGCCCCTGCCCTGGGCACTGCTGAGGCTGCACCTCGAGTGCTGGGCCCAGTGCTGGGCCCTCAGCTTGGGAAGGACGTGGAGATGCTGGAGCGCGTCCAGAGGAGGCAACGAGGCTGGAGAGGGGCTGGGAACACAAACCCTGTGAGGAACAACTGAGGGAGCTGGGATTGTTTAGCCTGGAGAAAAGGAGACGCAGGTGACCTTATCACTCTCTACAGCTCCCTGAAAGGTGGCTGTAGTCAGGTGGGGTTGGTCTCTTTCTCCAGGCAACAGCTGACAAAATGAGAGGACACAGCCTCAAGCGAAATTTAGGTTGGATGTTAGGAAAAGGTTTTTTACTGGAAGAGTGATAAAGTACTATAATAATCTGCCCAGGGAGGTGGTGGAGTCACCATCTCTGCATGTGTTTAAAAAAAGATTGGATGTGACACTCAGTGCCAGGGTTTAGTTGAAGTGTTAGGGCTGGGTTTGACTCGATGATCTTAAAGGTCTCTTCCAACCCAGTGATTCTGTGTGACACATGGATAAGGCAGCTGCTCCCCTCTGCTCTTGCAGTGCTCTGAGTGGGGGCAGTCTAAGCACAGATGAGGAGGGAGCCTCAAAAAAAGTTGCCAACCAGATGGACAACATCGTGGATATGCGGGAGTATGATGTGCCTTACCACGTTCGCCTTTCCATTGATCTGAAGATCCATGTGGTGAGCTTTGCTTTCCCAGTCACACTCCTAAAGCACAGAAAAGTTTTTTCTCTTCAAACCTTTACAAAAGTATTGATGACAATGAGTTCTTGTCTAGAGCTCAGTTCTGTTCTCCTGGGCTTCATATTTAATGGCACGCAGAAAAGCTACCTGATTAATGCGTGGCAGTAGTTCAAACTTTTCTTCTGGGCTGCCTGTGATTGCCACAGTTCCATCCCCAGCAGCTGGATGGAGTGACATGGGGATGTAGCCCTGCCATAAGGCACTCCCCAGCCTCGTCTCTCCACAGGCTCACTGGTACAACGTGCGGTACCGGGGCAGCACCTACCCGCCCGAAATCACCCGCCGAGATGACCTTGTGGAGCGGCCGGTGAGCACTGGGCAGCTGCTCTTTGTGGAGATGTTCTGCCCCAACAGACCGATGTCTGATGTGCTGCCAGTGTAAAACCATGGCGGCAGGGGAAACACTGGGCTTGGGTAGTCATTTTTGGGTTTATAAAGCACTAAAACGATAAACAAGGATGTTCTGGTTCACTTACTGTACCAACACTGGGTTTTATGGGAAACACCCTTTCAGTCAGCTCTGAAATATTTTCTAATGGATTTGGTCCTACCCAGGATCCTGTTGTTCTTGCCTTTGATATTGAAACAACTAAACTCCCTTTGAAGTTTCCTGATGCAGACACAGACCAGATCATGATGATCTCCTACATGATTGATGGGCAGGTAAGGATACTAGGGTGGTTTCCTTCAGGCTTGGGCAGCAAAGCCAGGAAGCAGCCCAGCATTACCCTCTAATCCTGCTGTCTCCAGGCTTGCCATGCTGCCAGCTGCATGATGTGTGCCTGTGGGAGTGACATTGATGTCTGGGTGATGTTTCATGGAACCCAGCCCAGGTTGTTGGTGCTTCTCTGCAGGACAGAGACAACACTGGTGTTCTGTGTTGTCTCTCCATGGCCTCCTTTCTGATGGTCAATGACGCTTCAATGGATGACTCCCAAAATGTTGTTCCCCCTTGACAGAAGCTCTGGCTTTCAAGAGAAAATCATCCCATTGTTTGGGCAGCATTTTTGAGTTGTCTGTGACTTCAGTCCTCCTGACTGCCTCCTTGTCACCTCCTCAGGGCTACCTGATCACAAACAGGGAGATTGTCTCAGAGAACATTGAAGACTTTGAGTTTACTCCCAAGCCGGAGTACGAGGGTCCATTTTGTGTCTTTAACGAACCAGATGAGGTAAGTCCGTTCTGTTCTGCAGAGTTTTACCTGCCTGGAGCTTTTCTTGGCCAGAGGGCTCATTCCCTGGCAGATTGCCTCCCTGGGGAACCCAGTAAGTCCAGCAGGGCTGTTTGTGCTTTTGTTTCATGGGAGTAAGGGTGAGAGATCAGTTTTGGGCTAGGTGCAGAGGAAAGAGGAAGTGTGGAACAAACTGTGGTATCCACCACCTCCCTGTAGAGGAGATGAAGTTCCTTAAATTACACATCTTTTCCGTTTCATCTCAGGCTCATTTAATCCGGAGATGGTTTGAACATGTCCAGGAGACCAAACCCACCATCATTGTCACATACAATGGAGACTTCTTTGACTGGTAAGATCAGGGATGATGACTAAACTGGCAAGGTGTCACCTGAGCTAGAGGGCAAGGTCAGGTTCCGTACTCAACATCCTTCCATAGCTCAGACAGTGTGGGGAGGTCATGTGGCCAGATATGGGGCAGCCATGTCCTGCACCTCACCAAATCCTGTGGTCATTGACTTGGCAGTAGGACTTTCTGAAGAGTCCCATCCACTTTGCCTGAGCTACTTTTAAACCCTTGGCAATGTGGGAATGTCAGCATATGGATGAATTCAGTCATGGGAGAGCAGGGAGTGGGTCAAAAGAGACCTGGAGGATATTGGAAGAAGTGTGCAGATGAGCCTGGGGAAGCAGGAGGAGAGGGACTACAGACCTCTGCCTTCAGATGCAGGATACAAGCAAGCAGGTTTGCCTCTTGAACCACAAAATGGTTTGGGTTGGAAGAGACTTTAAAAATCATCTTGTTCCAACCTCACTGCCATGGCCAGGCACACCTTCCACTAGACCAGGTTGTTTCAAGTCCTGCCTGGAAGTCTGTAAACAGATAAATCACAAGGAAAAATAATTTGGTAGTTTGTAACAAAGTGATTATGGAACCGTTGTTAGAGATGCAGGAAAATGGCTGTTCTGCTCCTTCTCTTCATGCTGCCTCTTTCCTCAGGCCCTTTGTGGAAGCAAGAGCAGCAGCTCATGGAATTAATATGTATCAGGAAATTGGGTTTCAGAAGGACAGCCAGGGAGAGTACAAAGCATCCCAGTGCATCCACATGGACTGTCTGAGGTACTGAATGCAGCCCCTCTACACATAGCTGTGTCTTTTTCTCTTCAGTTCAGATAAAATACCTATGGTTGTATTTGAATAGTGTTCTCATGTTCTGTCTGTTGGAAGCTTTGTGTATCACCTTCTTCAGCTGTGTAATAATGCATTCCTGTGTTGTCTTTTTCCCCTTGGTGTGCTGCATTCCAAAGGAGCTGCCAAGTCTTCCCCTGAAGGGTTCCCAGACTGCTCTTGCCCTGTAGCCTTGGGCGTTTGATTGCTGAGTTGGGAGGAGAGAGAAAGGGAGAGGGAGTGGGTCAAGTTTGGCCATTGGAGCAGGGAAAGGGACTATAGCCTCACCTACCAGCCTCCTGACATAGTGGGAAGAGGAAAGGAGACATGGGAGAGACAGAACTGTAGGGTTTTATGTTGGTTTTCCCCCCTGGAGAGTCTGGGCTCTGGAGCACAGCTGGATGTTCTTGCAGGTGGGGTCTTCTTCAGCGGTGAAACTTCTATCTTAAAGCCACTGAGGGAGCTGGAAGGTGGAAATTATGAGCAGTGATGGGGAGATGGACACTGGGGGCTGTTCTGGTTGGGCTAGCTAAAGTTGGACAGCCTTGTCCAACTGCATCCACTCTTCTTGGATGCTGGGCTGTCCTTGGTGAGAGACATGGTAGTCGAGGTCCCCTTCACAATCTTGACCCTGTTTTGAAGGTCAGGCCTGGTTTCTCTGCACAAACTGATATTTTCCTGATTCTGTACAGGTGGGTGAAGAGAGACAGTTACCTCCCAGTGGGAAGTCACAACCTGAAAGCAGCAGCTAAAGCAAAACTGGGTTATGATCCAGTGGAGCTGGACCCTGAGGAGATGTGCCGGATGGCCATGGAGGAGCCTCAGGTATTCTCTCCTTGTGCTCTATGGGAAAACAAGCTGCACTGTGACTGAGTCTATAAGTTAGAGTGGATTTTGAGAAATTAACTGAATCTGTCTCCCCAGATTTCCCATGCCTTAGAGCTCACAGGGAGAAGGAACAGGATTCCCCTGAAGTGATTCTGGCCCTGGCATTGCACTGTGCATTCTCTGTATTTATTTACATTAGTGTGGGGTGAAAAGCATCAGTGAAATCAGAAACACCATGAGGAACTGAGACCTGCTGGAGGAATAGGAGAGGGTTAGTGCTCCAGGTGTCATGGCAGGAGGTTCTGCTGAGCCCTGTAGCAGCTTCCTGAGACCCATAGAGTCCCAAAGGCTATGGAGAAATACGCCTTTTCCTTCTTGCTAATAGGAGAATGTCCAGCAGGAAGCAATGAAAGATCATTGTCATTGAACCACTCTCACATGGGATTGGGATTCATTTGCTTCTCTTGTTCCTTGACAGACCCTGGCCACCTACTCAGTGTCTGATGCCGTTGCTACTTACTACATGTACATGAAGTACGTGCATCCCTTCATTTTTGCCTTGTGTACCATCATTCCCATGGAGCCTGATGAGGTGAGTGCTTTCCCAAAATTATCTCTTTTCTGGGTGAAGTACCATGATTCCCACTCTGCAGGGATGCTCTGGCCACAGCTCTGATTCCCACTGCTTAGATACTCTGCATGTGTGGCAGGGAGGAAGGGAGGGTGAATTTAGAGGCTGCTCCTTTCTCCTACAGCCGTAGGGTGTTTGGAGACAGGTTCCTATAAGAAGACACCTGACATTCGGCAGTGCAGGGCTGGAGCTAGAAAGCCAGAAAGTATGGCTGATGCTCCATGCTCAGCCAAGTTCACTTGTCAGTGAACTTGTTCAACTTGGCTGTTGTCAGCTGCAGGGAGGATGATGAAGGAAGCTGTCAAGCATGTAGAAGATGTCAGTCTGTTCCCACCTGGTTGAGCTGACAAAGGCACTTGATGGAGTGGTGCTGTAGATGTGTCACCAGCTGAAGCTGTCCAGCTTGTTGTGTGACAGTCCAGTCTTGCCAGTGCTGGGACAGCACTTCTACAGAATCACAGACTGTTTGGGGTGGAAGGGATCTTAAAGATAATCTCATCCACCCTCCTGTCAAGGGCAGGGACATCTTCCACTAGGCCAGATTGCTCCAAACCCTGTCCAGCCTGGCCTTGGACACTTCCAGGCATGGGGCAGCCACAGTTCTCTGGGAAACCTGTGCCAGTCCAGTGCCTCACCACACTCACAGGGAAGCAGTTCCTCCTGATATTTGAATCTACTGTTTTTGAATTTGAATCCAGATTTGGTTTCTCATGTGCAGGTGTTAAGAAAAGGATCTGGGACACTGTGCGAGGCACTGCTGATGGTTCAGGCCTATCATGCCAACATCATCTTCCCCAACAAGCAGGAGCAGGAATTCAACAAGCTTACAGAAGATGGACATGTGCTGGACTCAGAGACCTATGTGGGAGGCCATGTGGAAGCACTGGAATCGGGGGTGTTCCGCAGTGACATTCCCTGCCGCTTCAAAATGGTAACGGGCCAGCAGCCAGCCCCTGGCCTCGTGGAGGGATAGCATTTCCACTGGTGTTGGCAGCTCCAGTGTATCCCTGCTGGGCTTCCAGGGCAGCATCTAGAATCACAGAAATCAGTAAGGTTGGAAAAGCCTTTTAATGCTGCCAAGTCCAACTGTTAACCCAACACTGCCAAGGCCACCACTGTCCCCAAGTGCCACATCTGCATGTCTTCTGAGCACTTTCAGGGATAGTGATTTTGCCACTGACCTCAACAGCCCATTCCAATGCTTGACAACCTCCAGGAGACCCTTGCCACCTGAAGCTGGGCTGGGATGGGGTGGGAGGAGATCTCTAAGTGGCCATCTGTGCTTCAGTGGGAGAGCAAGCAATCCAGTGCTTGTTGACAGCAGGGGATGGTAGTGAAGTAGGGTTTTGGGTTTGTTTTTCAGCCAGTGTTTCTTGGAGGTTAGGCCTCTGTCACTTGGGGTCCTGTCCTCTCTTAAACTGAACTGAATGCTTTTGAACCCTTTCTGAGGGCTTTTTACCTGTTTCTGCTACCTTTATCAACTCCCCCAGTGCCTCAACACATCCCTTACGGCTTAGAGGTCCACAAGCAAAGCAGGGACAGGGATATGGGGCAGAAGCTGCTGGCCTGCAGCCAGGGACAGTTGCCTACAGCCTCACTGCCATCTCCATGTCCCTGTAGAATCCTGCTGCCTTTGACTTCCTGGTGCAGCATGTGGAGAAGACTTTGCAGCATGCCATTGAGGAGGAGGAGGGTATTCCCTTGGATCAGGTCACCAACTTCCAGGAGGTACAGCACCCGCAGCATGGCTGAGTTGGGCAGGAAACTGGGACTGCAGCTCTAAAATGCTTGTTTGGGTTTGGTTTATGTTCTACAAAGAAAGACCTAAGAAGACCATCTACAGGTTGAGTCCTGCATCCCAGCCTGGAGATCAGGGTCTCTGCCCTATCTGAAGAATGCAGCTCCTGCTTTTCCCTTCATGGGTTCAACCAGGAGCAAAGCTCTGAGAGAGCTGGGAAGGAATTTAGAGACAAGGCAGACCCCCTCAGATATCCCAAATGCTCTTGTTCCCCACTTCTTATCAGCTACAAAAGTGCAGGTTGCCTCTCTCCAAATCCAAGTCTGGAGTTTCTTGGTGGGCAGCATTAGACTGGGGACCTCTGGTCTTTTGCTGTTGTCTCCATTAACCCATTTGCACTGAAAAGGTCCTCAATCAAGTCATATTTAGGAAGCAGCTGCTCCCACTTCCCAGGTATCCCTATGGAATAGCTTATTCTGGATATCGAAATCAAAACCTAAAGCAGTGTTGAGGAGACCCTGCTCTGCTCCTTTGGTCCTTTAGATCCATCCCCAGAGCCTGTGGCGAGTGAGACTGTGAAAAACCAAATGCAAAAAGTATTTGATTCATTAACTCCTTCCTGCCCTAGTTTCAGTTCTCTTTACCTCACCACAGGTTTGTGATGAAATCAAGGCCAAGTTGAATTCCCTGAAGGATGTTCCCAACAGAATTGAGTGTCCTCTTATCTATCATCTGGATGTGGGGGCCATGTACCCCAACATCATTCTGACCAACAGGTTGCAGGTGGGTAACATGAGTCTTGTGTCTCCTAATCTGATTTCCAGATGACCTTGATGGTCCCTCTGGATCCCCTTAAAAGCAGGGGCTGAACTTTCTGCGCAGGGTAGGGGAAGCAGATGAGGCTGGGTATGAAATTTGGTCAAGCTGCCATGGAATTGTAGAATCACAGAATTATTTTGGTTGGAAAAACCCTCTAAGACCATTGAGTCTAACCACTCTGCCAGCATTGCCAAAGCCACCACTAACCCATGTCCCCAAGTGGCACATTCACATGGCTTTTAAATACTTTCAGGAGAATGCCACTCTGAGCAGCCTGTGCCACTGTCTGGTCACCCTTTTAGTGAAGGATTTTTCCCTAATATCCAACCTAAACATCTTCTGGCACAACTTAAGGCTGTTTCCTCACTTGCTCCCTGGGAGCAGAGCCTGATGCCCACCTGGCTCCACCCTCCTGTCAGGGAGTTGTAGGAGCAAGAATGTCCTCCCTGAGCCTACTTTTCTCCAGGCTGAGCCCTCAGCTTCCTCATCTGCTCCTCACCAGACTTGTGCTCACCCCCTTCCCTGGCTCTGTTGTCCTTCTCTGGATGGCTAGGTCTTGAGAGACTCAGCTGCAGCTTTAGCTAGAACTCTTCCCAGAAACCTAGCTGTTGTTTTGAGGAGCTTGTGCTCCTGAAAGGCTCTGGAAAGGGGATCTCACTGACTACTATCTCTGATGTTCACACCTGTCCTCTCCTGCCACTCAGCACCTGTTCTGGCATGAGTTGTGGTTTGGGGACTTGTCCCCTCTAACACCTGTGTGTCTGTTACTGCATCCAGCCCTCTGCCATGGTGGATGAGGCCACATGTGCTGCCTGTGACTTCAACAAGCCAGGTGCCAACTGTCAGCGCCGGATGACGTGGCAGTGGAGAGGAGAGTTCAGTAAGTACAGCCCACAGAGAAGGAGCCAAATTCCTGCTTCTCCTCTGAGAGACTGATCACTGCCCTCCTCTGCAGTGCCTGCCAGCCGCAGTGAGTACCACCGCATCCAGCAGCAGCTGGAGTCAGAGAAGTTCCCTCCCTTGTTCCCTGATGGACCACCCCGTGCCTTCCACGAGCTTTCCCAGGAAGAACAAGCCAAATATGAGAAAAAGCGCCTAGCAGGTAAAAAAATCAAGGTGATGATCCTGGCAGTGTTTTACACCGTGGACCATGAGCGGTATTCAGCAGTAGTGACCCCTCCTAGGCTGTGGGGTGAAGTCAGGCTGGTCTCAGAACTTCTCCAGGATCCCAACAGACTCATGCATGCTTCCTACAAGGAGCCAGGCACTGATACCTCTGTCAGTGTTTCCCTTTCTCTTGGAGAGCCATGGATTTTAGCTGAAATGTGAATGGCTCCATTTTTTTGTCAGGCTGCTAAATAAAGCCAGTTAATAAAAGAGAAACATCACATTATCCTATCACCTGGAGGGAAGCTGTCCAGCAGAACCACCCAACTGGCTGGGGGCAGAGCCTGGGTTGTAGCTGGGCCATATGATTAGTTTGTTTTCCCCCGGCCCTCCACCTCCATAAAGAGGTGCTGCATCTTTCCTTACTGGGATCTTCCTCTCCCTTTGCAGTAGGGCTGTCCCCCACTCACGCATGCCTTATGCTTAGCTGCCTCCCTATCCCTACTCTGTTCATCCCTCTGTAGCAGGGCAGCCATCCCTGACAACCTCCCTCTGCCTCCTGCCTTGACCAGATTACTGCCGCAAGGCGTACAAGAAGATCCATGTCACCAAGGTGGAGGAGCGAGTCACCACCATCTGCCAACGAGAAAACTCTTTCTACGTGGACACCGTGCGAGCGTTCCGGGACCGCCGATATGAGTTCAAGGGGCTGCACAAGGTACCGAGCTTGGGTGCTGCTCAAATTGTCTTGCCAAGCCTGGGGACCTCTTGTGCCTTGCTGAAAACCTCAAAGGATTACTCTGTTGGCTTCCCACTGATAGAGGGCAGGGTTGTGTTGGTTATTGGGAAGAAAATCTTCCCTGTGAGAGAGATAAGGTGCTGGCACAGGTTGACCAGAGAAGCTGTGGCTGGCCCATCCCTCCCAGTGTCCAAAGCCAGTTGGGTTAGATGGGACTTACAGCAACCTAGTCTAGTAAAAAGGTGTTCCTGCCCAAGGCAGGGAGTGGGATGAGATAAGCTTTAAGGTGCCTTCCACCCAAACTATTCTAGGAGGCCCAGGGGCTCTATGTCTGGCAGAGTTAATTAAAGAGCCTGTTGCTTTGCAGTTCCTCCCTGCTGCCTCTTTTGCTATGATTCCCAGGGCTGACAGAGAGGCTGTTCCTACACTGGTGGTTCTGCTGTTATCCGGGTGTGATGGATTCCATCAGGCAGTGTATTGAGTTCTTCCCTGCACACATATGGTGCAGCACAGCTGGTGCTGCTTGAATTCAGATCAATGATGGGAGCTGCAAGTCTCATCTGACAACTGACAAAGTGCCTCTGGCCAACCCCTCCTGTGCTGCAAAATAAAATGGGATGTTTGACTCATGATGCTGATCTTTGGCAAAGATATTCCTGTGGAGCTGCAATGCTCTGCTGGGACTGAGTGGAAACCAGTTGGGTGCCACCAGCAGTGATATGTGGAATTGTCCTGACTCTGCCCTTGGCATGCAGGTGTGGAAGAAGAAGCTGTCTGCAGCAGTGGAGACCGGAGATGCCTCTGAAGTGAAACGCTGCAAGAACATGGAGATCCTCTATGACTCCCTTCAGCTGGCCCACAAGTGCATCCTCAACTCCTTCTATGGATATGTCATGCGGAAAGGGTAAGTCTCCCCAGAGCCATCCAGGATCCTCTAGAGAGGACCCTTGGAAACCAGGATTGTCCTGCTGAGGTAGTCACTTCCTGAAGCACCAAGATGAGAGTAGGTCCTGCCTGTAACACTCTTCTCTTGCTTCTACCCACTACTCCTCATCCTGGAGACTCTTACCAGACATTAAATGATGGAAATCTTGTCAGTAAGTGGGTTCTCAGCTTTTCTGGAGCATGAGAAGTAGAGAATTTCATAGGAGAACAATGTTGTGTTTCTTGCCCTTCTTCCCCTAGAGATCCTCCTGCCCCTCCATAGCTGGGTTTTGGAGGGGATATGTCATTGTTTTAACTGTGACTTCTCTGTTCACAGAGCTCGCTGGTACTCCATGGAAATGGCTGGCATTGTCTGCTTCACAGGGGCAAATATCATCACCCAGGCCAGAGAGCTGATCGAGCAGATTGGGTAAGTGTGTGCTGAGCTGAAGAAGGTCCACCTGCATCTAGGACAGATGTGGGAGCATGTTAAACACTCGAGTTTTCAGAGAGATGGAACACATTTCCTGTGAGGAAGAAGGGCTGAGAAAGCTGGGGGTTTTCATCCTGGTGAAGAGAAGGCTCCGGGGAGAACTTAGAGCCCCTTTAAGTGCTTAAAGAGATTCCAAGAAAGATGCAGGCAGATTTTGGGCAACAGCCAGGAGTGGTGGAACAAGAGGGAGTGACTTCCCACTGGCAGAGGGCAGGGTTAGATGGCATATTGGAAAGAAATTCTCTGCACAAGTTGCCTGGAGAAGCTGTAGATGCCCCTGGATCACTGGAAGTGTTTCAAGGTTGGACAGGGCTTGGAGTAACCTGGTCTAGGCAAAGTTGTCCCTGCCCATGACAGAGTTGTTGGAATGTGATGAGTTTTAAGGTTCCTTCCAACATCAAGTGATCTGTGATTCTCTCATTCTATGAGCATTCAGATTCCTGACACTGCTGTTGTATTTAAAGGTTCCCTTTGCAGAAGGGAGCAGTGGATGGAACAGGCTGCTGCCTAGTAGGGGACACAGAACTGATCCTCACCTCTCATCCACTCTGCTCCTGACAGTGGCCTTCCTTCCTTCCTTCTTTCCTTCTTCCTTTCTTCCCTAGGAGACCTCTAGAACTGGATACCGATGGGATTTGGTGTGTCCTTCCCAACAGTTTCCCAGAGAACTTTGTCATCAAGTCAACCAATATCAAGAAGCCAAAAGTAACCATCTCTTACCCAGGTGCCATGCTGAACATCCTGGTGAAAGTGAGTCTGGCACCTGTCCAGGCCAGCTCTGCAGCCTGGGAAAAGGAGATGGAGAGCTGATGAGTTGGGAGAGCCCCTCTTCCATGTCCACTCCCTATGTAGTGGGTGAGATGTTGGGGGTGATGGCCCTGGAGAGCATCTGAGTGGAGAAAGAGGCTCAATATCCTCCTCAGAGAGGGGGTCTGTGAGAGGCCAGGTTAGGTGCATGCTTACTTGTGCTGGTAGGGAGTCCAGCACAAGGTCTAAACCAATGCTCTGCTTACTCCAGGCTCTATAAGAGAAGGAAATATCATTTTAGGGTACAAAGCCTTTTTCTTCAACAGGCAGGAAAGGTGCTTTGACTTTTGAGTCCTAAATTGTGCTATAGCTCCCAGAGGGGTGCTCAGGTGTCCCTTTGGGCAGGGTGTGTCCCAGGGGCATCCCCTGGTGTGACCTGGCAGCTGTAGATTGAAACTGTTCTCCTGGGGCTGTGCCACAGGAAGGCTTCACAAATGACCAGTACCAGGAGCTGCAGGATCCAGCCTCACTCACCTATGTCACGCGCTCAGAGAACAGCATCTTTTTTGAAGTGGATGGTCCATACCTGGCCATGATCCTTCCAGCCTCCAAAGAGGAAGGCAAGAAGCTGAAGAAAAGGTGAGATTTCAAAGCTTGAAATATTGTCTCTTCCCCTGAGTTGAAAGACTAAGGATCTTGTTGCCTTTGTACATGTGGGGCATGTTGGTCCTTGCCTCCAGAGCCAGCAGCATTTGAGTCACTGGCTTTAAATGACAAGTTCCTTATGTCAGATCATTGAATGCAGCTACTATGGCAGTAAATTTTAGCAGATAACAGGAAAATTACATTTCTCCAGCCTAGTGACCAGACATCTGCCTGTTTGGCTCTGAGGTGTGCAGGAGAACATTGACTTTGCTTCTGAGGATTTCTAATACTGCTTCTATTCAATCCAATCTGTTTAAACTTAGCACTTCCTGCCTTCCTATTTTTCAAGTGTTAACAGACTTCCAGTAACACTTCTCCTATGTATTTGCCCTTCCCTCTCCATCTGTAAGTAGGACTGGTTCTGCCATTACTGTCACATTATGGGATAGTTGTACCCAAACTTCACTGATTTCTCAACGACCACCTCCTAACCAAGAATGTGAGCTAGAGCACTAACATCCATTATTTTGGGTGGCAGCCCACAGACCTGGATCTGACTCCAAAACATGCTGTTGCTGTCCCCAGCACTCTCTGTCCTCATAATTCTGAACATTTTGTGCTTAATCCCTGACAGGACAAGGTTCAGCACACACCATTCCCTACCAGTGCCCCTCTCCAGGCATTCAGACCCTTTTGCAAGAGTGAAAGTGTTGCTCAGCTCTCAGTGGGCTGTGTTTGTACAACTCTCCCCAGGAGTTCTGGATTCCTATAGTTTAGGGGTCTAAGAAAGGGCATTTATTACCTGGTCACTCTCCAAGCACAACAGCCTGGAGATGGCTACAGGCACCGTGGTCAGTGGAGGAAGGAAAGGTTGTGCTGTTGGGAATGTGGGTAGGTGGGAGAAGGGCTGGCCAAGCAGGTTTGAGTATTCCCTCTTCTCACTGGTTATTCCCACAATGGTGCTTTGGGGTTTTTTTGAGACGTACCGATAATTTTCAGGGCTGTAAAAGACAAAGCAATGCAAGAAAAGAAAAGGCAAGAGGGAGGAATGTTCCCTTAAGTGTGTCGTGGCTGCATCCAGTTTTCTCTCAACCTCTCTGCCAGCATTGGAGTTGCCAGTTTCCTGCTTTCTAAATCTCTTCTTAATATCTTCATTTCCCCTCTTGGGCTCTCATCTCCTTCCCTTACTTACACAAGATTTAAGGTCACTCCTCACCCTCAGTGCTGCATCAAGGTTTGGCGTGCTCAGCACAAGAAATGATGGAGCTGCTGCATTGAGTCCAGAGGAGGCCATGGAGATGCTCCAAGGGCTGCAGCCCCTCTGCTCTGGAGCCAGGCTGGGACAGCTGGGGTGTTTACATGGGGAAGGCTGCAGGGAGAGCTCAGAGCCCCTCCCAGGGCCTAAAGGGGCTCCGAGAGCTGCAGGGGGACTCTGGACAAGGGCTGAGAGGGAAAGGACAAGGGGGAATGGCTTCCCACTGCCAGAGAGCAGGGTTAGATGAGATATTGGGAAGGTATTCTTGTCTGTGAGGGTGGTGCAACACTGGCACAGGATGCCCTGAGAAGCTTTGGCAGCTCCACAGTGTTCCAGGCCAGCCTGGACAGGGCTTGGAACCACCTGGCCTAGTGGAAGGTGTCCTGCCCATGGCAGGAGCATGGGATTGGATAATCTTTGAGATCACTTCCCCTGTGGTTCGATGAGTCAGTGTGGATGATCTGGGGCAAGAGCTGAGGTCCTTTTCTAGACCAAGGTTGCTAGAGAAGCTGTAGATACTTGAGATTATCCAGGTGCAGCTGTGGCTCCTTTGAACATGCTGGATAGTGGCACAAAGGCATGGGGAGAAGCAGCCTGGCAGGAGGGACACGGGTGGCACCCTGAGGGATGTGTCCCTTGGTGCAGGACAGGTTTATTCACACTCTCTCCCAGGTACGCCGTGTTCAATGAGGATGGGTCCCTGGCTGAGCTGAAGGGGTTTGAGGTGAAACGCCGGGGAGAACTGCAGCTGGTGAAGATATTCCAGTCATCTGTGTTCGAAGCCTTTCTGAAAGGCAGCACCCTGGAGGAGGTCTATGCTTCTGTGGCCAAGGTGGCCGATTACTGGCTGGATGTGCTCTACAGCAAGGTAGGCACAGCTCAGCAAGTCTGCTCTCCAAGGTGGAGCCTGGGAAGGAGCATCTGAGCTGCTCAGGCACTGTGGGAGGGTGGACTTTGTTTGCACAGTCAGGGGTCTCTTGTGCCACTTTAACACTCAGTCACTTCATAGATGACACTGAGCTGGGTGGGAGTGTGGATCTACTGGAAGGCAGGAAGCCCTGCAGAGGGAATGGACAGGCTGGATATCCATGTGCCAAACCCAGTAGTGTGAGGTTCAACAAGGCCAAGTGCCAGGTCCTGCACAGGGGTCACAACAACCCCGTGGAATGCTCCATGCTGGGGGCATCGGGTCTGGAAAGGCACCTGACAGGAAAAGATCTGGGGATGCTGATCAACAGTGACTAAACACATGCCCAGGTAGACAAGAAGGGCAATGGCACCTGGCCTGTACCAGCCATAGCGTGGCAAACAGGACCAGGGCAGTAACCATCCCCCTCTGCTGGACACTGCTGAGGCACCTTGAACCCCTCATGACAAGAAAGACATTGAGGGGCTGGAGCATGTCCAGAGAAGGGAAAAGAGCTGGGGAAGTGGCTGGAATGCAAGGCTAATGAGGAGCTGTTGTGGGGGCTCAGCCTGGAGAAGAGGAGTTTCAGGGGGGACATTCTTACTCTAAAACTCCCTGACAAATAGGACGGAACCACATGGGACATACAACTCCCACAATCCATGTACAACTCCCAGCATGGGAGCTGGGCACTTTTCTCAGGCAGCAAATGACAGGATTAGAGGAAACAGCCTCAAATTGCAGCAGGGGAGGTTTAGGTTGAGTAATAGAGAAAATTTCATCTCCAAAAGGATTGTACAGCTCTGACACAGGCTGCCCATGGCAGTAGTGGAATCCCTATCCCTGAAGGAATGTATAAGCTGTGTGGATGTGACGCTAGTGTACATGGTTAGTGGTGGCTTTGGTACTGCTGGGGGAATGATTTGGTGATACTAGAGGGCTTTTCAACTCAAATTATTCTGTGAGATAAGAGGGTGGGAGGGAACAAGAGTCTAACTGGGTCCTTTTCATGACCTGCTGGTCCAGGGGCATGATGTTCATCATAAATTCTCATCAGGTTGAACAAAGACACTGGTCACATGTCAGGAACTCTTTGTTTTATTGTACAGTCGCTGTAACTCCAGCAACCAGCCCACTGCATAATCTCAAAAGGTGTTAGTCAACAAACCAATTCTTACAATAGACTTCCACAAGAGTGGAAGCAAACAAGCCCTTAATTTTGTATGCAACACTTCAAGAAGCTCTCAACTCCCACCACAAGCTCCTCAAAATGCACTGGCTCACAAGTCCCAATCGACCACCAGTATTCAATGGTACTGGCTAACAAGCTGCAACACACCATCACACAAAGGTGCTGGTGCATGAGCCACAACACCACTACTCAAAGGTCCTGGCTAACAAGCCACAACACACCTTTATAAAAGCTCCCACTCCCACAACAGGGTTCAATACCAAGTATGAAGTAGAATATGATGGCCGTTTGCTCAGGCAAAGCAAGTGAAGAAAACAATATCACCAGTCCTTAGATCTGTGTTGGTCTTGCTTTGGTCATGCCATATGGATGGTCGAGAGCTGGGGTAAACAATGAGACAAAGAAAGTGGTAGAGAAAGAGAGGAGAAAAAGAAGAGAGGGGACCTCTTTGCTCCCTTTCATGTACAGCAAGCCCTTATGGATGTGTGTTGGACAGGGGACTAAGCCTGAGTCTTAAGGCATAGCAGGGAATTGGGTCAGAACAGCACTGCCACACCTCTGTGGGACACTCTCTTCTAATCACACCTTTCCTGTAGCAAAACTCAGAATGTTTGAGACAAAACATGTTTAGTTCTGATCCTCTACAGTCCTTCGTTTTGTGATGCTGTTTTACAACAAATTCTTGGTGAGCCTAACTTTGTATGCACAACACAAAGCTGTACTGCCACAGCTGGGCTGATGCAATTGATGCCAACCTGAAACCCACACACCCTCTTTTCTATAGATCCCACTGGCAGCTGCACTGGGAAGCAATCCCCAGGCTCCCAGTAAAGAGACACATCAGCTGTGTGTGGTGTTCCCTCTTTCTAACAGCAGCAAAGTTTGATCATTAGTTCTTGCTAACTTTGGGCTTTTCCCTGGCCTTCAGGCTGCCAACATGCCTGATTCAGAGCTATTTGAGCTCATCTCAGAGAACCGCTCCATGTCACGCAAACTGGAGGACTACGGGGAGCAGAAGTCCACCTCCATCAGCACTGCCAAGCGCCTGGCAGAGTTTTTGGGGGACCAGATGGTGAAGGATGCAGGGCTGAGCTGCCGTTTCATCATTTCCAAGAAACCAGAAGGGTCTCCTGTAACCGAGAGGTAACCCCACCTGGAGGGGCCAGGACTTCTGGCAGTGTGTGAGAAACCAAGAGGGGATGCACAGGCAGCAAGAAAGGAGGGAGGTAGAATACATGGCCAGGTGATCACCTGAATCTGGCACAGGCCATGAGCAGGGCAGTGGGTAACACTGGACAGCCCAGTGGCCTTGCAGGAGTTTAGGAGAAGCCTGGAGGATCTCCACAGGCTGGAAGAATTGATTGTGGGGTGCTGGGACATTGATTGCTTGCCTTCTCCAGGGCCATCCCCCTTGCCATCTTCCAAGCTGAGCCCAGTGTGCGCAAGCACTACCTCCGGAAATGGCTGAAGAGCCCCTCGCTGCAGGACTTCAGCATCCGCGCGGTGAGTGAGGCATCCCTGCGGGTGACACCACATCTGGGACACGGGCTCGTCCTGTTGGAGACACAACCTGGGTGGTGGCCTCTTGTGCTCACAAAGCAGGGGCCTGGGGTGAGGGTGCTACTGGGATGTTTGATCCTGTGTCTGGGGGCTTTCTTTTCTGCCCAAGCTCTGCCCTCTTTCCAGATCCTGGACTGGGACTACTACATCGAGAGGCTGGGCAGCACCATCCAGAAAATCATCACCATTCCTGCAGCCCTGCAGCAGGTACAGGGCTGTGAGGGGGTGGACGGGAGGATTTCTGCAGGGGACTCAGTGTGATTTGGAGCTATTCTGCAGGTAAAGAACCCAGTGCCACGGGTCCGACACCCAGACTGGCTTCACAAGAAGCTCCTGGAGAAGAATGATGTGTACAAACAGAAAAAAATCAATGAGCTTTTTGTTTCAAAAGGCAAGAAACAGGTAAAGATGGGGAGGGAAAGGTGCTGGCAGTGCCACTGGGGCTTTTCTCTTGCAGCCCCTATACTCCTGTTCTCCTTGCTCTCTCAGATTCTTGCCAACCCGCCTGTGGAGGGGACACCCAGCTCACAGGTCAGTGATATAGAGGACTTTGGGGCTGTCAAGATCCCTCTGCCACTGGTTCCCATTGCAAATAAGCGGAAGCGCATCCCTGCAGCAGAGGAAAGCCAAGAGATGTCCCAGGACCTGGAGCTGTCCCAGTCCTGGCGAGAGATCCTGGGCCCACCTCCATCCCTTGGCACCACCAAAGTAGGTGAAGCAAATTCTGCAGGGGATGCCCCAGGATTGTACTCATCCATCGAAGCTTGGATGCTTCCAGGAGCAAGCTGTGGATTTCACAGCTGCACTCTGAGAACCCACACTCTGAACACACATGGTTCTGGGATACAAAGAGAAATACAACCAGGACACAGAAAAGCAATCACTGATAGAGAAAAGGGGGTGGTGGCTTCACAGCTGGGGCAAAACATGATGTGAGACTGGAGGCTGGAGGGCTAGTCTGTATGGTGTGATGTTGTGGGGCTGGGACGCTTTTGCTGATTTCTTTCTTGCGGTCCCCCCACTCAGGAGGAGCGTCTGGTCTGGCTGCGCTTCCACCAGAAGAAGTGGGAGCTGCAGGCTCGGCAGCGGCAGGAGCGGAGGAAGAGGCGGCGGCTGGAGGGTGGCGGGGCGGCGGGCGGCGGCGCGGTCCGCGATGCCTTGTCCAAAGGGCTGGGCAGTTACCTGCGCCGCACAGCGCGCAGCATCCTGGACTTGCCCTGGCAGGTCGTGCAGGTACTGGGGAGGGGACCTGCCACAGGGCAGCCTGGAGCACAAGCCTCACATTTACACTCTGTGGTCAAACGGTGAAGTTCAGGAGCCCTGACCTACCCCATGTAAATGTTAGCCCTGGGGAGCCCAGGAGGGACTGCAGAGCCTCAGACTCACACACATCTGGATGGAAACAGGTGTCGACAGAGTCATTCTTGGTGACTCTGAGATGCATGGGTAGATCTGCTGGTGGGGCAGCTCTAGTTCAGCCTGCGGGCAGCACTGTGTAGTCACAGAATGGCAAAAACGTCAGCTGAGGCTGGGGCAGCTTTCCTGTGCCTCTGGTCCCACATCCTGCTCAGTCAGGGTCACCCAGAGCTGAGGTCTCAGGAACATGTCCTGGAATATCTCCAAGGATGGAGAGCACCACTTCCATCCATAGGCAACCAGGACCAGGTTCACCTTCTCAGGGAAGAAGTTTCTGACATGCAGAGGAACCCTCCTGCATTCTGCTTTGTGCCTATGATGTTTAGTCCTTCCACTGGGTACCACTGGGAAGAGTCAGGTTCTGTCCTCTCTGCACTTCCCATTGGGTATATATATGTGGATGAGATCCCTCTGAGCTTTTTCTGCTCTGAGATAGACAGTCCCAGTTCTGCCAATCTTCCCTGATATGAAAGATGCTGCAATCCCTTCTTCCTCCTTGTGGCTCTTCATTCTTTTCCTTATGTCTATGTCCTGTGTTAAGGAGCCCAGCACTGGACATGAGATTCCAGTGGTACCTAGAAGCCGACAATGTACAAATGAAGAGGTGGGGTAGTGTCAACCAGGTGTTTTTACAAACCTTTGTTATGTGTGGCCACCTAAGCCCAGCCCCTGTCACCCACTTCATCCTCCAGAAAGGTGTCAGAGCTGCAGGTCCAGGACTTCAAGTGATTTGGATGACAATCCCTGGAGCTGGTTGGCCAGCCAGAGGCAGAGTTTCCTTCATGGTGCCCTGGGACAGTAGCAGGACACAGGGACTCCAGAGCTGAAAGTGATGACTCTCTAAGCCCCCACTTTGGTTGTAGCCACCAACTGACCATATAGATCCCTCCAGAGTGCTCTGCAGTGTAGATGTAAGCACTGATGGCATGTTGGATCTCCTGCTAGCACTGACCTCGTGCCCCATGTCCTGCAGATTGCTGAGACCAGCCAGCCTGGGCTGTTTCGGCTGTGGGCGGTGATAGGGAGCGACCTGCACTGCATCAAGCTGAGCATCCCCCGTGTCTTCTATGTCAACCAGCGCGTCCCAAAGCCTGAGGAGGGAACAGCCTACAGGAAGGTGAGGACCTACCCCTTCTGGAAGGGGAAACAGCTGCTTTCACTGAGGTAAGGCAATTCACCTCCCCTGTAAGCAGGAGTTACAAGCATCTGCCACGCAACACCTCCTACCCCATGGATATCCCTCATCCAGGCCCTAGTCCCTCTGCTAATCCCAGTCCGCCTGGAAATCAAGTTCTCTATTAAAGGAATTTGTAATGTGCATGAGCATAACCCACTGATTTCCTTAGGGGAGGGCACCAGGAGCTGGCCTGGCTCAGAGTCTGGCTCCTGGCAGTGGTGCCATGTGGTGGGATGTGTCCCAGTTATCCCGTCCCTTACCTTGGCAGGTAAACAGAATCCTGCCCCGCTCCAACTTAGTTTACAACCTGTATGAATACTCTGTTCCTGAAGACATGTACCAAGAGCACATCAACGAAATCAATGCAGACCTCTCTGCTCCGGACATCGAGGGAGTGTATGAGACACAGGTAACTCCTTCAGGTGCTCGTCTTTAAGGGTTCCTGAGCAGTAGCTTGTTAGTCTGAGTTCCAGTGGTGAGACACCAAAAATCCAAGATCCTGGACATTGTCCAGGAAACTGGGAATTATGCTCATATGGACGGAAGTGCTGGGCATCAGCTCATGGGTTACAGTATGTTGAGAAAGGGACTTCAGTTTATTTGGAGTTAGGAAACTTTGGGGAAAGAAATTGAGAGCTTCCTCTAAACTAATCCTGACCTAGCCTGCTGGTATTGTAACCAGGAAAGAGAAAGGGCATTTGGAGTAAAGCGGGGGAAAAACCCAACATATGTGGAGTGATACATAGGTCTGAGTGTCATGTCCTCTAAAACAAAGTTGTAAAAGCTTTAGATATAAGAACAGCATATAACTAGAAAATTTGGGAAGAGCAAGAAAAACCTAAATGAAATTCTGTATAAAGCAATGAGGCAAAAATTCAACTTGCCAATGCTGAGAATGAAGGTGGGAACCTGGGATGCTTGCCTCCAGTGAGGATGCTGGTTTGTCCAGCAGATCAAAACTTGATGACAGGAATTTAACGAAGAAGATACTGTAGTGAAAAGACCTGACCTGTATGGAAGTGGCAGAATAGACCACACCATTGTAAGAGTGGAGTTAACGAAAGCATGAATGCTGGTGAATTTGATACTGAAATGCACCGTAGGATTGTTATGGATGAAAAGTCCTGAGTAGGACAAGCTTTGCTGTGAGCAGAGGTGCCACTGGCCATGAAATGCTTTCTGAGGTGCAGGAGGCTGCAAGGGCAAAAAGATCATCACAGAGTTGGGAGACTTGCTACTCGAGTTACTGGTGTAACTTATGAAGCATTCCAGTGGGACATAGTTGAAGAAAACTTTTTTATTCACCTCAAGTTTCTACTTTTGAAAAATTTGAAGAAAAGTCTCTCAAGGCAAGGCACAACACTTAATGATTACGTGGAGGCTGTGAAATCCTGTGGTGATGTAAAAGGTTGAACCATATATGCCATCATCAATTGAAAATGGTCCTCGCCAAACCCTACTGAGGTTAGGTAAGCAGCAGGCAAAACGTCCTTCAGTTTACTTGTCTGAAGTGACTGGCTTGTACCCAAATTCTTTATATCTATAGACCTTCCTCTAGAAAAACCTGAGTCTTCTCCACTCTAGTAGAGTTTAATAAGTGGGAAGAGAAAAAACCAAGAATTTTAGAGAAAATTAAATGAGCAGCTGAAGTAAAACGAAGGACATGGAGAAGTTTTAAAGATATGAAGGGATTTAGATAGTCATGGGGTACCAGCATCTGTCATCTGAGGGGAGGTTGAGTGAGTTGGACTGTGCAGCCCAGAAGAGGCTCAGGGGACCTGCTTGATGGGAAGAGTGGAGAAGAGGCTCTGCTCTGGCACCCAGGAAAGAATGGGCAACAGTGGACACAACCTAAAACATGTAAATTCAGTGTAAATGTCAGAAAAAACTTCTGCACATATCATTGAGCAGGTTGCCCAAGGGGTTGTGGAGTTTCCATCCTCAGAGACATAGTTAACCCAGCTGGACACTGGCCTGGGCAAGGAAAGCTCTGTCTTGATCTTTAAACATCTGCAGTGCAGTTCTGATCATTATCCCAAAAACCACAGCAGGACTAACAGAGGGATGCAAGGGAGGGAACAGTTTGCCCTCAGGGATGGAACTTAGATGGGAATGCTTCATCTTGCTGAAGAGATGTGAGGGGCCTCTACAACTAAAACTAGCTCAAGGGAAGAGCAATTAGGCAACAAATGTTTGTTACTTCTCACTAGTTTGGGACCAGGTTCCTCAGCAAGCCATTCAAGAGTCTCCAACAGCAGTGGACTTGACAGCTACGGGGTTAATAAAACAGGATGGCTCTGTGGTGAATCTCCCACCATGCTCCATTATCTGGAGGTTCAAATGGAGCCCCTGCCTCAGAGTGAGAGACCACAAGTTGCAGAGCAGCAAGATTGCCCAAATACTGCTCCACACGTCCTCCAAAGTACCTTGATGGTAGGGTCTGGGCGTAGATAGGTAGATGTGGATTTCGAGATACCTGTTCTGTAGCTTTATCAAGGCTGATAGTACCAAACTCATGCCAAGGCACCTCAGATATGTGCTACCTGTGGCTTTTAATCTGGGTTGTTCTAGGTCTGCAACCCCCAAGAAGAGCTTAGTAGCAGTTGTTCCATCACATCTCTCCCCATCATTCCAGGTGCCACTGCTGTTCCGTGCCCTGATCCACCTGGGCTGTGTGTGCATGGTCAGCAGGCAGCTCGTCCGGCACCTGGCAGGGCGAGAGGCTGAAACCTTCAACATTGAGCACCTGGAGATGCGCTCACTGGCTCAGTTCACTTACCTGGAGCCAGGTGAGGCATCCTGGAGAGGGGCTCCTGGGGCACCTGGCACCCATGGGCACCACTGATGCTCTGTGCTCTGTGTCCCCAGGAAGCATTCGCCACATCTACCTGTACCACAGCGCCCAGGGCAGCAAGGCAATCCTGGGTCTCTTCATCCCCTCCCAGCGCAAGGCTGCTGTCTTTGTGCTTGACAAGGTAAGGAGGGCTGTGGAAAATGGAAAACTGGGGGTGCTGATGGCTAGACATGCCCTGGCCATATGCCCTGGTAGCCCCGAAAGCCCCCATGTCCTGAACTGATCCCCACAGCAGGGAAGGGAGAGATTCTGCCCCTCTGCCTTGCTCAGGTGAGACCCCCACATGTGGAGCTGCTGAAGTAAGTTCAGAGGAGGCCACAGAGATGCTCTGATGAAGGCTGGAGCGCTTCTGCTTTGTAGACAGGCTGGGAGAGCTGGAGGTGTTGAACCAGGAGAAGAGAAGGCTCCAGGGAGACCTTAGAGCCCCCTCCAGTGCCTAAAGAGAGCTGGAAAGGAACTTTGGACAAGGGACAAGGGGGAATGGCTTCCCACTACCAGAGAGCAAGGTTAGGTAGAATACTGGGAGGAAATTGTTCCCTGTAAATGTTCTAGGCCAGGTTGGATGGGGCCTGGAGCAACCTGGTCTAGTTGACCTCAGGTTGCACTAGGGGAGGTTTAGGATGAATATTAGGAAAAACTTCACCAAAAGAGTTGTCAAGCCCTGGCATAGCTGCCCAGGACAGTGGTGGAGTCACCATTCCTGGAGGGATTTAAAAGATGTGAGGATGTGGCACTTGGAGACATGGTTTAGTAGTGGCCTTTGGCAGTGTTGGGTGAACAGCTGAGCTTGATCATAAAGGTATTTTCCAACCTCAACAATTCTGAGATTATGTATTATCTGTGGCAGGGGGTTGGACTAGACAACATTTAAAGGTCCCTTCCACCCCAAACCTGGTAGGGCCAGGCAGCAGGAGGTTTCTTCGTGTATCACACATCCCTGCCAAGTTTTAGAAGGCCCCTGCCACTGCACATCCCAGGGTTGCTCTCCCCCTGCTCTGACCTGGTCTCTCTTCCACCCAGGTACGCAGCAACCAGATGCCAAACCTCACCACCCTGTTCTCAGTGGAGCGTGCAGCTCTGCTGGAAAAGGTGGGCAAGGAGCTGTTGCCCCCAGACAAACACACCTTCGAGGTGCGCGCTGAGACCGACCCCAAGGCCATCTACAGAGGCGTCCAGCGGCTGCTCTTGGGCTACAAGGTGAGATGAAGGTGTGGGGAAGGTTTCATTGGGACTGTTTGGACTAAGGGAAGGATGCTGTGGAAGGCACTGGTACAGCAGTTCCAAGAACACCTGCTTGTAACTGCTGGACCCACAGTCATGAAGTGGCTGCTTGTTTTGCTTGTGTGGGGCTTATCTGGGGCAGTGTCAGCAGCAAGGGCACCTCAGGATCTCACTCCATCCCTGCACTCAGCTGGAGAGCTAGTGTTGTTGAAGGTGGGTGCGTGCTTCAGGAATGCTGGGGTGTGCTGTCCCAGAACCGTGGGGACCTGCTGTGGGGATGGGGCACCTGACACCACCTGACACTTCCTGCTGAGCAGGTGAGAGGTGCACCAGGACATGTCTCTTTCTTCTTGCTGCAGGACGAGCGCCGGGGCCCCACATTGGTGGCTGTGCAGTCCAACTGGGACCTGAAGCAGCTGGCAAGTGGGATCCCCATCATGGAGGAGTTCCCCTTGGTCCCCATCCGGCTGGTAGACGACATCAGCTACTCCGTCCTGGACTGGCAGCGCCATGCCGCCCGCCGCATGATTCGCCACTACCTCAACCTGGACACCTGCCTCTCCCAGGCTTTTGAGATGAGCAGGTACCCAAGGTGGCCATGTTCCCCTGAGGCTGCCATGCCCTCAGTGGGACCACAGGAGTTGCCTCACCCCTTGAGGGGACTGTCAGGGTCCCTGTTTTCCCTGCAGCCATGCTCACGCCAATGACCGCTGATGTCTCTGTGCCTCAGGTACTACCACATCCCCATTGGAAACCTCCCTGATGACATCTCCACCTTCGGCTCCGACCTGTTCTTCTCACGCCACCTTCGTCGTCACAACCACCTGCTGTGGCTGTCCCCCACGGCCCGCCCCGACCTGGGGGGGAAGGAGGCCGATGACAACCGCCTGGTCATGGAGTTTGATGAGAGAGCCTCAGTCGAGATCAACAACCCTGGCTGCTACTCCACAGGTGAAGAGGGAGGAAAGTGGGAGCACTGAATGGGGCAGAGCTGGATCCTGCTCTGTGAGTCCTGCAGAGGTGTGGATGCAGTCCCCAAAGAGTCTCTATGGTGACAGTTGTAACCAGCAGCTTTTGGGTTTCAGCATCTGTATGGGTAAGGAGGATGCTATGGGCATGCCCTGGAGCAGGGAAGGCTCACCTGAAACATGTGAAGGCATCAAAATGGGGATTCTTTACCAATGACCACTGACAGCAGCACTTGGCAGACCACCTGCAATGTTGTCAGCCCAAGGATAGCTCACTTGGTCATCACTGGTGATGCTGGGACAGACCTCTCTTAGGCAGCTTGAGTTCTTCTAAGGTCCACTGTTGCAGCCTCCAGGAAAACTGGTGGTCCCCAGAGGGTCAGTAGATCTGAGTCTTGTTGAAAGACAAGGCTCAATCAACACCTATGAAGGTCCAGTCATGCCTGTGAAAGCATCTGCCCTCTGAGTGCGGTAGCACCTCTAGATCACCCTGTACCTGTGAAAAGCACTTCTGGCAGCAGCAGGAGGGTGTTCCTGGTCCTTTCCCTGCCTCCCTGCTGACATCTGTGTCTGCTCTTAGTGTGTCTGGAGCTGGACATCCAGAGCCTGGCTGTGAACACCGTGTTGCAGTCTCACCACGTGAATGACATGGAAGGAGGCTCCAGCATGAGCATTAGCTTCGATGTGATTCAGCAGGCATCCCTGGAGGACATGGTCACAGGGAACCAAGCTGCCAACATCCCAGCCAGCTATGATGAAACTGCCCTCTGCTCCAACACTTTCAGGTGTGGCTTGAGAAACAGCAGGAAGTAGAGAGGTAGTCTCCACCCTGGCAGGTCCCCTCAGGGTCCTACTTCACTCCCTCCTGGCTTTAGCCTTTCCCCAGCAGTAGGGCTGGTAGGGTGGTCTAAGTATAAGTCCAGGCCTCCAGTGCATGGCAGGCATCTTCTCCAGCACATTGAAAGATCCTCAGAGCTGCCTGGTGCCTCAGCCAGCAGATGCATGGGGATGTTGCTTTCTCCTTTGTTCATGCTCCACCAGGTTATAGAGGCATATACGTGCTGAGGGCTGAAGAAGGGAGTTCCTGTTCTAAATCCTCTAGTGTGTCCCTAAACATGTCCCTGTCAGGAAGGGGGAAGTGTTGCTGGTTGCTGGTGGGGTGATGCCAGTCTCTGCTCGTTGGCAGGATTTTGAAGAGCATGGTGGTGAGCTGGGTGAAGGAGATTACGCAGTACCACAATGTCTATGCAGACAACCAGGTCATTCACTTTTACCGCTGGCTCCGCTCTCCTTCCTCCCTGCTTTATGACCCAGCGCTGCACCGCACGCTGCACAACATGATGAAGAAGCTTTTCCTACAGTAAGTGAGGTCAAGTGTGCCAGTCTGGTGGATGGGGAATGGAGAGGCGTGATGTTAGTGACCAGGATCACCCACAGTGATCCTCCAGAAAGGTGGGCAGTAGGAGGGACCTCTCATCCTCTTTGGGTGACTTCCCTTGCCCGGTGCTGCTGCATGTTGACTCTAGGCTGAGGAATCAACACGTGCTCTTTGGGTCACATATGCCCCTCATGCATTGCTTTCCTGCCCACTGATGCCACCCTGTGCCCTGTTGCAGGCTGGTGGCTGAGTTCAAGCGCCTGGGCTCCTCTGTGGTCTACGGCAACTTCAACCGCATCGTCCTGTGCACCAAGAAGCGGCACATTGAGGATGCCATCAGCTACATGGAGTATATCATCAACAGGTGAGGTGCACCTGGAGGTGGGGCTGGGACAGGGCTCAAGACCAGGGAGGAGGATGCTGATTTTTTGTCTTCTAATGCGCCTCAAAACTGAATTTATTTTTTTGGCAAAGCTACGGAAGGTACAAGGCTTCCCAGTTCTCTTGCTGTCATGCCTGGAGTAGTGATCTGTCCCTAGCTGCCCTCTATGGGCAGTATTCCAAGTATACTCATAGGATTCAATCCTGAAGAGACTTCAAGGAGAGCCTGAGATGCCCAGCAACTTGTCCCCTGGCTGGCTGTCCACATCCCAGCTGTGGTATAGGCACCTTGACACAAGAACAAAGAGCCAAGTGTCCTTGGGCATGGCTTCCCCTGGGATCCCTAGCAGGGGCCCAGTGGAAAAGGGGACACTCCTCTCTCCTGGCCAGCACCACGTCCCCACAGTGTCCCATGAAGTAGAGATGGTGCTGACACAGTAACTGACTGCAGTTTCCTCCCTCCAGCATCCACTCCAAGGAGATCTTCCACTCTTTGACCATCTCATTCTCCCGGTGCTGGGAGTTCCTGCTCTGGATGGACCCAGCAAATTATGGAGGTATCAAGGGAAAAGTGGATTCTCGCATCCACTATGGGGAGGTAAGAGATGGGAAGCACCCTGTCCCTTGGGAGCAGAGTAGGGAGGTGTTGGCTGGGCATGAGAGACTGCTATGCATGTCTATGACCCCCAGAAGGACACCAGGAAGACATTGGAGGAGGAGGAGGAGGAGAGTGAGGAAGAGGAGGAGGAGGAGGAGGCGAGGGAAGAAGAGGAGGAGAAAGGGGAGCCAGATGTGGAGGAGCTGCTGGAGAATAACTGGAACATTGCACAGTTCCTGCCCCAGGCCGGCTCCTGCCAGAGCTACTTCTTGATGATCATATCAGGTGAGCAGCATGGGGTCATTGTGCCCCTCCAGTGCCAATTCTGGATAGGAGCTGGAGCCTTGCCTATGTCTTCCCAGCCTACATCGTGGCTGTATACCACAGCATGAAGGAAGAATTGCGGCGTAACACCCCTGGGAGCACCCCCATCAAGAGGAGGAGCACCAGCCAGGTGTCCCAGGAGGCTCTGGGGGAGCTGAGGGCCATGCCTGGTGAGTGCCAAGCCCCAGGGCGGCCCTGCTGCAGGTAGAGACACCCACCTCGCTTGCCCTATGTGCCACCAATCAGTTCAAACACTCTCTGCTTTACCCCTCTAGGCATGATCACCTTCTCACAAGATTACGTGGCCAATGAGCTCACCCAAAGCTTCTTCACCATCACCCAGAAGATCCAGAAGAAGATGGCTGGTTCCCAAAATGCCACAGAGCCCTCAGACATGTTCCCAGTCCTGCCGGGCTCCTACCTGCCACTCAACAACCCAGCTCTGGAGTTCATCAAATATGTCTGCAAGGTCAGTAGGGGTGGGCCAGGCTCCTTGGCTGAAGGATTGGGGTCTGAACTGAAATTCTGGTCCTTGTCCATTGCTGCAGCTTCTCCCAGGATGGATCTTTTTACTGGGTCACAAGGGTCACAAGGATCTGAGCTGTCCTTAGAACAGTGTCTGCTGCTAGGCTCATCTGGCTTTTACCCTTGCAGGTCCTCTCCCTGGATGCTAATATAACCAACCAGGTGAACAAACTACGCCGGGACCTGCTGCGCCTCATCGAGGTGGGCGAGTTCTCAGAAGCAGCCCAGTTTCAGGACCCTTGCCGCTCCTATGTGCTTCCTGAAGTCATCTGCAGGAACTGCAACTTCTGCAGGGATTTGGACCTGTGCAAGGACCCTGCCCCTTCCCAGGTGCAGCCTCTCTCCTAGGGACAAAAGAGGCCTCAGTACAGCGATGCTGGAGGCCAGCCGATTATCTTACCCACTTTATCTCCCCTTTGTTTTGCAGCTCTGCCTGCTCTCCATGATCATCCTCTCCTAAAGCAAATTTTCTGTTCATCTTTTCTAGCTGCATGTGATGGATCTGAGCATGCTTGGGCTTTGGCTTATGTTCTGTCCTCTCCAGAAACAAGTTCCACCATCCCAGTGCATGGGACTTGCGGTGCTTACGCCCCTCTTTTTGCCCCTAGGACAGGCTGGTGGTGCCTGGCTGGCTCTGCCCCAGCTGCCATGTGCAGTATGATACTGATGCCATTGAGATGGCGCTGGTGGAAGCCCTGCAGAAGAAACTGATGGCCTTTGTGCTGCAGGACCTGGTAAGCACAGGGATCCCCCACTCTGCCTATTTCACTGGTTGTCTGTGCCTGGACACATTCACTTTGCCACTGGCAGAGAAGCTTGGCCTCATCTCTTGACCCACCTGAACCTCCTTGGCCTTCAGGTGTGCAGAAAGTGTCGTGGTGTGAAGGAGACACACATGCCTGTGTACTGCAGCTGTGCTGGAGACTTCGCCCTCACCATCTCCTCCCAGGTACTTCAACACCTGCCGAGCCCAGCAGCTCAGTGAGGGGCCCTAAGGTGCCCTGTGCCCCCTCTGCCTCTGCTCTAACTGCACATCCTGCAGCACCTGCTGAGCTGCTCTCTGGCCAGCCCTGCCCAGCCACTCCATCAGAGCCCTCAGAGCCCCTGGCTGCCCAGGATCCTGGGTAGCCTCCTTCCCTCCCTGTTCTTCTCTCCCCAGGTCTTCATGGACCATGTCAGTGTCTTCCAGAACATTGCCCGGCACTATGGCATGGCCTACTTGCTGGAAACCATTGAGTGGCTGCTGCACACCAACCTCCAGCTCCAGCAATGAGGGCTGGGCTGCTCTTCCTGCCTACTCCATGCTCTCACATCCATGGAGAGTGGTACTGGGCCCCCTTGGCCATGGGCCAGACCACAAAGACACTGCACACCCCTCCTGCAGGGAGGGAAGAGGAGGAGAGCCATGCTTGGCACTGGGTTGTCTTTGCCCAGAGCTGCCTGGTGGGGGATTTGGGAGTTTCCAGTGGCTAGAACTGGGTTCCACAGGTCTGTGCTGGCCCCAGGTGTAGTTTTAATTTTCAGTTTCTGTAAATAAATGGGTGGTAGAAGGCAGGTGTCATTTTTAGGGAGGGAGGAATCAGGGGCTGTGGGTGCCAGTGGCTGTGGCACCACCCATAGCCTGGGTCATACTGGTGGCTGTGGTACCAGTGGCTTCACCCCATCCTCAGCCCAGCCCTTGCCAGCCTGAGGCAGGCAATGCCCACAGGTGCTGCCCACACCTGCCAGCAGGTCCTGCCTGTGGGCAGCTGGCTGCGCTGGGGTGACTTCCCTGTGCCAATGCGCTTGGGCATGCTTGGCCCGGGCACTTGTCAGCTCTCATTAAGGTGTTAATGGGTCTGTCTGGTGAGGTGGGGGACCTGAGAGCCTATACACATCCCTGCAGGACCAGCAGCCCATGGCTGGAGGCTGTACATCCCTGCCATGGCAGGGCAGGGCTGGAGGATGGAGACACAGCCACCAGCTCTGAGCCCCTGTCCCTCCATTTCACTGCAGTGAGTGGCCCAGGCAAGGTTTATTGACAGCCTGTTCAGTAAAGGCAGGGCAACCCTGATGATGGGGAGAAGGTGATGCATCTGACTCCACTGATATCAGAAGGCTAATTAATTACTTTACTATACTATATTATTCTATATTACATTAATCTAAACTGAATCTGCACAAAGCACTCAACTGCCCAGAATGTTGTGACTGTCAGCTGACAGTCTGACACACACACGGATTCAATGGGTCAATGAATCAAAACACTCACCCCAGAATCTAATTACCAATTCTCTTCAAGTAAACAGTCTTCCACAATGCCTTCCACTTGTGAACAACAAGAGGCGCAGCAATTGAGGTAAGATCTGTTTTTTCTCTCTCTGAGGTTCAGAGAATGTGAATCCCAGAAAATATCCGTGGGAAGTTGTGCCTTGCTTTTCTCTGTGAAGCGAAATGCGGCTACAAGCTTGGGGCTGGCAGTGGTGGCAGGGGGGGCTGTAGGACATGTGCCACTCTTCCATGTGTGCTGCTCCTCAGGGAGGCAGCAGGTCCCTCAGAACTGGGAGCTACTGATGGTTTCAGGCAGAGCGTGCATTATCCACCCTGCCACCGTGACCTTTCTGCTCTGGTGGTGCCTGCAATGGCATGGCATGAGGCTGGAGCAGCCCCAGAGTCATTCCCCCACTGAGGAACCATCTAAGGAGGAGACCAATGGGCATTGTGATGGTGGGACAGGGCCGTCACCTGTAGCTGTAGTCAGGGAAGCCAAAGTGCTTTTCAGGGTGGATAGAGGAAGAGCGTGGGCTGCACTGAGTGGTCAGACAGGTCCAGTTTGCACTTATGGCTGATGGTCACGCTGACCCCACACAGCAGCAGAGACCATTAGCCCTCACATGCTATGGGCACGGCATCCCAAAGGGCATGCGCTCACCAGAGCCATGGCATCTCAATGGGCACAGGACCACTGCAGCCATGGGATCCTTGTGGGCATGACACCAGGAGCTTTTGGGCATCTCAATACAAGAAGATATAAATCTCTTAGAGAGCATCCAATGAGGGCTGTGAGGATGGTGGAGTGTCTAGATGTGAAGTCATACTTCACAGCTGAGGGCACTTGGTTTATTCAGACCTCACCAGGGGGGCTGCAGCTCCTCTTGAGAGGCAGGCACTGATCTCTGGTCCGTGAGCAGGGATAGAGCTCCAGAAGTGTTTGGACAACAAACACACACAGGGTGGGATTGTTGGGCTGTCTGGGCAAGGCCAGAAGTAGGACTTGATGAATCTTGTGAGTTCTTTCCAACTCAGGATATTCCATGCTTCTATGAAAAGAGGTGACCGGGTGCCGAGGAATAGCTCTGGAGCCCTTGGAGGATCCCAAAAAGGGGAAGAGCTTTGGGCTGGGCAGACCTGGAGTAGCACTGTGGTTGCACTGGGCTCGGTTCTCCTGATGCGAGGCAGGCAGGGGGATGCTTTGCGGGACGGTGTGCTCCTCTGTCCCCTCCCGTCACCCGGCTCACCCTGGGGGCCGTCCCGGGGTGACACCGCCGTGCTCCTGCTGCGCCTGATGTCCGCCTCATGTCCGCCTGATGTCCGCGTCCCCCGCAGTCGCTCCTCTCCTCCGGCTCCCGGGGCCCTCGGCGGGGCAGCGAGGGAGGGGCCTGAGCGGGGCCGGGGCTGCAGGAGCCGCCCCGCCCGCAGGGGGCGCTGCACGACCGGCTGGAGCCGAGCGGCTCGGCTGGGTTCGGCCGGGCCGGGCTGGGTTCGGCTGGGTTCGGCCGGGCTGGGTTCGGCTGGGTTCGGCCGGGCTGGGTTCGGCTGGGCCGGGCTGGGTTCGGCCGGGCTGGGCTGGGCCGGGCCGGGTTAGGCTGGGCCGGGCCGGGTTAGGCTGGGCCGGGCCGGGTTAGGCTGGGCTGGGTTCGGCCGGGCTGGGCCGGGCTGGGCTGGGCCAGGTTCGGCCGGGCTGGGTTCGGCTGGGCCGGGCCGGGCTGGGTTCGGCTGGGCTGGGCTGGCCAGAGTTCGAATAGATTTTTGCTTCTACTTATTAAAGCCCTGATGTCCTGGGTACTGCAAGGAAGCAACTGGAGATGTTTTATCTCTTCTGGAGGGAACTATCCTGGATGACCCCAAGACTCCTCCCAGTCACCTGGTGCTTTTGGATCTGTAATTTCGAGACCTGATATCCCGGGTAGCAGACTCAGACTACTCCAGGGAAGCTGCCTGAGATGTTTTGCTCTTTGGTAGAAAGTCTCTGTTCGAGGATCCAGCTGAGACTCCTCCCAAGCATCTTATAGAGTCTTTTCACTAATTACTGATAAATCCTGACATCCTGAGTAGTAGTCCAAGACTCCTACAAGTAAACAACCTGAGATGATTTTTCTGTTTTTGAACAAAAGTGTATCTGCTGGAATCTCCCTGCAGCTTCTCCCAGGCATCTCCCAATCTTTTCATCTGTACTATAGGCATTTGATATCCCAGGCACCAGCCGCAGACTCCTCCAGGGAAGCCGCCCAAGATGATTTTTCTCTTTGTGGAAATTGCATCTTCTAGGTTCCACATTAGGCGCCTGCCATGCATCTTCTGGAGTCTTTCTGTCTTTTATTTCAGCGCCTGAAATCCTGTGAAAAACGCCAATCACTTATTAAAAAATTTTAAAAGTTTAATAAAATGGCTATAAAATAGTAATACAAATTAGAACAATAAGAATTTGGAATCAGAGCTAGGACAATAAAGGACAATAAAAGCAAAGAACACAAAAGTTCAGATGCTTTCCTTAAAAAAAGCATGGCTTGCTAACAAAGGAATAACTCTTAAAAGTAATAGCCTTTTGCATATTCATATGTCTCATACATGATGCAGAAATTCTTTTCAAACAAAGGGTGTTCTCTGGTTATTGTCAAGTTCTCCTCCTTAATCCTGTTGGCACCTCAGAGATGAAAAGGAGGTGGAAGAAAGTTTGTCTTTTCTGATAACAAGGCAATATTTATTTTCTTAGAGCTTGTTGCTGTTATCTCTGTGCGAAGAATTTCTTTATTATCTCATCTCTTTTTTGAGCTAGTTAAAGAGTATCTTACATAGCATAGTTTCTGTTTTAACATTATGTTATAACCTAAAACTGTATTTAACACACTACATAAAAGAATTAGTACAGCATAATTTTCTAACATAACACATATAATATTCATTTTAATATTTGCGGAAAGCCAAGCATTTTTCACAATCCCAAATAGCAGCCCCAGATTTCTCCAGGGAAGGGATCCAAGATGATTCTTTTCTGTTCATGGGACCTACATCCTCAACGACCCACCCCAGACTCCTCCCAGGCATCTCCTGCAGGCTTTACACAGCTGCTTTAGTCTCCTCAGAACCCAGGAGCAGCTCAAGGCTCCTCCAAGAAAAGCAGCCTGGGATCCACCTGAGATTCCTCCCACTTCTTACAGTGCCCTGTGGTCGTGGGTAGCAGCCCCAGACTCCTCCCAGGGAGGCCTCCAAGATAATCTTTCTCTTCTGGAGGACTCTGCATCAGACAGATGCAAAATACAGCACCATGGATCATTGCAGAACTGTTGATTGTGCATAGGTCGAAGGCCCCAGAAATTAGTCTGGGAGCATTTCAAGGATCTTGGATAGTTTATGACTTCTTCTAAGACATAAAAGCCTCCTCTTCCATCAGAAGGGATGAACACTCTCAGGCTGTGGTGTGAATGTCCTGCTGTTTTTCCAGGGCTGGGGGGTTTTACTGGATAAAAAAAGCAGTATCCCACCTCCCTTCCCTGGCTCAAATCCCACCTTGCATCCCTCTCCCCCTGGGCTGTTCCCTTGTCAGCAAAGTGCTCAGGAGGATCTCTCTGCTCCACAGCCTTCCCAGCCACCAAAGGAAGGAGTCCACTAGATCCCCCTTTTCATCCTTTTTGCAGAAGGATGAAAATGGAATTCAGACATCACATTTGCCAGCCCCCTGGTGAGCCAGGACTGCTGATAGATGATAAAAAAGACCACTTACTTAAAGGACAAGATGCTTTCTTAAAGTTAAAAGAATACCTGTGCCAGTTAAAATATATTTTTCTTTAGATTTAATTAAATAATTTTACTTTATCCCCTAAAATTATTTTCCACAATGGATGCTCAACTTGCAAGTGTTGCCCATAATTCTGTAAAGGCATTTTCCAGACTGAGAAATCCAAATATCTGGTGTGCATGCTGTGGCTTCAGCCAGCACAGTCCTTCTCCTCTGCTGCCCTCACAATGACACCATCACACAGCCACTACCTGCAGGTCTCTCTTAATGATTCATCAGTCACTTTTCCTCTTTTCCTACCTGTCTCATTGCAGCCAGATTTTCTCTGCTGATTCTTATCTATAATTCAACTCATCTGCCTGTCCATTCTCCCATGTTCATGTACCCCCATTTTTGTTTGTATCTCTTCATTGCGTGTCCATCTGTGTCAGGCTGATTTACAGGTACTTTAGGGTTGGATGAAAACATTGAATTTTGGTGGCTTTTTTAAACATGGCATAGCTTTTGATACTTTTTGATTTCTCCTGATGCTGCGTCATGGTTTAGAAATGGTATTCTCCAAGGCAGTACTCCCACTAAAACCATGTGCCCCTCCCCTCTCCAACTGGAGGTACAAAAGGTAAAGATACCAGGTTGAGATAAGAACAATTCACTGGAAACAGCAAGGAGATAAGAAAACGAACTATAGCAGCAACACTGCTAATAACGAAAGGTATAAGAAATTAAATTATTACTGGGGAAAATTCCCCACTAATAGATACAACAGATGTTTTCTCAATTGGAAGCAAGCCCTTCTCAGAAGACAGTGCCTTTCCCCTGCACCCAGCAATGACATGAGGTGGTATAAAATAACATCAGGGTTCTGGACATGTCTGCTCCTTGCTAGTGCAAAAATGGCCCCTGTCCTGGCCAGAACCAGGGCACCTTGCATGCAGGTGAGCTTACAGGAAAGGCACTGGACAGAAGTAAACCCCTCACGGGACCTTCCCAGGCTGTATTCTGTTGTGCTCTGGCAGGGGTCAGTGACAGAGGAGATCTCACCAGATACAGCTTAGTCCTTGTTGCCTGAGCAGGAAAACAAGTGGCTCCAGGCTGCCCAGAAGCTACTTTGCCTCGGGGACTGTTGTGCTACCCCATGTGGGACAGTGTCGGATTCCCCTGCGGAGGCAGAGATGGATCACACTCATTTGATGCAGAACAATTTAACTTCTCAGGCCTAAACTGACAAAGAAATTAAACAGTTTCCTCTTGTGCTCATTAAAGCCATGATTCCTGGAGCCCTTCCTGGAGGACAGCCTCACCTACCATCCGGGCTCTGGCTCTATGGAGAATTTCAGGCAAGAATGAGCTCACCACAGTTTCTGGAGCTCTTGGGGGTAAATCATACACCATGTAGAGGATGAGGTGGTGTAAGAATGTTTTAACAACGTCTGCGGAGAGCTGATGGTGATAAAGCTGTTCCAGGATACCAAGGTGTCTCTGCAGACAGGTTAGAATAGAAAATCAGAGGCACAGACTTCTGGATGATAGAATGGAGGCAGACAGGGACAGGCCAGGGACAGGTGCCAGTCCCACCCGAAAGGGTGACTCTTTCTACCACCCATCAACCGGAGGGTCCCTCTGGTTGGCAGGACGTGGTGGGCACATGGAGGGCACTGACCCACCAAAGGAGAGCAGTACTAAGGCTGTGACACATGGAAGCAGCCCTTCCTCTGGAGGTGCCAGCAGCAGAAGCTCTTGGGGCTGTGAACAGGTCAGGCCTCCTCATGTGTTGCACGCCAACAGCCTCCTCTCTTAGGACAGCACTCCCAGAAACTCTGCTCTACCTGTGCTACATGCAGAGTTATAGGGATGCAGTAGGACCTAGAGACCATGACAACCCTCAGAGGGCCCCTTCACTGACTCAAAGAATAAAACAGTATCTCTCAGTCCTAAGGGCATCACCTTGCAGGTTACCAGAAGTCTGGCCCAAAGAGAAGGTTCCCACCTACTTTGTGTGAAAACTAATCCAGACCCAGAGCAATTCCCCACTCACCAGATTGCACAACTGGTGGGGTGCTGCTCAACTGAAAATCCCTGACACTGGACCCTTTGATCCTGAACCTTTACTCACCAGATGCTTTCCTGGCCAGCAAACACCTTTTCTCCAGCTTCTGTCTCCCCTATAAGTTTTCCAGAAATGGAACAGTGTTTTCAAGCCATGGAAACCACCATGTTGCTGTAAGATCAGTCAGCATCAGGTTTTGATGGCTAAATCTTCAGCCTGTCTCATGCCTGAGGTCTGTGTAACAGCCTTTCATCAAGCTGTTTCCACACTGAAATCTACTCAAAGTCATGACAAAATCAACACTGAAAATCAACCCTGAAAACGAATAGTTTCAAGCTTTGGTTACTGCCTAGAAACAAACACTTAAACAAATAAGCCAAAATCTCTTTTCTTGATCACCAGGATGGTGCTTCTTTATTTGCATTGCTTGCTTCTCATAGGGTTGAAGGAATCATCATGTACAGCTGTAGAAAGATCAGGAGAAACAAAAAGCAGAATACTTCCAAAAGCAGCACATGCTGATGTTAGCCAGATGAGCAGCAGAAGTTCCCAGCATGTCAAATGCAGCTTCTCAGTATACCCAGATAACAGAACAGGGAAGGATGGGGGTGGGGAATAAACAGTCTGGTCTCAGACTGGAAGAAATCCTCAAGCCATTAAGTGCTGAGGTTGGGAAGGTGAAGAACTGGGCAGGAATTGTAACACACGCAGACGAGAAGGGGAAGAACAGCAAAGCCAGTCTGTCTCAGAGACGGGAGGCAAGAACCTCTGGGAGAGGTGCCTCTACCTGAGAGGCGCCAGAAAGGAGACTCAAAACCTGAACATGACTGCCAGCCTAGGAAGAGCCCAGGAAGTGTGGTAGTGATGGAAAGCCTGGCATTCCTCACCTTGGGTGTCATCACAGGGCATCTGGAAGCCTCACAGACAAGGCGAATGCTGGCATCATGGGGTCTGGCTGTTGGACCATTTCCTGAGACTAGGGATTTCACACATCAAAGTGAAAATAACCACTACAACTGTCTAGAGGTGGAAAATTTACACAGTTCCCACCCCTGGCCCCTCTGCCACAGTCATCACACAGCAACTGGCCACGTCCAGCCCTCTGGTGTTCAGGACATGCCTTTGTTACACTTCCAGAACACAATAAATGTGTGCCAGCAGCACAGCCTCAAGGGTATCTTTGCAAATAAACAAAGCTATCTTTCCAGAAGCCATTTGTGCTGCCAGAATGGCAGTGAGCTGTAATGACCACAACACACACCCAGACGGGCAAGGAATCTGAATCCTTTATTCAAAGAAATGAGCTGGCTTTATACACTTTTTCAAGGCACAGTGTTTCCTTACACGGTAATTTTCACTATGTGACCTATCCCATGTTGCCACATCAGCAAGAAGGATATTTTCTAAATATCCTTCTATGGGGTGATCCTGTGCTGTTCACCTGTCAGCTTCCAGCAGGCTCCTCTCTGCCGGACTCTGCCATGTGGCACCTCCTCCTCCTAAGGTGAGGCAGAGAAAAGCCTCTCTGCGCTGCCATGTGCTTCTGCAGGCACGTCCCACAGCTGAACTCCATCCCATCTCTTCCCACTGTGAGCCCCTGTTAACACTGGAAGTTCAGGAAAGCTCTTTCTCCCTTTCCAAGTGGACCAACTGTGCTGTTTCTTTTGCTTCTGCCTCAGGCTGCAAATACAATTGTCTCTTCAGGCTGTGAGACAAAATGATGGAAGCAGGTACCATACTGTAGCCTTGCATGTCCTCCTCTTGAAAAACAGAGACTGCTGTTAGTTAAAGGAAAAAGAAGAGTGGAGAAACAAAAATTATTATTATTACTATTGTTATTGTTATTGTTATTGTTATTATTTTAAGTAGCAATTGTAAAGGTCTGTCCTTCCATCATTCTCACCTTCAGAAGCTTCCAAATTTTTAACCGCTAATCTCATTTCCCTCTTCTTTCTTTTCTCCTTCTTTTTATTTCCTGCTGACTTGTAATATTACCCCTTGGCCCCACTAGTAAGGTGCTGGGAGGGAAATGACTGAGAGGTATCTTCTCCATGATAGATTTATTCCTTCAGCAAGAGCTGTCTTTGGACCAGGGCTGTTACAACCTATCCCCAAAGGCAATGGTAACCCAGGTTCTCGTTACTAGATTCTTTGGAGCAGATCAGAGTGAAATGACACTGAATGACTGGTGTCTGTGTAAATATACACAAGTAGGGTTTATTGTAGAAAAATGTGATTGCACAGTGTTATGGATGAGTAATGAGATAGTTGGCTCTCACAACTAAGGGGTGAACATTACAGGTATGTTAAGAGAAGTTTTACAGATGTATAATTATGTTTCTGCAATGTGCTCCCCCAGTATTGTTATCACAGAACAGCCTGGGTATTCCAAACACTTGGGAGGGTGGGCTTGTTACTATGGTAACACCTGACCTCCAATCAGAATGTAGGAAAGTGATCTCCACCACTGGACAGCAAGGAAGGAGTTGACTGACAAGGCTCTAGGAGAGGCTAGAGGTATAAAAGGCAGAGCATCCATTCTGAAGATGAGCCACGTGGCTGGTAGTCATGGTGGAGCTCCTGGTGCTGTAATTTTTCCTTATTTGGTCCTTTTGTTGTATTTTTTTGCTAAAGTTTAATAAATCTAAAATTTTAGGAAGTGAGCTGTTGTTTCTCACAGTACAGGCAAGTAGGTATGCAGTCGTTTTTGTTGTTATCTACAGTAATCTGACAAGAGTAGGAAGATCTCATACCCAAAGGCCTCAAGACAGACTTGGTCTTTTCAGATCAGAGACTGGCCATTACACATCCAAAAGCTCTCCTCCTCCATTTTAACAAAGCACCCTAGCATCTCCACAAATGGAAGAATATTTTGAGTCATCATCCCTTCACAGTTCAGTCTTTCACAAGGAGCCTCCTGGTATCTGGGATGCAGGATGACAGAGGAACGTTCTGCTCAATCCTGGACTTGTCTGTACTCCCAATGCCCTTTCAAACCACAGTGCTTTTGATTAGTCCCCAGACCACCTGATGCTGCCTCCCTCCCCACCAACCCTTACCCTGGGGCTCTGAGCATTATCTGCAGAGGAGAAACCCCCACTAGCAGTCCAGAAGGAGCCCCAAGCCTCTGGCCATCCCAGCACCCACCTGGGACACAGCAGGAAGCTGGGCATGCTTATAAGGTAGATTTTCCACCTCTGACAGCAATGCTAATTAGTTTCTTGAATGTCCCTTCTTCTTTGTACCTTAACTAGCCACCTTTGGAGTCCTGCTTGTGTCAAAAAGGCAGGGCAAGACAGAAGAGCAAGATGGAAGAGGTGGCACCAGCTCTCTAACCAAAGGGCAGGTGGCCCATCTCCAAGGCAGTTCAGCACATGTTACAGTGAATTTGGGGCAAAGGGACACTCTGGCTTCCAAGCAAACAGTCACATCCAGTGCTGGCAGGTTCTCTGGCACAACTTCCTTAGCAGGGATGGAACTGGAGGTGGCTATAGGCGAGCTTAGGCTCTGCTGCGGGCTTGGTGGGCAGGAGACTGGTGCCCAGGGTGGGGTGGCAGTCCTGAATATCCATGTCCTTCCAGCAGGTAGAGGGCTGCCACTGGTTTGGGGGTGACCCCCAGGCAGGTGTATTTGTGCCTCAAGCTGATCAAGAGTAGGGCCAGCACGGGACCCAGTCCCTGCTGTGGGCCCTGTTACATGGTCAGGGAATAGTCTCTGCAGGGTCCATGAGGAGAGCTGTCCCATGGTGCTGCCAGGGCTCTCCTGGCCCAGCCAGAGCTGCATCTGGGAGAATGCCCGTGGAGGGGATGCCCAGCCAGCTGGCATCCCCACAGGCATGGGATATGATCCCACATCAGGCAGGGATGTGACTGTGTCAGGATCGTCCTAATCAGAGACTCTGCGTCAGAGCCCCTGGCTCTGCTCCTGCTCAGCAGCACAGGGCCACAGAACTCGCACTGCTGAACCTGGGACCTGCTCCTGGGGGCACTGGGGACTTGTCCAGCTGCAGGTGGGGAAGGAGGATGAGTTGGGCTGGGATGAGACATAGCACAGAGCACCCTGGGTGTCCCAGGTCTGCAGTCCTTTTTTCCTGAGGGGCAGCATTTCCTGGTGGATGCTGGAGGCCAGGATTGTGCTGCAGAGATGGCATCACAGGTGTGAAGGAGACCTCAAACCTGCCAAAGGAAGGCTGGGGCTCGATCTTGACAGGAAATACGGGTGCTAATGTCTTGAAAACGACTTGATGGGTGAGGGTCTTTTAAGGAGAAATAGTGTTAATGTCTCTACATCAAGCTGCAAGTCTGTTGCAGAACTCAGACATTTGAACTTCCAAACTTTGGGGGAAAATGTCAATACATACTCAAGGAGGGATATGTGGTAGGCAGCTCAGGAAGGCTGTACCTTCCTAGGTCCTCAGCCAATGGGGAAGGGAAGAGGGTTACATGCGGCCAAGAGTTTAGAATAAAAGGAGGCAGCATCCTCCTAAACCAGGAAACTGCACAGGGTTATGTCCCAGTGGACTCTCTTTACTCGAATAAAGTTGCAGGACTCCTCTACGGACAATGGCTTTTCATAGTGTGGCTTTTCTGCACAATCCTCAGCTGCCAGAGCATCTCCTTCTTTTCTCTTTCTGCCCCACACAGCTCCCTGCTCCACCTGTGTTCTGGGCCAGCTGGGGCTGCCTCCCTCTGCGCCAGCTCCCCACAGACACCTGCACTGGCTGCTGCTGCTGCTGCTCCTCCCTTTCGGGTTCTAGAACACTTTGGGTTCCAGTGGGAGCCCAGAGCTTCAGAGAAGCTGGCCTTTAACTTGTGACAAGTCTTGCCACAGCATACAAAGCATCTCAAGTCGACGCTAACTTTGGTGCCTAATGACAGTCCCCTGATGGTGGCCCTGGTAGCTCATCCTTTCCTCTCCCAAACTGCAGTGATGCCAGCTTTCCTGTTCTTGGTTTAGTTATCCTTCTTTCAAAGATTCCCAGAGATTTTTTTCATTCGTCCACTATGCACACAGTGATTCCTGGAGAGCTGCAGAAATGCAAGAGCAGCAGCAGTAGTCTCCTCTGGGGATTTTAGAGGGAACAGCCTCTCAGACAGCTGTTCTGAGCCTTCCTGCAGCCAGGTTTTACTCCTAAAAATGACACAACTGAAAAGCTCCAATGATCAGTGACCTAGCTGAGCAGTGATCAAAAAAAGCAACACTCTTTATCCCACTGAAGCCTAATAGTGATGTTTGTTGGAAAAATAGCATCCCAATAAGTTCTCTTGTGCCAAACACAAAATTTCTGGTACTGAAAAAGAAGCTTCTGATTAACCAAATAAAAATGTAAACAAGCAATGAGAGTGGACACTGCTCTGCCTTCTTGGGGCAGGAAGCCAGAATGTCCCTCTGTTCTGTAAAGGACATCCTTCTCACTAAAATGAAGAGCTCTGGAATGCACCACAAGGCAGTCAGTGCTCACCAGGCTCTGACAGCAGTTCAGCCTGGGCAGCTCAGCTCAGATGAGTGCTTGCACTACTTCAGTGCTCCCAAGAAGCATCTGGACCCCATTTGCCCCTCAGGAAATGTATATAGATCCCAAACAGCATCCTTATTTTGGGGAAAAAAATATGTTGAGCTTCAGGCAATGGGAGGCAATGGGATACAGGCAATGGGAAGTTGTTAAGCTTCTGGAAAAACAACTTGCATTTTATTATCCAAAAGCACTCTAGAGTGCAAGCAGAGACAGGAGGCAAAGTGAATGTCGAGTCCCATAAACCCTGCTCCATCCCGAGAGAACTTCTGTGGTGCTATGTCCAGGCTGGCACTCCAGGTAAACACATAAAGAACATCACTGACACACAGAAGTAAATCAAGTGCAGGCAACCAGGATTGCTGGGGCTGGAAGTAAGGGATGCATGAGGGGAGGAGGAACTCCGTTTGTTCATTCTGGAGTATCAAAGGCATTGAGGATCCTAGTTGCTACATTCAGAAGCATCTGCCTAATGAGAAGATGCCAAGGGGACGGTGCTGGGTCCTTAGAGGTGCATGGTGATAGGACAAGTGTTGATGGGCACACAATAGAACATAGGGAATTCCAGCTGGGTACACAAGAGAAAAAAACTACCATGAGATGGCTGAGGTGCTGGAACAGGGCCCAGAGAGTCTGTGGGATCTCCATCCCTGGAGACACTAGAAGCTCAACTAGAGGAGAACCTGAGCAACCACTCCTAATGGAATCTGTTTGGAGTGGGAGGCTGCTCTGGAGACCTCTGAAGGTCCTTTGCCATCTACATTATTCTGTGATACACCGAGCAGCAGTGATAGCACAGATTTGGCAAGAAAACTTGCAATAGACACCAGTAAAACCAAGTGGGTGACCACAGCCCTGCCCACAGCTGATACCAGGTGAAACATCCCATAAGAAAGGGAGAGGAGGACAGAGGGTTGGTGTGCTAGAAGGCAACTGACAAACCCAGCCCACTCTCCAGATTTTTTATTGTACTCCATACCTTTGTGTGGGAGAAGAGGTTTATTTAGGTGTGTTTGGAAGATAACTTGTAGGAGTATACTAAGTGCACAGAGCAGATGTCTTCACTCCAACTCACCCTGAGCAGTTCTGGCAAAGTGCAGACAGTCTGTCCATTGTCCCCAGGCTGCTGGGGGCAGGCTGTGGAGTCCCCTCACGGCCTCCTTCCACAGTCCATCCAGCTTTTCCAACTGCTGGGCCTTATCCGGCAGGATAATGCACTTGGTGAGGCAATTGGAGAACAAAGGACAAGCAGGAAGTGTATTGCTGGAAGGTTCAAAGCAGTGGCAGTGAAAAACTGTCCAGCTTGCAGAGATTTTAGTGCACATAGGCACAGATTTGCTCATCTCTCTGCAACTCTGACAATCCACCAGGTAGGGTCTGTGTTTCCAAACAGCTTCTTCACAAAGTAAGTGGATTAGCTTGGAAGGGACCTCTGGAGGTCTTTGCTCCAAGCCCCGTTTCTCAAAGCAGGGCCTTCAGCTCTGACGCGACAGCACGGCTGGGTGCCATTCCCTGGCAGAACGCAGAGCTGTGGGCTCCCACCCAGCGGACAGGCCGCGCCGCCAGGAGCTCCCGCACCCCGCAGGCACAGGGAGCCAGCTCCGTCCGGGCCGCGCTCCCCTCCGCACCCCGCAGGCACAGGGAGCCAGCTCCGCCCGGGCCGCGCTTTACTCCGCACCCCGCAGGCACAGGGAGCCAGCTCCGCCCGGGCCGCGCTTTACTCCGCACCCCGCAGGCACAGGGAGCCAGCTCCGCCCGGGCCGCGCTCCGCTCCCGCTCCCTCAGCAGCGCCGGCGGCTGCAGGAGCCTCCCGGCCCGCAGGGGGCGCTGCACGACGGCATCGAGCGGCTCCAGCGGCTGGGCCGGGCCCAGCTCGGGCAGTGGCTCATCGCCATTTCGTGGTCAGGAGGGAGCCTTGTCGCGGCGGGAGGGAGTGCTGTCCCCTGGACAGACTGGCACAGGTGCCCGGGGGCTTTTCGCTTCTCCCGCAGCTCTGAGCACGACCGCGCGACAGCGGGCCTTGGAGCCACTTTGGCGATGGATTCCCCGCTGTGGCAGGGCCGGGAGTCCAGCTGTGGCTTCCATCCCTCCGTCTCTCCTCCCTGTGCCAGGTTGGCCAGTGAACTCCAGTTCCGAGAATCTCCATGAATGAGGTCACCTGGGGGATTTCTGTCCTGTGCAGAATGTGGCTGACATGGTCCCGTCTGGAGGGACGCTCTGCCAGGAAGGAGTCACCACTTTCTGCCAGGACATGCCTGCAATGAAAGCGCAGCACTCTCTGCCAGAGCTTGTGGTTTGTGCCTCAGTCACCACCTCGGGTCCTCAGTTTGAGGACCTGATAGGTTACATCATCACGAACTGGAATGTGAGTGGAATCAAATCTGCTTACAGCTTCTCCTGTGTTCTGCAACAGAACTCAGAAAGCCTATGTCCCTGCATAACCCTGAAGTACATCTTTGCAGGTGGAGGTGCATGGCAATGCATGAGGGACTCCTCCTGTGTTTTAATTTGTGCTTTCCAAGAAAAACGGCCAGTTCTGCTTTGACCATAATGTGAATCCAAAAGAAATTGATGAAAATCTGCCCTTTTCCCTTCCTGGAGAACCTCTGGCCACAGGGCACAGGAAAGGTGACTATCAGCCTCAAGAATGCATCATGAGGTAACTGTGCATGTGGTGTGGCCATATGGTAGAGGCAGTCTGAAGCTTGAGAGCCTGTGAAGCTGTTCTGGCGCTCCAAAATGACTGACATGGACACAAGGATGAATTAAAGCAAAGTTGTAGGTGCTATGAGTATCCAAAACCAAAAACATGTAGCCTCCTGACCAGCACTGCTCCTTCTTCAGGGATGCTCCAGGGACAGCTTTCTGGAAGAGCAGCTGGATTTGCTATTTAACTTGGTGGTTTTCTAGACCAGATCCACTCCCCAGTCTGCTGGGCTCCCTGGGCTCCTGCTGCTCACAAAACTTTGGTGCTTCTGCAGAGTCACCATTCCTGATGGCTGTACTGGACCAGGCATAGGCATGTTTTGTCTCAATCATTCTGATTTACAACAGGAAAGATATGACTGTAGGAGAGAGTCCCATGGAGGTTGGGCAGTGCATTCTTAGCCAGTTTCCTTCTCCCCCCTGGGTTTCATGCTCAGTTCCCTCCTCCAACGCACTTCCTGCAGGAGGGCTGAAATGGCTGGCTGTGCATGCATGAACAAAACAGCACAAAGAGTCAAGTTTACAAAAAGCTTTCTACCAGGTTAACTAGAAAATAAAGTGGATTAGGCCTACTCATTCTCTTTCCCTCCTTTTCTTTTTCACTTTCTTTGTCTCACAACCCCAGCTCTGGACCACCCATGCAGCAAGACCAAGATGGGATCTGCATACTGATTATAATCTTTGTTCTCTTTCTCCCTCTTCTGTGTTTATTCCTCTCCTGGGCAAAGCACACTTACCATATTCCACCCCATACTCTGCACTGGACTTTGTTGTGCAAGTGGGAAGTTTATGGAAACGTGTTGTGTGACTTGTTAGGCAGCACCCTGTGGGAGTGTGTTATAAGAATTTACAGGCTTGTTGGCCAAGACCTTTTGAGTCTAAGCAGTGGGCTGGTTGCCAGAGTTACGGTGACTGTACAATGAAACATAGGAGTTCCTGACATGTGACCAGTGGCTTTGTTCAACCTGGTAAGAATTTGTGCTGAACATCATTCCCCTGACCAGTGGGTCATGACAACAGCAGCACAGGCCCAGGCTACCATCTTTGGCCAGGGGACAAGGAAGTTCCCAAGTCCCAGTTGCCTTTGCAGAATCCCTTGTGTCAGCAGCATGCCATGTCTCCAGGACTCACTCCATGAATTGCTGCTCTGTGTAACTACCCTTCTTTGTTACCACTGACAACCTTTAACAGCCTGGGACACAGCTGGCCTCATCCTGCTGCTGGCTGACATCTGCAGAGGCTCTGTGGTGTGACTCTTCCTGAGGCTGGCCCTCCATAGAAATTGCTGTAATTCTTACCTTGTGTCTAGGCTGGACTACAAATGACAGCCAGGACAGCAATTTCATTGAACTAAGCCAGGAGAAGCCCAGACTCAGTTGCACCAGACTCAGCTCCAGTGGGAAGGAGAAATTCACTGGGGCCCAAGGCCATCTGACATTAGCTGCTTCCTTTACCAAAACCAGGGAAACTGGCTTTACTGGGAGATGTGGGGAGTTCAAGGAGGAATCATCAAGTTTTTAAGCTTGAGATGCACTCATACCCCTTTGCTGAGCCATACAGTGATGTGGGCATGGTGTGGAGGCTGCAGGCCAAGGGGCACAGGCTGCAGCCCTGCCAGTCCCCATGGGGTGGTCAGGGCGGAGCTGGCTGTGTGCCACCCTGCTCTGCCACCTGGGAGTAACAAGCACACAGGAGCTGTGGCTTGTTCACCTGACTTTGCAGTAAATGATTCACCCAGTGCCGTACACACTTCTGCTGCAGGCGCCCAAACCTTCCCAGCATTTGTCACAGGTAGAGCTCAGTCACATCTGTTGCACACCATGGGAAGGAAATCAGAAGCATGTGGGAATTTTTTCTCTTGTCAAGCTGCTTTGGTCCCTTCATCTCATTTCCAAAGAGATGATAATACCAGCCCACAGTTTTCCTTGGACATTGAAAGAAAAGTAACTGGGCTTTCCAGAAATGCCTCAACCCCATGAACTTTCCTCTCCCCAGCGTGCTAGCCCCCAGCTCCTGCCAAGCCCCCACCCATGCTGGGAAAGGAGTCCCTGCTCTGAGTTGCTGCCCCTCCTGCTCTTGGTAAGCCCAGCTCCTGCTGATTCATCACGTATGTGACCTTCACCTGGAGTGCACTGATATGCACCAGTCAGGTACTACTCCTTGCAGAGCTGCTTCCTCCTGGGTAGTTCCCATAATTTAAAGGGACATGTTCACCAGGGCAGTAAAACCAGGTGCACTGATCACAATGGCATGGGGAAATGCCTAGGGACTAAGGGAAAACAGAAAATGGTAGTCATTTTCTCCTGCCATCAGTAGGAGGAAAGTACCATCCTCTCACAAGGAACCTCTGTGCCTTGTGGTAGTTTTGGGGTGGTTTTCTTTGTGTTCCTTAAGTCTTGGAGAAAATACTCTCCTTGTATTTTCCTATAGGACAAGGCTAGTTATTTCCTGCTGGAAGCAAGGTGCAACTCCTTGCTGAGGGTGGAGGTTTTCTAGTCCCTGGCTCAATCAGGGTCACCCAGACAAGGCTGCCCAGGGCCTTCAGAATGCTCTATGACTCTTGGAAAAAACCTTGAGGAGGCTGCAGCTGTGGCTGAGGACCCAGAGCAGGAGATGGCTCCTGTGAGCTGCAGGACCCACAGATGTGCAGAGCCTGACCACCTCCATTGTCCCTACGGCCCAGCCTCATACTGAAAATAGCTGATGGAGCCAGCTCTGCTTCTGCAATGAGAATCTGGCAAGAGAAAAGTCTTCCCCTGTAGTCCCTTTCCCCTATAAAATTAGACTATATCCTAGAGGGATGTCTCTTTCCTTGAAGAAATCTGGGCAGATGCTACATGATGACAACCAGCACAGCCTTCACAGAGGCTGGGGCCAGGCACTGGGTAGCCTGTGCACCCATGGGCACCAGTGCCACCCCAGCCTGAACCGGTGCTCTCCCTAGAGCCAGGACTGCTGGGTGCAGGTGAGTTAAGCCCACCATCCTGGCCTCTGGCCCCACAGGGTAGCCAGGGAGCAGGCAAATGCCACAAAAGCAGCAAAAGTGCCTTACTCCCACCACATCCCAGTGTTGCCATCTCCATCAGGTTGATGGAAAGCCTGAGTAGCCTGATGCAGCAGGCTGGGGCACTTCTGGCTGCTGTGTGATGAGGGTCCCAAGTCACACCAGTGGGAGAGGGTAGCATCGTGTGGTGTCTTGGTGCCACAAGGGGATGGGATCCAGATGGGACCAAGATGTCACATGGGACCACAGCTTGACCCAGGCTCTCCTAGGCAGACAGGTGGTGGCTGTGTTGGCTGCCAGCCTGGGGAGTGCCCACCAACCAGCATGGTGTGGAGGGACATGTGGATGCATGCCAGAGTCCCCAGGAGCCTTCAAGGGTCTCCCTGGGTCTGCAAAATACTTGAACTGATAATCTCAAGTCAGGCGTGGAATAACTCCTTTGCTCATTCCAACTTGAATTCTGTCTTCCAACCTTCACAAGACATTTTTTCTCATGAAGTTGTTTCCCTGTCCTGCCTTTCATGTCCTGCCTGTCCTGCCATGGATGCCCTGGATGCTCTATTGCTCCCTTCCACAAAGCTGTAAGTTCCAGCTTAGATCAGTAAAAAGCAGATAGGCTTGTATCCAGTGCTGCAGCAATTCCTTTTCCAGAAGGCAGAGCTGTGCATCTCCTCCAAGGGTGCCTGTCCCCAGGTGACACGAGCAGGCCAGCAGCATGCATGATGCACACACAATGGGGAGCCAGTGCTGCTGCTGGCTGGGGCGAAGGGCAAGGCTGGACATGGGGACATCTGGGGGTGTGTCAGCACTGAGATACGGGTGAGGCTCCAGGTCTGGCAGCCACTCACACAGTCTGTTCATCCAGCCCCTGCCTGCAGCATGTCTCTATAGGAGGCATCACCCCAATGCCCATGCTGGCCTGAGGAGTGCAAAAGGAGAAGAAATTAGTCCAGCCATGACTCAGCGTTCAGGGCAGATGAAGCCTGATTCCTCCTCTTCTTCAGCCCAAGTAAGCCTAGCTCCAGTCCTGACCAGCTCAGCAGCCTTTACTAGCCTCACTCCAGCATGGGATCTTTCTTGGACTGGGAAGCCCCAAATGGAACATAGCGTGCAGAACAAGGGGGGAAAGAATTGCTTCACCAGCCCATTTCTGCACTCTTGCTGACCCAGGCTAGGACCCCCTCCCTGCATGGACCATGACTGCTGGCATCTTCACCAGAGCTCAGTTCTCCCCCGCTGCAGGCTCAGCCCCGAGTCCTTGGGAGCTGAGCCGCACGCTGGCCTTGTCTACAGCCTTGAGCCACGTCAGTGGGGCTGGGTGCAGGCTTGGCAGTGCTGCCTGTTGAGCTGGGCAGCCCAGGGCTCAGCCCCATGTCCTCACTGCCCAGCCAGACACCAGCCTTGTGCCAGCAGCTGGCAGCAGGGCAGTAGCTGCATGATTACACAGTGGGGAGGTCTGCTGCAGGGCCAGCCCTGTAAGCCACTAGTTGCTTGGGCGTTGAAGGCCAGAGCATTAGGCGTCCCTCCTTATCCCCTGTTATCTTCCAGACAAACCCAAACTGGGTTTTCTGTCTCTCACACAGTCATTCACTTGTCAGCCAAGGCTGTCCTGTGCTGCCCCATGGATCCCTCCCTGTGGGGCCCCACAGGGCTGACAACACAGCCCGGGCACAGGGCAGCCCCGGGGTGCTGGGCATGAGGGGTCACAAAGCATGCACAGGGGGCACTGGGACAGGAACACAGCGCAGTGTGGCAGAGCCCATGGCAGGAGGACTCTGTGGATCCCTATGGGTGGAAAGCTGGTTCTCCCACATCTGGGGTACTCCCGAGCAGAGCCCTTCTCCAGCCTTGGCATGCCAGTTCTGCCAGCCCTCATCCAGCTTCATGAACACAGCTCCCAGGACATGTGACATGTGGGGTGATGTCATGGGTGGCACACAGCAGCCCTATCATAGCCATGGGGTGGACTGTGCTCTTTCTGCAGTGCATTGCTGTCAGGGAAATCCTGATAAGGTGAGATAAGCCCACACTGCCAAGCACCATCCATCAGGCCCCAGTGTCTCCTAGTTAGGGTTAGGGCACATGGGGATCCACAGACCACCTCCCCTGCCCCCCCCAGAAACCCAGCAGGGCAGAGCATCAGCCTGGACACAGACATGACTCCAGACTAGCCATGGAAGAAAAAAACACACCAGAGGAACCTTCCCTTCCCTTCCCTTCCCTTCCCTTCCCTTCCCTTCCCTTCCCTTCCCTTCCCTTCCCTTCCCTTCCCTTCCCTTCCCTTCCCTTCCCTTCCCTTCCCTTCCCTTCCCTTCCCTTCCCTTCCCTTCCCTTCCCTTCCCGCCGAGAGGTGCATCTGGACTGCAGTGGGCCAATTCTCCATAGCGGGGCCAGCATCCTTTTGGGATGCAGCAGTGATGCAGCAGGATTCCCAGACACACTAGCCACCCTAAACAACACTTCCCTGGGGCACTGGGGCTCTGGGATAGGTGGAGGGATAAGCTCTGCCCCACAGTCCAGCTACCCTCCCAAGGTATTTCCAGGGTAGAGAGATCCTGATTCACAGGGGGATATTGTACCAGCATAAATTGTGCCACCAGCTGGAAAGCAGCACCGCAGGGATCCTTGGGATCCTGCTGGGCACCAGCTGAGCAGAAGGCAGGAATGTGTCCTCATGGCACGAGGCAAAGGCAGGCAGGGAGCGCCAATGGGGAGGCTGTGCTGCTCCAGCTGGGATAACCTGGGTGAGGCACAGCCATGCTGGGGTGAGTCCAGCAAAGTGCCGTGATGGTGGTGGAGCGACTGGAGCACCTGTACTGTGTGGAGTGGCTGCAGGAGCAGGGTCTGCTGAGGCTGGAGCAGAGGAATTTTCAGGGATCCTGCTAATACACAGGCAGGGAGGGTGCAAGGAGATGAGAGTTCGTCTCTTCCCAGTGATGTCCAGTACTGGAAGAAAATGCAATAAGCACAAACTAGGACATGGCAGGTTCCTTTGAATATCAAGAAACATCTTTGTACTGTGAGAGTCACGCCTCAGTACAGGTCACAGGAGGAGTTGCCCTGGGGGCTGTGGTGGCTCTGTCTCAGGGATCCTCAGCTCTCAAACAGGCGTGATCCTGGGCCACGGGCAGCTTCTGCAGGGGCTGGACAGGACAGTGCTCTGTGTCCTGACTGCACACAGTGGACACTTGAGCAGGGACATGGCTACAGGCTGTGCAGGGCACACACATGGTTGGGCAGGCACGGCACATGGGCATACACTCACACACGAGTGTACACGTGTGCTCAAGGTGAGCGTGCAGGCACCTGTGCACATCTGCACACACACCTGCATCCAGGCTCGTGCACGTGAGAGCACACCCGTGAGTGCCCAGGGAGAGAGCGCGTGCGGCAGGCTGCGTGTAGCAGGGGGTGCCCGGGATGGGGGCTGCGCCGGACGGGGCGGTGCCCGGTATCAGGAGCCAGGGTCGGGGGCCCCGGCTGCGCCCCGGGATGGGGGGTGCCCGGGATGGGGGCTGCGCCGGACGGGGCGGTGCCCGGGGTGAGGAGCCAGGGTCGGGGGCCCCGGCTGCGTCCCGGGATGGGGGGTGCCCGGGATGGGGGCTGCGCCGGACGGGGGCGGTGCCCGGTATCAGGAGCCAGGGTCGGGGGCCCGGCTGCGTCCCGCCGCTCTGCCCGGGGCGGGGCGGGGCCTGCGCGGCGCGGGCCAATCAGCGACGTGCTCGCAGTCGGGCGCGGCGTTAAAGCCGGGCGCGGTGGGGGGGCGGAGTGGCGCTCGGCATGTGGGGGCGCGCGGTTGTGGCCTGCGCGGCACTGTGCGCATGCGCGCGCGCTTGGCTCGGCGGGTCGGTGTGCGCGCGGGAGGCGGTGGGCACGGGCGGCGCGCGGTACGTGGCGTTCCTGAGCGCCGGCTCCGCCGCCGGACCCGCGCTGGTCGAGAGCGTCTGGGCTGCCCCCGGCCGCCTCCGCGCCTGCTGGGCCCGCCGCGATCCGCGCCTCGCCCGCGCCTTCCGTGCCGCCTGCCTGCAACACCCGCCTGCCGCGCCCGGGGCTGCGCTGCGCGGGGCCCTGTCCGCGCTGTGGCGGCGTCGTGCCGCCTGCACCGACCCCGTGCCGCCGGGACCGCAACGCCGCCGCCGCCGGGGCTGGACGCTGCCAGGAACGCTGTGGTGCGGCGCGGGGAACTCGGCGGGGAACTGGAGCGAGCTGGGTACGGAGCGGCGGGAGGCGGCGGGAGCACCCGTTCTCCCTCCGGCTCATCGGCGCCTCCGCAGGGCTCTTCCGCGGCCCCGACCGGTGCTGTCGGGAGCATGACCAGTGCTGGGCGCAGATCACGGCGCTGCAGTTCAATTACGGCATCCGCAACTATCGCCTGCACACCGTGTCCCACTGCGATTGCGACACCAGGTGAGCTCAGGGCGTGAGGAAACGGGGAGCTTGCGGGCCCGCCTTCCTCACCGGTCCCTGCCCCCAGGTTCCGGCAGTGCCTGCTCGCCATCAACGACACCGTTTCCAACATCATCGGCGTCACATTTTTCAACCTGTTGGAGGTGCCGTGCTTTGTGCTGGAAGAGAGCGAGGAGTGCATCCAGTGGCACTGGTGGGGCAGGTGAGTTCCCGGGGGTGCCCCGGCCCTCAGCGTTTCCTGCCCAGCTGTCTACTCGGGCACTGACTCGGTTGGTGTGCAGGACCTCACAACACGTGCTGTCCCCAGGTGTGAGCGTTATGGAGTAGTGCCTCTGGCCAGGATGGTGCAGCAGAATCAGTACCACCCCAGTCTACCAGCAGAGGAGAGGGGCAGCCCCACTGTGCAGCCCCCGGGCAAGGGAAGGAATTTCTCTAGAACAGGGCGTAAGCGGTTTCGACAGGAACTGAGGGCAAAGTCTGGGCGCCGCCAGGCACGGAGACCTGAGACAGCCCAGCAGCCACAGGGCCCAGGTACCCCTGCGTCGGCCAGGGACAAGGCTGAGCTCACAACCAGGCACCCAGCAGTGCGGTGGGGGCTAGAGCCTGGCCGTGCAACAGCATCCACAGTGTCAGGACAGGATTTGCTTGGACCAGAGCAAGGAGCTGGAATCTCAGCACATCCTCTGTGTGGCAGCCTTGGACCCAGCCCAGCCACAGCGCAGTGTGGAGTCACCCCCGTACCAGCTGTGAAGGGGCGCAGGCAGCAGGGTGAGCTGGTACTGTGGGCAGCACGTGCACACCGCAGCTGGGGTGGCCCAAGGCCTCAGGCTGGTGGGGTCATGTGCTGGGGGTGCCCATTACCTCCCCACTGTCCTCAGGCCCGGGCAGGGGGTGCAGGTGCAGCAAGCACCTGCGTAAGTGTGAGCACCAGATTGCACCCCATGAGGTGAGGTACCAGCTGCACAACACGGACAGCCGGACACTCTTCCACTGCAACTGCACGCGCAGGTGTGAGTCCAGGAGGAAAAGGCCACTGTGTGCATACAGTTGGGGATCAGAGGAGGTGGGATGCTTGCCCTGGCCAGCACCTGGTGACATGTGCCCTTCTGTGCCTGCAGGCTGGCACGGTGCCTCCACAGGGCAAGGGACTGCAGCAACATGGACGTGGCTGTCCTGGCTGACCGCATCACCATGGACTGCTTTGTGCTAGAGCTGCCTGCTGCCTGCAGCCCAGGCAGGGGGTCACAGCACAGGTAAGTGGGGAAGAGGCCAGGGCCTGGGTGGGGCAGGAAACCAGTAGTGCAAGCATTGGCCCCTGCTACGCTGTGCCACTACTAAGCTGCAGGGCAGGAGCAGTGGGTGGTGGTGCTGCAGGGTTAGAGTGATGCTCACAGCTTTGCTTTTCCAGCAGCTGTACCATGATGACCAGGGCTGTGCTTGTACCGGCGCAGCAGCTCAAAAAGATTCTAAGACGCTGGGGCCCTCTGCGTGTGAGCTCCAAGGCCAAGCATCTACACTGGAAGACACATGCCAGGGGAGGTACCCTCTGTGAGCAGTGCCAGCATCTGGTTGTAGAGCAGACACGAGCTTAGCCCCACACAGTGCTTTGATGACACCCAAGCAGCGCTGCCTTGGGGCAGAAAATGTGCTGTGCAGCAGCTGGGACCTGCTTGGGGTCTGGTCCTCAAGTCAAAGGATGGCACTGAGCATGGCTGTTGGCATGACAGCATGGAGCTGGGGACCACAGCCAGAGCAGGCAGAGGGACTGACAAGCCTCTCAAGGAGTATCATTATCATCCATGAGTATCAAAAGCAAGGGGAAAGAAATAGGAGGGCTCAGCAAAGAGGAAACTCATTGTCCTTCCCTGGTGTGCTCTGGGGCAGGGAGGATGGCAGGGCACCCCAACCCTAGATTGGTGACCCTTCAACTGGGGGGCCTGAGCAGTGAGGTGTAATCCTGACCCTCTTGCAGGGTAGGAGGGTTGAGGTCAGTACCTGAATGCAGCAGAAAAAATAAAGGGTGGGTGGTCAGAGCATGGTATATGGTACAAGAGTTGAGCCTGCTGTCCCCT